>NW_012101676.1:319749-323090 GCF_000951045.1 Mandrillus leucophaeus | reverse complement strand
TTATCTCCCACCAGGTCCCTCCCACAACACATGGGAATTATGAGAGTACAATTCAAGATGAGATTTGGGTGGGGACACAGAGCCAAACCACATCATGAGGTTTTGCCATGTTGCCCAGGCTGGTCTCAAACTCCTGAGCTCAAGCGATCCACCAGTCCTGGTCTCCCAAAGTACTGGGATTACAAGCATGAGCCACTGCACCCAGCCAAGTTATGATTTCATTAGTGAAACTTTGTATGAGCATAAATCTTGACCTAAGAACACTGTAATACAAGTTATTAACTATGATAGCATTAATGCCCTTAAATATTAATATCTAAATATTTACTCTTTACATTATTTTGTCAGTATCTCTCTATGCACATCCTAGAGCCACTGCTCAGTCAGCTTCAGTTGGTTTTCTCAATATTTTAATTAATATTTTAATACAGTACTTTATATAAGAAATTACCTTTTCAGGCTGGGCACAGTGGCTCACGCCTGTAATCCCAACACTTTGGGAGGCTGAGATGGGCGGATCACAAGGTCAGGAGATCGAGACCATCCTGGCTAACACGGTGAAATCCCGTCTCTACTAGAAATACAAAAAAATTAGCCGCGTGTGGTGGCAGGCACCTGTGGTCCCAGCTACTTAGGAGGCTGAGGCAGGAGAATGGCATGAACCCAGGAGGTGGAGCTTGTAGTGAGCTGAGATTGCGCCACTGCACTCCAGCCTGGGGGACAGAGCAAGACTCTGTCTCAAAAAAAAAAAAAAAAGAAATTACATTTTGGTCTGTTCTGTTGCCCAGGCTGGAGTGCAGTGGTGTGATGACAGCTGACTGCACCCTCAAAATCCTGGCCTCAAGAAATCTTCCCACCTCGGCCTCTCAAACAGAAATGAAACCCTAAGTCCACACAAAAATTATAGATGAATTCTCACAGCAGCATTATTAACAATAGTCAAAAAGGGGAAACAACTCAACTGTCCATCAACTGATAAATGGATTTAAAAAGTGGTATATCCATACACTATTATGGCAATAAAAAGGAAGGAAGAACTGATTGATGCTGCAGGCTACCAAATGATCTTGAAATCATTATGCTAAGTGAAAGAAGCCAGGATGGGTGCAGTGGATGACACCAGTAATCCCAGCACTTTGGGAGGTCGAGGCGGGCAGATCACTTGAGGCCAGCAGTTCAAGACCAGCCTGGTCAACATGGTGAAACTCCATCTCTACTAAAAAATACAAAATTAGCAGATGTAGTGGTGTGTGCCTATAGTCCCGGCTACCCGGGAGGCTGAGGCAGGAAAATCGCTTGCACCCAGGAGGCGGAGGTTGCAGTGAGCTGAGACTGCGCCACTACACTCCACCCTGGGCGACAGAGTGAGATTCCGTCTCAAAAAAAAAAAAAAAAAAAAAGAAGCCAAAAGAAGCCAATCACAAAGGACCACATATTATATGATTCCATTTATACGTCAGGTCTAGAATAGGCAAATCCATCGACAGAAAGTGACTGCTAAGGACTGGAGAAGGTAGAAATGCAGACTAACTGCTAATGGACACAGGGTTTCTTTTTGGGATGATGAAAATGTTTTAAAACTACTGACAATTATTGCTGTACAACTCTATGAAGATACTAAAAAACACTGAATTATACATTTTAAACGGGTATATAGTATAGTGTGTGAATTACATCTCAATAAAACTATTATTGAGGCTGGGCACGTTGGCTCACGCCTGTAATGCCAGCACTTTAGGAGGCTGAAGGAGAAGAATCACTTGAAGCCAGGAGTTTGAGGCCAGCCTGGCCAACACAGCAAGACTCCATCTCCACAAAAATTAAAACAAAAAAATTAGTCAGGGCCAGGTGCGGTGGCTCATGTCTGTAATCCCAACACTTTGGCAGGCCAAGGTGGGTGGATCAACTTCAGGCCAGGAGTTCAAGACCAGCGTGGCCAACATGATAAAACCCGTCTCTACTAAAAATACAAAAATAAGCTAGGTGTGGTGGTGCACGCCTGTAATCCCAGCTACTCAGATGGCTGAGGCATGAGAATCGCTTGAACCCAGGTGGCAGAGGTTGCAGTGAACCAAGATAGTGCCACTGCACTCCAGTCTAGGTGACAGAGCAAGATTCTGTCTCAAAAATAAATAAATAAAAACAAAATTATCTCAATATAAAAAGATACAAAAAAGAAAGCAGATTAGAAAAAATTATGAGTGGGGATTGTTACTCACAGTTTCATTTAACATGACACCATTCTAAATTATCAAAACACACAAACATTTTCCACGATTTATTATTTGTCTATCCTGAGACAAATTTTACTTTATATTTTATTTTATTTTTATTTTATTTTATTATTTTATGTTGAGACAGGGTCTCTTCTGTTGCCCAGGGTGAGTGCAATGGCATGATCATGGCTCACTGCAGCTTCAACCTCCCAGGCTCAAGCAATCCTCCTACCTCAGCCTCCCGAATAGCTGGGACTACAGGCACACACCACCACATCTAGCTAATATTTGTATTTTTTTTGTAGAGATAGGGTTGTGCTATGTTGCCCACGCTGGTCTCGAACTCCTAGACTCAAGCAATCCTCCCACCTCAACCTCCCAAAGTTCTGGGATTACAAGAGTGAGCCACCGCATCCAGCAGATAAACAACCTTTTAAAAGGCATCAATTCAACACTTTTAAACTAAGTTAAATTTGATTATTTAGACCCTCTGCATGGTACAAGGCTGCATAATTATTCCATTCTTTCCTTACTGATTGAATGGTAGATCTCCAGGTAATTGCCAAAATTAGAAATTAGTCAGAATTGAGTTCCTTGAAATTGATTTCCCTAATGAGTGCTAAATCTGTAGCTTAGTTTAATCTCACTGCCAAGTTCTTTCTCCCACACTTAAAGTTAATCCACTCAAAGAATACTTAGCTGTAGTGTAGTCAGCCAACAAATGGCACTATATGAAAAGGTCACACAAGAACTCACTTATAAGCCATGAAGCAAAATATCCTCAAGTCGAAAACCAAGATATACTTTCTTTCAACAAGGAATTATTTCCTTTGGCAACACTGCAGTATTGCTTATCATTTTCAGATGACAGGTTTTCCAAAGCTTTACCTAAGTACTTTATAAAATATTTTGTGTGTGTGTATCTTTTAGACAAGCTTTGTTTCCAAACTCCCAGAGAACTGTTTCTTTTTATGAAATAGTCACTCTCTACCAACTGTATTTCCCTTAAAACAGACACTTTAAAATATATGCAGTGTAACTTTTGTTGATTTTTTTCCCTACATGTATAATTAATATTTTGATAGCTCCATATGGACTGATATTTTTAAAATATGTCTCAAGGTT
>NW_012101676.1:272283-319699 GCF_000951045.1 Mandrillus leucophaeus | reverse complement strand
TCCAGGTAATTGCCAAAATTAGAAATTAGTCAGAATTGAGTTCCTTGAAATTGATTTCCCTAATGAGTGCTAAATCTGTAGCTTAGTTTAATCTCACTGCCAAGTTCTTTCTCCCACACTTAAAGTTAATCCACTCAAAGAATACTTAGCTGTAGTGTAGTCAGCCAACAAATGGCACTATATGAAAAGGTCACACAAGAACTCACTTATAAGCCATGAAGCAGAATATCCTCAAGTCGAAAACCAAGATATACTTTCTTTCAACAAGGAATTATTTCCTTTGGCAACACTGCAGTATTGCTTATCATTTTCAGATGACAGGTTTTCCAAAGCTTTACCTAAGTACTTTATAAAATATTTTGTGTGTGTGTATCTTTTAGACAAGCTTTGTTTCCAAACTCCCAGAGAACTGTTTCTTTTTATGAAATAGTCACTCTCTACCAACTGTATTTCCCTTAAAACAGACACTTTAAAATATATGCAGTGTAACTTTTGTTGATTTTTTTCCCTACATGTATAATTAATATTTTGATAGCTCCATATGGACTGATATTTTTAAAATATGTCTCAAGGTTTTTCAGTATCTTTTCTTTCCCCACTGAAAACACTGGAGCAAGAAGTTGAATCCAATCTCTCTCCCCAACTGCAAGATCCTGTTGTGGTGGTCCCCACAGCTATCACCATTGGCTCCCCTGAATAAAGTCTGTCTTACCAACTTTATTTTAAAAAAAAAGAGAAAGAAAGAAAAAAAAAAACCTGGAACAAAAATATTGACACACTGAAAGGGAAAATTTCTTAAAAAGCAAACCTAAGCAATTAGGCACCTCTTGACAACCAGAAAGAATTAAGGTAATATATTAAAGACAAAAGTTGATTATTAGGAGAAAGATGATTACAGAATAAGAATAAAAGGAAACGGTGACTGACCTTGCTGTAAGCTTTGCCCCACAACGCAGCAGCTCACATGACCGCTTTTAGGAAAGAAACCTGGGGAACTCATGGTTGAAGGAGTCAGACGCACTTTAACTGACACAGCCTTTCTACTACGTGAATAGACTAAGTTTAAAAGGAAGAAGGAGTTACACCCCACCACACTCCTTAAATGTCATAATTTTACCAGCCACAAATAATTAGTGAGTTTCTATGTATGTAAACGTAGCTCCTCTTGGCTCTGTTACAATAAAGATCTCTGATGTGACTTCACATCTATTTCCTGTCTGCTTATCATCGGTCTTTTTCTTCTGAACAGACTCCCAGATTAAAGACATCTAGAACAGGTCACATTAAATTTCCTATACTGCAGAGACGTACTGGATCAACAAAGAAGAGTGTAAAAGACCCCTAGTTATATAATGAACTATTTAATTCAAGGGGCTATTATAGAGCTCAATAAATAGCAAGTAACTCCTGAGTGTTTTAAATGCAGTTTCATTTAATCCACACAACAATCCACACCCCCATTTTACATTTGGAAAAGCTGGGACTCAGAGAGGCCCAGGAGATTTCCCTAAGATCAGCAGAGGCTTGAATCCAGATCTATCGGACTTCACACAGCAAATGGGTAGCCACTGTATACTATTATCAACAGGCAGCAGACGTCCTAGCACCGCAGATGAGACAGCGGTTCCTTAAAGTTTATGAAACACAAGTATCTCTACTTTAAGTAACTAATTTAAAAAGCAGATACATGCATTGATAATACAACCCACTTAAACTTCTGAATAATTTCCTAAAAGCAAAATTCTCATCTTTTTATACCGGTAAAGGCCCTTGAAGAACAAACATATTACTAACTTATTATCTACACTGCACTCCAAACTAGCTTTCAGTCAGTCAAACAAAAAATCAGACATAATTACATGTCGAAGGAAAAAATGATTCAGTTTCTTAAAAGGTACTTTCTACCTGTTTTCTTTTCCTTCCCTAAGAATATTGCTAATTCTAGATTAGCAATAGCTCCGTCATCCACCACGTTTCTGTATATTCTAACTTCTTCTACAAAGGAGTAAATAAACTTTTAAATTTTCTAGTATCATTCTAGTATCCAGTATTCAAACTTCTTCTACAAAGGAGTAAATAAACTTTTAAATTTTCTAGTGTTATTCTAGTATCCACTGTCTTTTGGCATTGTAAGATAAAGAAATTAAATTCTATTTCTTAAAAAAAATCTTATTTTCTTTCAACATGTTTTATAAAAGCTGCAGAGGTTAAAGACTCCAAGCTGTAATTAAGTCACCTATGAAAATTACCACAGATAAACTATTAATTTGTTAAAAGGATATAATTTGGAGGAAGAAAGTTCCAGCTCAAGACTTGATTGGCGAGTGCAAGGTAACGCTGAAACACTGAAGACATCTGAGCATTGAGGTTTTCCCGCCTGCTGAACTCCTGCAGAACTTCAACAGTTAACATGAAGATCTGACGAAGGTCTTCTTCCTATAGTCAATAAATCACAAATATTTTATATGAAAAATTTATTCAAAATGTATTCCCTTTTAGAATCATGAAACAAAACAAACACCTTAAAATTTCCAATGGAAAACACAATTTCCTTAAGAACGTGTTCCATTTTTAGGCCTCTCCTTGTAATTTACATCGCAGTAGCTTTCGAGTGACGCCAGCTGGAATTCATGTACTCGAATATAAATGCTACTTCCATAGAGAAGAGAGTCTTTGACAACTTCTGCAGAGCTGGAGGAGTCAGTTGCTATAGTGCAGAGCCCTAGGATTTAAGCCAATGCCTTCACATAACTTTACTCCACAGCCAAACAATACATACAAGACAAAGAGCCCGCACCATCTGCAATAACGTTTGAAATACATGGCCTTCTGGCATTCTTCCAGACCTATTTTTAAGGCCAGCAGAGTCCCATCAACTGAATTAGTTATATCTAAACACAATAAGAAATAAATAATAAACTAAAGATCTTTATAGAAGTATTTTTTTAAGACTAGAATTAAACGAGTAATTTTAAAGCATCAACTGCATTCACCAAACCTATCACTTTACTGTATCCTTTGAAATCAAAAAACAAATCCTGAAGTACAGGCTATCATTCAACTACATAAAAATATTCTCACGTCATTAGGAATAGATGGAGTAAAAAGTGAATGATCCGATAATTAAAACTCAAGAACGAAACTACCAATACCTGAAAAACTCTTTTGCAGTTACCATGGAATTCCATGCTCAATCCAATGTTGCTAGTTTTACTCGAACTTGAAAATTCACTCAATAGTGCAGTCAGAATAGAACAGGCCAGAGTTTGCTGTAATTGTTTGATAAGAAATAATTGTGAGGCATTACAGTTTCAATGCTTTGTTTCAATGCATTTGTTCAAACATAACAGAACATTTTCTCCCTAATTTTAGATCTTCCACTGCGTCTTTAGATCTCATAACAGTCAGAAAATTAGATACGACAAAATAAATATTAGCTCTCCTTTCTAAGTCGTCTGGTCCGTGTTAATAGTACTTCCTCAAATGCTGTTATACAAATCCATCTCACACTTGAACTCAGGACACACTGTTCCTATTCAATAGTGGGATTCAAACGGTATTTTAAAATAATCAATGTTGAAGGTATTATTTTGTTTAATTCGCAGAACAATCTATATCCTCATTTTACATTTGAGAGAAGTGACTCAGAGTACTTATCTAAGGCCAGCTGAGATTTCAACCCATGTTTGTTTGACTCCTTGTTCTGTTTGTAAAATGCATTCCCAAATAGATGAAAAGTGAAACAAATTTTACAGTGTCCAGAATTTTATAGCCAGGTAATACCCAAAATTTTTTAAATAGAAAAATGAAGATTTTTCCTTCTCATTGTTTCTATCCAACAGGCTCCTAATATGAAATCATTGATTTTATTCCCAGACTATTTAGCGTCAAGGTACCAAGGATGGAAAGAGGATACAAATTATCTTGGCAACTTTCCAGGAGTTAAACAGAAATATGCACACTACCTCTGAACAACCGAAAGATTAAAGTCAAGATGATACTATTTATGCAAGCTTATCCAACAGCTGAACACAGTCATACCCACCCACCAACTGCAACATCTTTGTTCAGAAATGCTTCTGATGTCAGTACCTTGACCTTCCAGATACTTATCTTGGCAAATCTTAGCAAATAACTTAATGATATTAAATTCCTAAAAATTGGCATGAAATATCTGTTGAAGGTGAGTGATGGTTCCATGAGTGACTAATAGACAATCTGTCCATTTTGTGTATGTCAGAAATTTTCCTTTAAAAAAATGTAAACATAGGCTGGACACAGTGGCTCAGTCTGTAATCCCAACACTTTGGGAGGCCAAGGCAGGCGATCACCTGAGATCAGGAGTTCGAGACCAGCCTGGCCAACACGGTGAAACTCCGTCTCTACTGAAAATACGAAAAAATCAGCCGGGCATGATGGCGGGCACTTGTCATCTCAGCTACTTGGGACGCCAAGGCAGGAGTATCGCTTGAACCTGGGCGGTGGAGGTCGCAGTGAGCCGAGATCGCGCCACTGCACTCCAGCCTGGGCAACAGAGTGAGACTCCGTCTCAAAAAGAAAAGTAAACTTATTCTTATTTGCCTCTTAATCTCAACTAAAACAAGCGTGACTTGTTTATTATATAGCTAATATTACAGCTAATATTTATGAAAGGCACAAAACCCCACACATGAAGGAAGTGTCTCAGACTTTTCCACACCTGGAAGTAAGCGGAAATTCTCGAGGGAATCCAGGGGTGTGATCAAAGATGCAACAATGAAAGTTCTCTGAATGCTACTGGTTTGGCATAAACACACACACTTTGTAATTTTACTTCAAAATATACATGACTTAATATAAAAACGTCCCCTCCTCCCAAAATCTTCAAGAAACCCATTTAACTGCCTATGTATGGCCCCAGGCTCTTGGAGAGAAAGAAGCCAGGCACTGAGGCCTCTCACAGGAAAAACAGCTGATCACATATTTCTGTTGTTTTCTGTTTAAAGGGATCTCAAACATTCAGAAAGTAGAATCCCTTCATTTTGTAGTTAACAAAATGGTTTTCAAAAATTTTCTTTTAAAATGAGTAATGATTATAGTGCCAGCAATTAACATTAGATAGATACATTTAAATAACATCAGGATCAACTATAAACATGATTTTTAAACACAGCTAGGCTTTGGGGAAAGTAGACGTTAAATCAAATTAATGAGATTCGGAGAAAAAAGTTAATTCACAATGATGTAATGATGAATCTCAAGATCCTAGGATCCTAAAAGCATTTTTTCATTTAGACTTAGCTTTCCACTTATCCTAAGACTCCAGTCAATAAAACATTATAAACACATCTAAATGTTTGAGAAAACTTGTCTTACCAAAAACAGAAATTAATTTCTGACTCTCAGATGAGATAACCTATTAAAAACAGAATTCACACACAACATATAAAAACCTGCAAGCTGAAAGAAGCTAGAAGCACTCATTAAACAAATTATTATTCTTACAAATAAATAATCTATACTAATTTTTCACAAGTAATTTACAACTTTCCACTCACAAGTAATTTACAACTTTCCACAGGTTGTGTTTTACTGCATTCACCACAAAATGCCTTATTTTGAAACTACCACCATATTCAAGTCTTCAGGAACATCTCTCTAATTAATGATCACAACCATATGTATTCACAAAAGCTTTACTTTTTCACGTGAAACAAACATTTCCCAAGATAACTTGTGGTTTATGGTCAAGATGAGAAACAAATGAGTGAAGGAGACGGGCAGGGCAACGACAAGTGAAAGCCCTGCTAAAGCTCCTCCTGCAACTACCAACTTCATCACACAAAACAAGGAGCCCGTGGCATGGAACTGCTTTTTAGTTACAGCAAGGAACACATCCCTCCAAAACAGCAACTACCAACTTCATCACACAAAACAAGGAGCCCCGTGGCATGGAACTGCTTTTTAGTTACAGCAAGGAACACATCCCTCCAGAACAGCAACTACCAACTTCATCACACAAAACAAGGAGCCCCGTGGCATGGAACTGCTTTTTAGTTACAGCAAGGAACACATCCCTCCAAACAGCAACTACCAACTTCATCACACAAAACAAGGAGCCCCGTGGCATGGAACTGCTTTTTAGTTACAGCAAGGAACACATCCCTCCAGAACAGCCACTACCAACTTCATCACACAAAACAAGGAGCCCGTGGCAAGGAACTGCTTTTTAGTTACAGCAAGGAACACATCCCTCCAAAACAGCCAACTTCCACACTAATGAAGTACAACTTCACCCACAAAACAAGTACATTCGTAATCGATGAGAATTTAGAACAAAATGCACTTATAGGCTTAGCCCCCTGAACACATAAGAATCTTTTGTTTTAAAATAATTTTTTCATCCTGCAAAAATATACTTCTATCTTAGAAAAACCAGAAATTATAGAAAAGCACAAAGAAAATAAAATTGTCTACAATCCTATCATCCAGGAGTTACTACTGTAACATTTATAGCTTTCTAATTTTTTAGTGCACAGATATAAATTTTTATATACCATTGATATCAACCCATATATAGTTTTACATTCTACTTTTGCACTTTATACCTATGAAATAAAAAGAAAAAATCTAACAAGTGTGTTCTATTTAAATACATCATTTAAAGACTTAAGAAATACATAAAAATAAATTATCATACAGCATTGTTAGAGGTATTGCAAGAACTCAAATATTCCGGCTTTGACTGTATCTACAGTTATCAGCTTCCAAAGAACTAAAACTCAATAGGATATTTTCATCATTAAAAGATACCAAATACCATAAGCTCTCCTTAATTTGGAAATCCTGTAGGAATATGAGATTACCATCATAAATATTAATTATACTACACTAGTCTGGCTCAAAGGTGCCAAATGAATAGAGACTCCTGGAGAATGATGAATAATTAAACACTGATTATACATTAAGAGAGCAAAGTACTTCAACACATATCAACAAAGTATTTCTCCCTATTCATAGGGGAATTAAACATATCACTAAATGTCTAGGACTCACTTCTAAATATGTTTGCTCATTTTCAATATTTAATTATGGATTAAATCCCCTTAAAATGAAGTTACTCTCACATTGTGTTGTAATGAAGATCGCTAGGGAAGCAAGCCAAAAATAAAACTCCCAAGGGAGAACAGAGGACAGCTTCTTCCCAGGACAGAGAGGAAAGAAAAAACATTAAAGCATCAAATCTGCCGAGAGGAGATCACCAGCTTTAGCTTTTCTTACCCTTGAAGAATGTTCTTATCTGCCTCCTTCAGTCAGCTGGTCTCAGTGGGCATCCCAAGTGCACCCCCGAACTCACCCTCTGCTGACCAGTATCTTCAAGTGCTGCCTCTCTGGCCTTTGTCAAAGTCAGAGCTAGATATTTTTCCCTATCAGAGACAGTGGCTCTGATACTTAAGACAGCCGGAAACAAAAGCTGTACTAATTAATGTCAGTGAAATCGGATCAAAGTTGACTAACTGATTGATAAAAGACTGCCATACTAAAATTCACAGGAATTTGCTCAGTATAAAATACAAATCTTAAGACTTCTAAGAGGTTAATACAACAATACTTCACTTATCTAAGATCATAAAGAATTAAGTTAATATCTGTTAATTTTGTAAATGCAGCAAGCAAATATTTTTAATGAAACCTCCTATAAATTTTTCTTAAGGAATTATTTCTATGGCAATTATTATATGATATTATAGTTAAGTGACTACTTGGAAGCTACCAAAACATAAGGAGCCTTCCACCCGTTGGCAGCGTGGTGCCAGATCCCAATGCTTGTTGATTTATGTCTGCTTCATAGCTTTTCTCAGCCATCCTTTGTTGTTGTCTATCATTCACTGCTGCTGGCAATTTGACTGCCACTAACGTGTAGTTCTAAATGGATCATTTTCATTTGCTCACAAGTTAGAAACCAAAGAAAATTTATTAAAATTACATCTAAAATAAATTATAAATAAAAACACTCCGCAGGACTCTCTTAGGAGTCCAATACAAGAATCCTGTTTGAATCAGTTAGAAAATCTGGGCTCTAACAGTCCAAGATTTCCTTCTTCAAATAACTGTGGTCAAAGCCCTTCATGTACCTTGACCTCAGCTTTCTCACCTATAATAAGGGCTACCACCCTCTGCCCTTCCTAAGTTGCGTAATTGTCCTAAGGCTCAAATTGGATAATGCTTAAAAATACCATGTAATTACACCAGGTTACAAGAAGGTAAAGTAGCAGCTGTATTTTTTATCATTATCATAAAAAATAACCACCACCTATTTCGGCTTTTTTAAATTCTATTCCTTGATGATGATCTACATTCTGCAAAATTAAAATTACTAAATGTGTTACACCACTTAAAAAAGAAAGCTATAACTGAAGCTGTATCGATAATTAAAGCAATACAGCAGATGTTCAGTAAATGCTATTTGGATTAATGAATCAATGTTTATTTCTATGCCCAGCACCATGTTAACACAACAGAAGTTGGAAAATAAATGATGTGTTCCCTATTTTTTGGTTATTTAGACATTTCTACAAGAAAATTTTAATATGTCAAACAAGTAGAAGACCAATGTAATGAGGTGTCAAGGTTATAAAAAAAAGCCTAATTGTCTTCTTTCATTGAAGTACTGAAAATTCACAAGTTAATTCACGGGCTAACAATTTAAGTAACTCTTATCTTCACACTGAAAGTCTTATAGCAGTATTCTCATTTATTTCTAGCAAAAGCCATTAATTTCAAGCTAGTGAAAAAATGCCCTTCAGAGATAGCTTGCCTCACTCACCAGCTTACTGTCACAAGCCCAAGATACTCAAACACTAGCTCCAGCTGACAAAATAAAATACTCTTGTTCAGAGAGAGGATTGTCTCTTATAATAGCCTGGCTCTTACCCCAGGAGCTTTATTACCAAGAATAAACTTTATGAAAGGTTGCCATACATAAAGCAGACTTCCAGCTGCTCTTCTATGCAAACATCAATGAGACTTATGATAAGAGAGATTAACTTGGCTATCACATCCAGGGGCTGCCGTAGACACGTGAATTTCTCACCCACTTCTCTCTAGTATGGCAAAGAGGAAGAAAGGATACTTAAATGCTAAATTAAACAGCTTTAAAAGTGATTTAACGTATGCCTACCGCTTTCAAAGGAAATAAGACAAATACGGATTATATATTTAAATACAGATTAAAATTTTAACTTAAAATAAAAAAAAAGTCTGCTACTTTCCTAGGAAGGCAAGTTTCCATATCCCTCCCAAGTTAGTACTGACAGCAGGTCTGACACTACTGCAAACTGAGACGAAATAACCATGGTAACCTTTAAAATCATGGAAGGAAAACATCATAACTGCCCACAAGCTTGAAACAACATATCATTTAATAACCATACAGGCAAGAATTAACGAAGAATACATCATTTTTTATACAAATTAGATATAATCTTTCCATAAAACTGTAGAGAACCAAGTCTTTAAGAAAATTCTGAAAGCATTTAAAGAAAGGCTAATGTGTTGGTTACCTGTATTTTTTAAAAACACGCACAAATTGGCAGAGTGTGGTGGCTCACACCTGTAATCCAGCACTTTGGGAGGCTGAAGTGGGTAGATCACTTGAGGTCAGGAGTTCGAAACCAGCCTGGCACAAATGGCAAAACCCCATCTCTACTAAAAATATAAAAATTAGCCTGGTATAGTGGCATGCGCTTGTAGTCCCAGCTGCTCGGGAGGCTGAGGCATGAGAATCGCTTGAACCCAGGAGGCAGAGGTTGTAGTGAGCTGAGATCATGCCAATGCACTCCAGCCCGGGTGACAGAGCGAGACTCCGTCTCAAAAAAAACCCACACACAAATGATTAGTTTTCACTCATAGCATAAACATTTTCTTCTGCTTTTCCATACTTAAAATATTGTTGGAGAGAAAAACACATGATTTACTATAGTTCACTTCCCAAGATTCTATGAAGAAAGCAGTGACAGACTACTAGGGAGAGAACACAAATACTTGCTGAATAGAAGTGAATATTATCACATTTATTTTACATATTAGTGAACTAATGCCTAGAGAAGTTAATTTAAGTTAGGTTGGCAATAAATGGTAGAGCTGGGATTTAAACCCAAGTGTGAATCCAAAATCAGTGTTCTATTATAGTACACTGCCTCTAAACCTGTATAAATGCAAACATGAGATGAGTACAGGGAAATGGACCATCAAAAATCAATTCTTGGCTGGGCGTGGTGGGTCACACATATAAGGCTGAGACAGGAGGATCACCTTGAGGTCAGGAGCTCAAGACAGCCTGGGCAACATAGTGAGACCTCACCTTTACAAAAGAATTTTAAAATTAGCCAGGTACAGTGGCACGTACCAATAATCCCAGCTGAAGCTGAGGTGAGAGGATCACTTGAGCCCAGGTGACCGAGGCAGCAGTGAGCTATGAACATGTCACTGCACTTCAGCCTAGGCGAGAGAGCGGGGCCCTGTTTCTAAAACAACAAAACAAACAAATGAAACCAATACGCTTCAAAAGCGAAGGGGGAAAAGCCAGACTACACACAGACAGTTTCTGGCCAATGACGGTCGATCGAAATGTCTCTCTAGAAGAGATGTGAGGGGAAAATTAGTTACCTAATTTAATGGTTCATGAGGTCAACTCTTTCTTCATCTATAGAAAACCTTCAGTTAATTTTCTCTACTTTTCAAATCTCTCTTAAAAATCACCTTTATAAAGAAAGTTTTTAGCCAATACTAAATCAATGTTCTGATCAGTTATCATTCTCCTTTCTTACAGAGGTTTTAATCATCTTGTTCACTGTCATTTATGTCTGAGACTAAGAAAATATTAAGTAAATTCTTGAACCACTTACAAATTCTTAACAGTCCAAGAAGAAGAGAGGATGATATATGAAAATGTCTCAACTTCATTTTTTAGGCCTTCCTAATGAGCTAGTTTCAAGCTACTAGGCAAGGACAAATAGGGACAGTGTATGCATTTAACTTGCCATATAAAGCAGAGAATATTTTTCACATTTAATGTTTTTAATACAGTCGCCAAAATAAATTCCATCCCGCAATCCTGAAATTAAATTCTACTTCCCACTATTGATTTCCTACTATTATAGTAGTTCTCAGCCCTGGTATTAAAAATTTGACTTTCGGCCAGGCATGGTGGCTCACACCTGTGATCTTTGGGAGGCCAAGGCGGGCTGAATGCTTGAGCCTGGAAGTTCGAGACCAGCTTGGGCAACGTAGCAACACCCTGTCTCTACAAAAATATAAAAAAATAGCTCAGTGGGGTGGCGTGCACCTGTAGTCCCAGCTCCTCAAGAGGCTGAGGTGGAAGAATTGCCTGAGCATGCGGAGGTCAAGGCTGCAGTAAGCCAGGACTGCACCGCTGCACTCCATTACCTAGGCAACAGAGCAAGACCCAGTCTCAAAAGAAAAAAAAAAGAAAGGAAGAAATTTGACTTTAAAAATATCTTTGGAGTCTTTCATGAGAATATTACATTTATCCACTATTCTCAAAGTGTACACACTATGAAGAGAGCAAAATCCTATCTAACTGAACAGTGACATCTGTTCCAATCATTCTCAGAAGATCAGTTATTTCAGCGGCTCAAAAAAAATCCAATTGCCAGGTTGCAGTGGGACTAGTTTTTGTGCTGGGTCAAATTACCCAAGGGGAAAGGAAGCAGAGAACTCAGTTCCCAAGTATGTGCTCATTCCTGAGAGAGGCAAGGAACTCTTGATCCTTTGCCTGTGCCGTCCCAGTACTAACAAGCTACTTGTAGGGGGTGAGGGCAGGCCGCATAAATTCTACCCCAATACCAAAACCCTGGCTGGAATGATCACCAAACAAACAAGGGAAAGGTATTAGTCATAAATAGATAGATCTCAGAGTTACTAGTAATGTTCCTCAAGTTTAAATCCTGTCTATCACAATGAGCTGGACTCTTTTACTGCAGCCGGTCAAAATGAAACAAGATGTTCTTATGTGAAATCTAAAATACGAAGGGCAACTTGATTCAGAGTATTAGGGGTAAAGATAATATTTCCAAGTAGCAGCCTCAGTTGCAAACCTTTTCTCTGCTAGTTTTATCTACGTCTATCGACCACTTCTTTTTCCCCAGGCTATCTATGATGAACACCATTGGATAATGCACATGGCCATTAGTGTGGAAGCAAATTCTAACAAAATTCATAGAAATGACAAGATTACCATTATACAACTCGCGTAGGTACTGCTGAAGCATCAGCATCTCATGAACAAAGCTTATAATATTTGGTATATTATATTTGGTATATTTGACTATTATAGTATATTAGATTATAATATTTCATAACAATTAAAATAATGATTAATATTTATGGCAACATGGAAAATACAGAATCAAATGAGAAAGCAAGGTACATCACATCTGTATTATGTATATACATTAAAAAAGACTAGAAGAAAACCTAAACAAATGAAAATTGCCTGATGACTTTTTCACTTGTTTATGTAGATATCCATTACTCTTGCTATAATGCTATTTGTGTAACAGAAAATATAAATTGTTAAGATTTATAAATACAAATAGCACACTTAACCACAGTGGGATTACCACTACTTATCAACTGGCTGACTTCATGAAAAATGCTTTTACAGTCAACTGAAAAGCTCACAACACACTGATCAGAAATGGAGACTATGTCTACCACCACAATTTACACTACATAGCTTCCCATGGCCAGGCACGGTGGCTCCTATTTGTAATCCCAGCATTTTGGAAGGCTGAGGCGAGAGAATCACTTGAGCCCAGGAGTTCAAGACCAGCCTGGGCAACATAGTGAAACCTTGTCTGTACAAAAAAATGTTTAAAATTAGCCAGGAGTGGTGGCTTGTGCCTATAGTCCCAGCTACTTAGGAGACTAAGGTGGGAAGCCTGAGCCCATGACTTCGGGGCTGCAGTGAGCTGTGATCATAACACTGCACTGCACAGCCTGTGCAACAGAGCAAGTGAGACCCCATCTCAAAAAAAAAAAAAGCTTCCTACCCAGGTACAGTAAGTAGCCTGTACCTTAATCCCAGCTACTCGAGAGGCTGAGGTGGGAGGTGGGAGGACTGGTTGAGCCCAGGAGACTGAGGCTGCAGTGAGCTATGCACCACTGCATCACACCCTGTCTCTTAAATTTAAAAAAAAGGAGCTCCCCATAATTTTCACCTCGAAAATTTAATATGAACCCTTCTTAGGTGATTACTTTCAAGAAATAGTCCCACTTCATAAAACAAAATCAAAATGACTTATAGAATGTAAAGATTCAAACATATATACTTTCAAATGTATTAGTTTTATACAAAAAAACTAAATTTCACAATACTAAGATTAAGTAAAAGGGCCATAAAACTAGATTATCAGTCTGTAGAACGACACCATCCAGTATGTCTGTCACTAACTACGTGTGGCTATTTGAATTTAAATTAAAATTTAAAAGATTAGAAAATTCAGTTCTTCAGTCACCCTAGCCACATTTCACATGACCAACTGCCGCAAGTGGCCAGCGTAGCGGCTACATATTAGGGAGCACAGACATCCAACACTTCTTTCAACACAGTAAGTTCTACTGGACAGCACTACTCTTGAGGAAATTTGCCACAAAAATGGCATAAAACGTAACATCACACAATAAAACATCAAGATGTAAATAAACATGTTCTGTATCTTGACTATGGTAGGAGTTTACTGGTACACACAACTGTCACAACTTAACGAGGCGTGCATTTTAGACATAGTAATGCATGTAAATTACTTCTCAATAAAGTTAAGGGGAAAAAAAGAACAAACACATGACCACGGATGAATTTCTAAGGAAAACAAAAAACACTTAGGACATACATAGTAAGTTCCAAAGTCCTGACCAGCTTGCTTACAGATTCCGTGGCTCTAGACTCCTGGGGTATCAGTCTGCGGTCCTAAGCAGAGTGGAAGCAGATGGCTGGGACAGTGAGGTGAGTGCATAGCTGTGTGCAGTGAAAAGTGGTGGATACAAAGGCAGGAGAAAAGAGATCGAAGATATTGTGGAAAGCAAGGGACAATGTATATGGCCCTCCTAAAATGCACCACTGCATCTCAACCTCAAAGCGTCAACTACACGGTGAAAATCACATCCACTAACTGAGGGGCCAATGAAGACAAAAGGAATTAACAAACAGTTATACGGCATATAGCCTCACATAGATATCTTTAAAATGGTTTAAAAATGTTAAGGTAATAAGCTACCCAAAACACTTAAAAGATTTAATATCCGAGACTCAGAACGGCCAAGTATTACCAATCTCAATTCTATATGAGTGAAATATCATTCAGGTGATAAAAGCTGATAGGTTAAACCAAGAATAGGCCGGGCGCGGTGGCTCAAGCCTGTAATCCCAGCACTTTGGGAGGCCGAGATGGGCGGATCACGAGGTCAGGAGATCGAGACCATCCTGGCTGACACATTGAAACCCCGTCTCTACTAAAAAAAATACAAAAAACTAGCCGGGCGACGTGGCGGGCGCCTGTAGTCCCAGCTACTCGGGAGGCTGAGGCAGGAGAATGTTGTAAACCCGGGAGGTGGAGCTTGCAGTGAGTTGAGATCCGGCCACTGCACTCCAGCCTGGGCGACAGAGCCAGACTTCGTCTCAAAAAAAAAAAAAAAACCAAAAAAAAAACCAAGAATCACAGCTAATCATTAAAAGCAACCACAGCTCCTCCTGCCTCAGAGTGATTACAACCAAAAAGCCACTCTCCAGGCACAACTCCAGCTCTCTAAAAGGTAGACAGGAGAGTGGAGAGGGTGGGGGAACAGGCTTCCCAAAGTAATTCAGCCAAGAACAGTGATCCCTAATTTGTTCAGTTGACAGTAACTGCTAAAGTCCAATGGCCTATTAGGACAGCAACTTTTAATTATTTTTGTTATGTCAGATATTTTCTATTTTATTCAAACACTTCTGTAATCACTAGTAGCTATCAAAGGTTTATTAGAAATGGCAAAACAAAGTTCAATAGAAATGGTTAACGATATTATGGCATATTAGCTTATAATATTTTATAACAATTAAAATCATGATTATGAATATTTATGGCAACATGGAAAATACAGAACCAAACAAAAAAGCAAAGTACACCACATTTATATTATGTACATATATTTAAAAAGACTAGGCCAGGCGCGGTGGCTCACACCTGTAATACCAGCACTTTGGGAGGCCAAGGCGGGCGGACCACCTCAGGTTGGGAGTTTGAGACCAGCCTGACCAACATGGAGAAACCCTGTCTCTACTAAAAATACAAAATTAGCCAGGCGTGGTGGCACATGCCTGTAATCCCAGCTACTCTGGAGGCTGAGACAGGAGAACTGCTTGAACCCAGGAGGCAGAGGTTGCCATGAGCCAAGATTGAGCCATTGCACTCCAGCCTGGACAACAAGAGCAAAACTCTGTCTCAAAAAAAAAAAAGAAAAAAAAAGACTAGAAGAAAACCTGAACAAATGAAAATTGCTTGACTGATAGCTTTTTCACTTTTTTGTTTATGTAGATATCCATTACTCTTGCTATAATGCTATTTGTGTAACAGAAAATATAAATTGTTAATATTTATAAATACAAACAGCACACTTACCACAGTGGGATTGCCACTACTAATCAACTGGCTGACTTCATGAAAAATGCTTTTGCAGTCAATTGATTTATCTAATGATCCTCTTTTTACAATTACTGCTACTGCTAGTAGAATCTGTTCCCGAACATACTTTTGAAGGCTGTAAAACATAAAAATCATTATGAAAAATTTACCTAAATCTAATACAAGAATACTTCCAAACTTCTCTCTATTCCTGTAGCTACTAATAACATTGCTTACATGTGAGAGTAGCAGAGCCAAATGGTTATGTACAGACTCCAAAGCCAGGAGGCCTGGGTTCAATCCCAGGCTCCATTGTGGACGGGCTGTATGACCCTGGGCAAGACAGTTAGCGCTCAGGGCCTTGGTTTTCTCATCTGTAAAATGAGAATAACACTGCTAGTGTTATTATAAGGGTTAAATGTTCCTAGAGCTGTGCCCAGTACATACTAAGCACTACACAAGTGTTATTTGCTCCAGGAAGCATTCAACAGATGTAAGTCAGCTCCCTGTTAAATATTTGTAGGGAAAAAAAATCACTAAGATTAAGATTCCACTAGTTTGGAGATAAATTCTGATCTAACCTACATCTACAACCACTAATCTATCCTAAATCCCATTTCCCTTTAATGTTTAAAGGCAACATACTAGCTATCCAAGATACATCATTATGGAAACATAAAATTGTAAAACACACACATTCAAAACGTTCATATCTAGGTTCTGTTCCTTCATGTGATGACAGAAGCACCCGTCCCAAGTGGAGGCATTTTACCAAGCCCATTTGACCACAAGGGCACAGAAACTTAATTGACTTTTCACAATCTTTTCTGAAAGACAAGGATCAGAAAACATACTCCCAAACTTTATAATCTAGCCTCTAGAATCCCACAAAGATAGAGCCACCATGTGCCCCTGGAATAAACTCAAACCCCTTAACATGGCTTACAAGCAGTGGGAACCATTCTAGCTTTCCTGGGACAGCCTCAATTTAACTGTTGCCCCAAATAATTATTAATAGTTCTTTATTTCACTCTCCAAAGTGTCCCAGTTTGGACACCCACCTACAGCCACTGGTGGCTGCTCCTCTCCTTGACGTCTGTCCTTCCACACACACTCACACCTGCAGACATATTGACCTTTCACTTCCTCACTCCACACTCGTGCACTTCCAGGCCTCTGAACTTCTAGTCCCTCTCCCAAGATTGTGATGTCACTTTCTCCAGAAAGTTATTACTCAGGGTTCCCACGGCACCCTCACATGACATGACATATCTGTTACTACTGGTTCACTAGCTCCCAGATCAGCTGCCCATTCTATGCACACTAGCATATGCAAAGCACACTGCCTGCTGCATAACATGCATTTATTAGATATTTATACAGATGAATAAACACGTCTCCCTATCGTCAAGACTGAAGTGAAAAAACATTCCTTCAAAACATACACTTGAACCATTCATCTTTCATTCATTAAGCAAATAAATGCAGAGATCCTACTATGTGTAAGAATATTAGTTGGCCAAAGGGAATTTCTGTACTTTTAAGAAGACAGAATAGTTTCATAGGCACTGACTACTACTAGAAAACATACATAAAGCTGAAGACCATGACTACAAACATACACAAAGATAGTTTCAAATATCTCTATTGGCAAGAATTAAAATTTTTAGTAGAATGAATAATAGCTACCATTTATTGAATGCTTACTATATGCAAGAATTTATATGAACTAGTTTCACAAGTATTAACACATCTAATCCTCATGATAATACTACTATTATTCACTCCATTTAAAAATCAAATCAGAAGGCCAGGCGTGGTGGCTCACGCCTGTAATCCCAGCACTTTGGGAGGCCAAGGTGGGCGGATCACGAGGTCAGAAGATAGAGACCATCCTGGCTAACATGGTGAAACCCTGTCTCTACTAAAAAAATACAAAAAAAATTAGCCGGGCCCGGTGGCAGGCACCTGTAGTCCCAGCTACTCGGGATACTGAGGCAGGAGAACTGCATGAACCCGGGAGGCAGAGCTTGCAGTGAGCCGAGATTGTGCCACTGCACTCCAGCCTGGGCAACGGAGCAAGACTCTGTCTCAAAAACAAACAAAAAAATCAAATCAGGAAATTAACGCACAAAGAAGTGATCTGCCCAGCATTGCAGAGTTAAGTGGCGGAAGTAGGTGCAAACCCCTTTCTTGACCACTATGCTACACTTGCCTCTTTAATAAAGGGCATTGTGCATTTCACTCTATACAAATTTTATTTCAATTAAGAGGAAAACAAAAAAAAGAAAAAATTATGTGCACATACTGGGAAGTACACATTATTTATGTAATAGTTTACTACATAGCCTATAGAATTCTACCTATGCAGTATGCCAAAAACGTTTAACTTGACTCTAATCCACACTGTAGGGCATTCTACAAGATACACATATCTGTGTCATGAAAGGCAAAAAAGAGCACACAACTATTCTAGATTACAAGAGACATGACAACTAAATACGTTGTATCATCTCTGGCTCACCTAGATTAAAAAATAACCTACTGTACCTAAATAAAGCAAGTATTAATAGATCTGAAGCAACAGATAGACTGCAATACAAAAACAAAAAACCTATAAAAAGGAAAAAGGATATAAATACTATTCAGACAATTGGGAAACCCAGAATATGGAATCAGAACTGTTAGATCATGTAAATACATCAATTATACCAAAAGTATTGAGATTATGCTTTCAGAAGAGACATGTTCAAAGACTTTAAGGCTAAAGTATCATGATGTCTGTGGCACTCTCAAATAGTTAAGGGTGAAAAATGTATATATACATAAGAGAGAAATAAAAAATGTGACAAAATGTTAACTGAGCCTCTACTAGAAAAAGGTTGTATGCCTTCATTATACTCTTCTTTCCACTTTGCTGAAAGTTTGCCACCACACTCCGGGCTGGGCAACACAGTGAGACTCTCTCCTTAAAAAAAAGTTGGAGATGGCCGGGCGCGGTGGCTCAAGTCTGTAATCCCAGCACTTTGGGAGGCCGAGGCGGGCGGATCACGAGGTCAGGAGATCAAGACCATCCTGGCCAACATGGTGAAATCCCATCTCTACTAAAAATGCAAAAAATTAGCCAGGCATGGTGGTGTGTGCTTGTAATCCCAGCTACTCGGGAGGCTGAGGCAGTAGAATCGCTGGAACCCAGGAGGCGGAGGTTGCAGTGAGCCAAGTTCGCGCCATTGCACTCTAGCCTGGGGGACAAAACAAGACTTTGTCTCGAGAAAAAAGAAAACAATTAAAAATTTAAAAAAAATAAATGGATGGATGGATGGATGGATGGATAGATAGATATGTGTGAGCTATTTCAATGTGGAAGCCTACAATCAAGATAGATAGGTAGATAGATAGATAGATAGATAGATAGATAGATAGATAGATAGATAGATAGATAGATAGATAGAGATAGATAATGTGTGAGCTATTTCAATGTGGAACCCTACAATCAACTCTACAATGAAGCTAATTACTTTAGCTTCTAAATTATCAAAATGATTTTAAAATGAGATTAATTCAGGCCAGGTACGGTGGCTCATTCCTGCAATCCCAGCACTTTGGGGTACTGAGGCAGGAGGACTGTTTGAGCTCAGGAGTTCAAGACCAGCCTGGACAACACAGC
Organism: Mandrillus leucophaeus; assembly: GCF_000951045.1. Taxonomy (NCBI): domain Eukaryota; kingdom Metazoa; phylum Chordata; class Mammalia; order Primates; family Cercopithecidae; genus Mandrillus; species Mandrillus leucophaeus. The sequence goes on along the minus strand of NW_012101676.1, from coordinate 300,370 downwards.
AAGACCCTGTCTCAATTAAAAATAAAAATAAAAAGAAGGCCGGGCACGGTGGCTGACGCCTGTAATCCCAGCACTTTGGGAGGCTGAGGTGGGAGGATCATGAGGTCAAGAGATCGAGACCATCCTGGCCAACATGCTGAAACCCTGTCTCTATTAAAGATAAAAAAATTAGCTGGGTGTGGTGATGCGCACCTCTAGCCCCAGCTACTCGGGAGGCTGGGGCAGGAGAATCACATGAACCCAGGAGGCGGATGTTGCAGTGAGCCGAGACCGCGCCACTGCACTCCAACCTGGTGACAGAGCGAGGTTCCGTCTCTAAAAAAAAATAAAAACAAATAAAAAGGGAAAAAAAAGAATGAGATTATTTTGGATAATGTAAGAGACCACGCACATATACATAATGAAAATCTGTTACACATTTAAGTCTACCAAGGTCTCCAGAGTTTAGTGGTTTTCAGGTTGGGGGATGGGGACAAGGGGGAGAAAAGGCTATGATAACTTAACAGCTCCACAAAAAAGAACCTCTCTAGTTGACCTGAAGCTCCCCTGCTGGCCCTGACTCCTTAAGGAAGGCTGGTCCAGATGATGATGGCTGCAGCAGCCAGAGCTTTTACTCCCCACCAGGCACTGTGCTCAGAACTGTCTCATGTAATCCTGATACCAACCATAAGAGATGGGTACCAAGTCCCTGTTCTACAGGTAAAACGGAATATTAAAGAGACTTTATGTTAGTTTCCCAAGGTCACATAAATAGACTGCTCTTCAGAAAACTCTAACATTTTAGGCCTAGAGATCAAAAACCATTTTTTTAACCTTCCCACATATAGACTTCTATAAACACAGAGGCTCTAAGGCTTATTTTCTTTTATTACATAAATATAAATAAATATGAAGGTTTTCTCAACTTGTGTTCAACAAGAAGTACACTATCATAATAACTGATTTCAAAATTTTTCGTAGCGTAAAGAAAAATATCAAAATAAATATCATTTTAGTAGAATTCAACAAAACACATACCTCTTCCATGGTTACAATTGATAATACAAATTTTGATGTGTCTGAGTTACACTGTGTGCAAAACAACGAACAAAATAACAGGAACAAGCACTTGCTGACATCATCAAGACCTCTACTCACCTGTACTTACCTTTCTTTATGTACAGAGGGGTCAAAAGAAAAACAGCCCTGTCAGGTCTAGCAAATATGGTCAAATAAAACAACAAAAGAGCAAACTAGTATCACATCCAAATGGACCCACCAAACAAAAATCAATCAATCAATCAATCCAGCATGACAGAGAAAAGAAAGGTTTCAAACCAGGAAAAGTCTTCCTTATTCTATGAAAACCGGAAAAAAACCAGCCATGCCCTCCTCACAAACATGTATATCCACTTATCTACAGGACACATTATCCACTAAACCTGCAACACTAATAGGCTACAGAAACCTTGCCTTCGTTCTCTCACACATATTTTTTGTATGTAAGGCAGTTAGCAGTTAACAAAGTGCTAAAGTCATGTCAGTATTATTAAATATTATTAACTCAGACTCCCAGAGTACAGTCAACAGAAACAAATGCATAAGTATGAGTATGCTCTAAAATTAAAACTGTATGTATATGTTTATTGCCATTAATCACCATTCCTAAGCACACACATTTCTGATTACATAACAAAATTTTTTCTTCAATGACTTTGGAAATGAATATATAAAGTATTCAACTGCACAAACGGTAAAGATACAAGTGCATTATCTATTCTTAAAAGAATACACGGCCTTTGGGGAACTTAACAAAAAAAGGTAAATAGTAAATCAATTTCTCCCCAAAAGTTATGCCGCTGATAGTTTTCCTCTTTTGTTTTTTTTTTTTTTGAGACGGAGTCCCACTCTGTCACCTAGGCTGGAGTGCAGTAGCTCAATTTTGGCTCACCGCAACCTCCACCTTCCAGGTTCGAGTGATTCTCCTGATTCAGCCGCCCAAGTAGGTGGATTACAGGCACCTGCCACCATGCCCAACTAATTTTTGTATTTTTAGTAGAGACGGGGTTTCACCATGTTGGCCAGGCTGGTCTGGAACCCTTGACCTCAAGTGAGCCACCCACCTTGGCCTCCCAAAGTGCTGGAATTATAGGCATGAGCCACTGCACCAGGCCTCATTTTTTTTTTAAATCATTCAAGAAATAAATGTACACAATTTTGTAAAATGTTTAAGCAATAAGATATGTATAATATAAAAAGAAAATTTCACCTCATTCCACAAAACTGATCCTATTTTCAATGGAAGCTACTTAAAGATTCTGGAACTTCTTATAGAACCTTTTCTATGCACATTTCTCTTTTTTTTTTTTTTTTTTTTTTTGAGAAGGAGTCTTGCTCTGCCACCAGGCTGGAATGCAGTGGTGTAATGATCTCGGCTCACTGCAACCTCCGCTTCCCAGGTTCAAGCGATTCTCTTGCCTCAGACTCCCGAGTAGCTGGGACTAGAGGCGCGTGCCACCACACCCAGCTAATTTTTGTATTTTTAGTAGAGACAGGGTTTCGGCATGTTGGCCAGGATGGTGTCGATCTCTTGACCTCATGATCTGCCCACCTTGGCCTCCCAAAGTGCTGGGATTACAGTTGTGAGTCACCACGCCAGGCCCTCTATGCACATTTCTATGTACATATACGGGTAACATTTGATTTGTTAGTGGTACTTAGCTTCTTCCCTCTCCCCTGTTTTAGGATACTCACCTGTGTTATATTAATACTTACAATTTTAAATTTAAAATACATTAAAAGAAATAATCACCTCTACTAAGAATCGAAAGAACAAGTAAATATAAAGGTTCTTCATCTAAGTCTAAGGTCAAGTTTTATTTATAACTAAGTTCTTCACAACTCAACAACAAAAAACTAATATCCAGCATAATCTTTCCAAAGAAACAAAACAGAGAACCAAAAGCTTAAATAAAAGGTATTATTTCATCAAGCACCAAAACTACCTACAATCATGTGTATACAAGGGTTTAAAATACGAGCCCCACATAGAACGTAACCTTAAACATCTACAGCTTTTTAAATTTTTTTCTTTTTTTGTACTTCATAGAGACGGGGTCTCACTATATTGCCCAGACTGATCTCAAACTCCTGGGCTCAAGGAGATCCTCCCTCTCAGCCTCCCAAAGTGCTGAGATTACAGGTGTGAGCCACTATACCCAGCCAAAAGTTTTTAAAATGCAAACAAAAAAAGCTCTAAAAAGACGCACATAAGCTCAGCAAAAGTATTTCAGCGGTACCCCTCCATGTACTTACTTGGGCCTTTGTAAGACATAGGTTAAAAGGAATGTTCGCAGAGACTCGATGCTACCTTTTTCCAAGAGAATCCACTCTCGGACAACTGCTTCCATTATGGCTGTGGCAGCTTGAAAAAGGACATAGTCCACTTTACTAGTTTCTGAGGAGAAAATTAAAAACTTTATTTAAACAACTGTTCATTTTACCTTGAACATTTTGCATTTATTAATTTTAAAACAGAACTTTTCAGACAAGGAATAAGATGGTTACCTGTTCTTTTTTTAATCCAGTGACCTTGCTCTAGCACCACAAAGAGGTTAGTTCCTCTCAGAAGACACCTCAGGCAGGTGGCAGCTAATCACCGATCACAATTTTCACAAACTTTCCTCACCTCTCTTCAACTGTTACTTCCAAAGCATGAAGAACTAAAAAATAACACAGCTTTAAAAAAAATAAAAATAAAAATATAAAGCAATCAGAAAATTTCCTAAGATTCTCACCCTGTGCAAAACAGAACTTTGTATTTGAAAAACATTACAATAAAGTAGTCATTGAACATTACTATCTGTGATGAGCCATGCTGTTAAAATGTTTCCTTTTTAAGTATTCAGCTTTCAGCAGGATGGCCCATCTACAATAGCAAGTCCAGAAATAAAAACAATCATGTGCAGGTTTTCTTTCTCAAAATGTAAAAAACAATGTAAGTCACATTTACACAAGGTGAGAAGTGCTTGTGAATTTTCTGATTGCAGTACTGATCAAACTGAGTAAAATCCCAAAGCTACACTTAGAAAGACCCAGTCTTAGCTAACAAGTTATAGTATCTGATCTAAAATCTAAATCAGGGGAGAAAAAATAGAAAATTAACACACTTTAAAATTTTTTATATTAATTTTCTATTTTTTCTTTTATTCACCAATACCACTACAATCAGTTTCCAAACAGCATTATCAACAGGAGAAACAGTCGAAATGAAGTCAAGAAAAAGCAGAAATTTTCTGAGGCTCTAAAAAATAACCATCACGTGAAATCCATGAAAAGCCCATGATTAGACTCCAGATTATTTGCCAAGATCACTGGACATGCGTATCTGAAAGCCATGAGAAATTAACTCTAGGCATAGACTGGCACCTTCAAGAACTTATCAGAAGAGCATGAAGATATACACAGTCAAGCACACCATTTTCTCTCCTATTCAAGCTCAGGTCATTTAAAAATCTTACAAGTGTTCTTGACATGTTTAGCTATAAAAATGCATGAGAAAAGGTGTACCCTATATAAATTCCTACCACATTAAACTACTACTTAGGAGTTTTCATCATACCAAAACCACTAAGAGAAACCAATTTGAATCTTTTTTTAAAGTTTTGATTATTCTATGCTATCTTAACATGAACTCTGAGATGACAATCAGAATTGATACAAATTCAGAAACTTTAAAATATAATAAATAATTAAAATAAAGCAATAGCTTCTAAAAATGTGAACCTATTAGAAAAGATGTGCTTACAGTTCTAGGAGTTTAAAAAAAAAAAAAAAAGATTTGAACAGAGACCCAGCTCCATCTATTTAGATCACTTAAAGAGAAATATGTTACTGTCTCATAAAGGTAACTCAAATAATCTCTGATTATAAACCTCTTCTTAAAGAAAATGATGTTTGTTTGCCTATCTTCATTTTCTATTGCAATAGTATAAATTTTAAGGACAAGAAACCAGAAAACCCTTAACCATGGATTTCAACAATGAAGCAAAATCTAAGGTACTCTCAGAATTTTAGATATAGACCTCCGAAGACCATCTAAATCAATCCCTCCATTTTACAGGAGCTGAGGAAACTGATGCCCCAAGAGACAGAGAGGAAACTGAGGTCACATGGCTGGTAAATGTCTCTTGAGCAATACTAATCTACCCTGAAACACACATGCCACTGAAGACAGAGCAAATAAGCACCTTCACTGTTAACAAGCACTGAAACATTCCTATTTCTAACTATTTGTTTTCACATCCAAGCCTTTTTCTGCCCCTTGGAGGTGGGTGGGTGTTGGATATGAGGGGGCAGTTATAGAAAATGAATATTCGAAATTTTCAAGAGACAAAAGTTTCTTAATTCTTTTTCTTAGACACCTCTGCATGGTATTAAACGAAGATCTGTAAATACTCCCATAAGAAGCTGACTCTAAGAATGGAGGAATTAAAAAAAAAAAAGCCAAACTCCTAAAAGAAGAAATTTTCCTAAACTAATAAATTACCCTTTCTCATAAAAACCATTATTAGCTGTCATAAATTTAACTTATACATAGTAGAAATATGCAAGAGATGCTAGAAGGTACTCTAGAAGCCTACCAGTATGAAATCAGAACTTCACAAATACATATGAGCCTTACTTTTGCTCTCTGTTATACAGATGCCTGAAACTACAGGGTTTTCATGAAGAACTCACAATTCATCTAGCATTTTTTTTTTTTTTTTGGAGATGGGAGTTCACTCTCGTTGCCCACACTGGAATGCAATGGCACGATCTCCGCTTGCCACAACCTCCGCCTCTCAGATTCAAGTGATTCTCCTGCCTCAGCCTCCCGAGTAGCTGGGAATACAGACATGCGCCACCAGGCCCAGCTAATTTTGTATTTTTAGTGGAGACAGGGTTTTTCCATGTTGGTCAGGCTGGTCTCGAACTCCTGACCTCAGGTGATCCACCCACCTCAGCCTCCCAAAGTGCTGGGATTACAGGTATGAGCTGCCACACCCGGCCTCATCTAGAATTTCTAAACTAACTACTTTTGGGAAGATCTGCCACTGTTCAGAGAATAAATTATTTTAGGTCACTTTAGCAAAATGCTTTCATTTGCTACCACAGTAGCTTTCTTTAATAATAATTATGTAAATAAAATTAATTTGAATTTTGTCAGCCATCTGAAACTAAACAGAAACATGAAGACAAAAGTTAAGTTAATAATACAGGAAAAGCACTACACTCTGACCAAAAAGTATTTTTAAAAAAGAAAAAACCCTGGTGGTGAAACCACAGATACACAGCTACTACAATCAACTCCCTGGCCTTAAGTATTTCTGTCCAAAGCACAGGCCATATAAGCTCCAAAAGTCTGCGCTTTGACTCAGCGACAACTATGCCCACCAACTAAAGACAAAAAGTCTCAGATGGAAGATGATTTATTAATTCCCAATGACTGACAGCACTACTAAGGAAACAATTTTCCAGAGATGTAAAAGTTTACCAGTTTAACTGACTTTTTGGTGGTTTATTATTTTGGGTTTTTTGGCACTTCTGAGATCAGAAGTCAAAGAAATCCATTTCTCCCTGAGAAGGAGCAAAAGAATGCCACAAAGTTAGCTCCAGAAGAAATAAACCAATCCCTCACAGTTCTTGATTATTTAACAAGAATAGAACTCACTTGTTTTTTTAAAGGAACATATGACCCTAAAAAATTTAAATTCCTAAGTGCCAAAGACTTCTGAAGTGAAAAAGTCTAAAAGTGCTCTTCTGACAAAATGCACAAGCATGCTGCATGCACGCACAGCTGCATACACCACACACACACACACACACACACACAGAATACAGCAAAGAAAATAAAAACTAGAATGAAAACAAAAGGATAAGAAGAGAAAGAAATGAGGAAAAATGAGCGACATACAAAACTCAAGTTAGAAGTGAGAAGGCAGAATTTTAAGAGGCCAGAAAAGGGAAGCATCAGAGAAAGTCTCCCCTTTAGTAGAATATATTACCCAGACCTTCTGTAAAAATGACACGTAATCCCTAAACAAGAATGCGAAAATTCTGAAATGCGATTGACTGCCACTTGTATGAGAAGTCTTCTTAGAGGAATTTACCCTTCTGTGCTGGTGGCAACTGAATAAGGAGTGAAAAGATTTTCTGTGAAGTTTAGATGTAAACATTAATGTAACACAGGGCTTTGCAGTACATTAATGATTATGCTTGTAATACATGCACTCCACCTTTTAAACAGTCAACGTCTCAAAACCCAAACTGATTTTAAAAGCATGGCCGGAACTAGCAATACTACTCTTTAGAAAATTTTATCAGGAAAACAAAAGTATTCCAAAACAAGCTCAATCATAACAAAGCAACAATACTTCATAAAATACACATATTCTAAAAAGGAAAGAATGGTATAAACAAATATGCTCTAATAAAATACTTATAAGTTAGATCAACTATTTCCCAACTAGTGTAGAATGACACTGAATTCCAATACAAAGTCAGATGAAACACTGATGGAATCCTAGTCAATGTCGTTAAGGCATATGCCATGAAAACCAGACTCAAATTATTTTAGGTTAATAGTTTAACACAATGGTTTTCTAAATCCATTAATGCTGAACAATTTCAAGGCAGTAAGGATGAGTTAATGCTCCTTTAAACTCTTTATGCTGTTTAGTTCTGCTTTCTTTAACACTGAGTTAAATAGCCTCCACAGGTGTAAGTTAAATCTTCTTAGTGCCAGAAACAAATCGACACGACTATAAAAGCTGACCACTGAAATGAGTAAGTTAATTAATTAAAACAGCTTCAGTGAGAATTTAAAAGGTAGTTGTTGAACCTGTTCCTCTGCTAAGACCTAACTCCTGACAGAGACAGAGCCACCTTCACCACTGCTGCTAGTTCCTTGCAGAGAACACAGCATTTTTTAAGCCGATCATATTTTTTAAAAGCTGTTTAAAATCAAGTATATGGCCATGATATTTACCTTACTGTTCACAAAGTGCTTTTACATAATGAAAAGTAATTACATTTTCACCTCACAAAACAACTTAAGAGAGCAAATCCATCAAGGCAAATGGTATCATTATGGCCGTAAGGCAGATGCAAAAGAGGCCCAGGGAGGTGAAGTGACTTCCTCAAGGTGCACCACTGCTACCTAGATGTCATAGTTGCTACATCAGCACTCTTTCCACTACAATCAAACAACTCTCCTTCATAAGCCCTTATATGGAAAGCATTTTTAACACATAACTTTAAATGTAGTTTACTTCAATCTGGAAACAGCCTATTGGTCGCTATCGATAAGCCTTTACCAAAAGCACAAGAAAAAGTCAGACGTTTTAGTTCTTAATACTCGACTAACCAATATTATGGTCACAGATGACTCAAGCAGCTTTCTAGAGCCTTACAAAAGACGGCTCCCACTAAAAAAAATCAGCCGGCAGTAATCAGGTTATAAAATAACAATAACTAATGAAGTCTCTCTTACTATTACTGAAAAATATCTAAGAGAGAGATGGCACATCATATATAACTCTTAGAAAATGCCATCTTTGAATAAGACAGTTGTATTTCTTGTGATTCTTTTAGAAGAAATCTTTTCTGTACATGTCAGATATAAGATACTCATAAAACATATTTGACAAAAGTAAAAATTGGTGCTTTATTTTAGGGTACATACAGTGACACCCTACCCAGAAATGACTAATATTTGTTAGGCAAGCTGAGTACAAACTAAATGGTAAAACAAAAAAAAAAAAACTATGGAAAACAGCTAAAAGAAAATGTAGACATCTCCAAAAACAATCTTAATTTTAAAACTAACACTGGGCTAAAAGATATTATAGTACATATCCTGTAATAAATTATATTTGAAAACTGAAAAAATACTAAATTTTTCTCTCTGCTATTAACAGCCTTCATGTTATGGTCAATAATAAAACAAATTGGGGAACGCTATATCTAGGGGGAAAAAAATCCAAAGTAAAAACAAAGTTTCCCGTCTGGCTTTACAGAATATCTTTAAAGCTACTCCAGGAGAATGATTATTAATTTTAAAAATTGTAACTATACAAACCTGGTTTTTAAAAAGGGATTTAAAATAGTTAATGTTTAAGACAGCAAACCCAGATCTGATTATGCCAAAATACTTTATATTTTTTAAGTGAATACTTACCCAAAATATGCTTGCAAACTGCAAATGGTGATTTTGATTTCCTAAATGATAAGAATATGTGCTCTGCATGCTGGCGTTGTTCATTATTGACCATGGAAGGTGGTGCCTTGAGAGTTAAAAACAAGAACAGATACATTTATTTAATGACAAAGCTTAAACAATACCATATTTTTACCCACAAGAACAGAAAATGCTTTCACTTTTAAGTGGCAAGAGAGACAAATTCTTGCTTAACTTTTTAAGGAATTACAGTATAAAACTTGATAATAAATGTCGAAAACATGGTTTCAGAAAAAAGGAAAAAAATTCCTGGCAAGGTTTGAGTCAGAATTCTTTAAAGGTTTTTTAAAAACCTGCATTTTAGAAAAACAGATACTTATCTAACATTTTTGGGGGTTTTAACATTTAGCTGACTTATTACCACCTTTTATTCCAAAATATACCACTTGGACTAACTTGACCTAGTTCAAATAATTTCAAAATTATTCAGTACTGGGGAAATTGAATCCAAGTTACTAAAAATCAATTTCCAAAAGCAATCCTTTAAGACACAGGATCAAACAGTTCCACCTCAAATTTTCTAAAATCACTATTAAACCAGAAAAATTTGGGAACAGTTAAAGTTTGGAATTTATGAAATGTATTTCTGAATAATAAATTAATCACCCAAAATCCAGACTTCTCTCTTAACAAAAACAATTTCTAAAGTCTGTCCAAGTTTTTAAATACCATTTTGGTGTAACAATCGTTCTTCTAAAGACAATAATCTTTTGAGTCAGATCTACCTAAAATGTACATTCCTGTTACATGGGGTTTGGTTAACTTTTAACCTATTAAGACTTACAAATACTTAATTTGGGAAAGGGGGCTGGAGGTAGATGGCAGGAAAATAAACCTATATTATTCAAACCATTATATAAAGAGGGCAAGTCATAATTTCAATTAAATAATCTAGATGATGAAAAATGTTACAATCAATTATATTAGATCAACACTCATTATAAATTATATCAATTATGCAACATTACTCACTCTAACTTCAGTCAAAATAATTTTTAAAAAGTTGTTCACCCAGGAAAAATTAACTACTGTGAATCTCTGGCTTCAGAGAATTCTTACAATTAGCTAAAGCCAGTTCAGACTACTATTCCTAATCATATAGCACCCTCTACAGTTCTCCAGATAAAACTGAAAATATTTCCATTAAAGAATTGTGTTGGCTGTTCCCTGTGGCTCATGCCTGTAATGCCAGCACTTTGGGAGACCAAGGCAGGAGGATAACTTGAGATCAGGAATTTGAGACCAGCTGGGCAACATGGTGAAACCCAGTCTCTACTAAAACCACAAAAATATTAGCCGGGTGTGGTGGTGCACACCTCCCAGCTACTCGGAGGTGGAAGCATGAGAATCACTTGAACCTGGGAGGTGGAGGTTGCAGTGAGCTGATATGGCACCACTGCACTCTAGCCTGGGTGAAAGAGTGAAACTCTGTCTCAAAAAACAAAAAAATTGTGTTAAATTCTTCAACACTTTTTTGAAAAGAATTTTGGGTGTGGCGGCTCACACCTGTAATTCCAGCACTTTGGAAGGCCAAAGAGTACAGATCACCTGAGGTCAGGAGTTCGAGACCAGCCTGGTCAACATGGTGAAACCCCGTCTCTACTAAAAATACAAAAAAATTAGCCGGGCATGGTGGTGCACGCCTGTAAATCCTAGCTACTCAGGAGGGTGAGGCACGAGAATCGCTTGAACCCAGGTGGCAGAGGTTGCAGTGAGCTGAGATCCCGCTGCTGCACTCCAGCCTGGACAACAAAGCCAGACTCCACCTCAATTTAAAAAAAAAAAAAATTACTAATAAAACTGTGAGGGCTGGGTGCGGTGGCTCACGCCTGTAATCCCAACACTTTGGGAGGTCGAGGCGGGTGGATCACCTGCCTGGCCAACGTGGTGAAACCATCTCTACTAAAAATACAAAAATGAGTTGGGCTCGGTGGCAGGAGCCTGTAATCCCAGCTACTAGAGAGGCTGAGGCAAGATAATCGCTTGAATCCAGGAGGCAGAGGTTGCAGCGAGTCAAGATTGCACCACTGCACTAGAGCCTAGGTGACAGAGTAAGACCTTGTCTCAAAAAAAAAAAAAAAAAACTGTGAACAGCGAACGATATTCTAGAAGTATTTTTGTCTTTCCATTTTCAAATTATTTTGTTTATTTGCTTTTTGGGTTTTCTGTCTGTTTTTAAGACAGCCTCTCTCTGTTGCCCAGACTGGAGTACAGTAGCATGATTACAGCTCACTGCAGCCTCAACATCCAGGGCTCAAGTAATCCTCCTGCCTCAGCCTCCTCAGCAGCTGGGACTACAGGCACGTGCCAAGTCGAGCTAATTTTTGTATTTTTTGTAGAAATGGGGTCTCACTATGCTGCCCAGGCTGGCCTCCAACTCCTGCCCCTCAGTGATATGCCTGCCTTGGCCTCCCAAAGCACTGGGATTACCGGTGTAAGCCATCATGCCTGGCTAATTTTCAAATTTTTTATTCCCACCACCTTCTCTAGTTCAATAAGATGAGTCTGTGGGGTTTTTGTTTTATTGCTTTTTTTGTTTTGTTTTTCTGAGATGGAGTCTCTCTGTTGCCCACGCTGGAATGCAGTGGCATGATCTAGCTCACTGCAACCTCCGCCTCAGCCTCCCAAAGTGCTGGGATTACAGGCATGAGCCACCGTGCCCAGTCTTTTTTGTTTTGTTTTTTAAAACGGGGTGTCACTCTGTCACCCAGGCCGGAGTGCAGTGGCATGATCACAGTTCATGGTAACCTCGAACTCTTGGGCTCAAGGGATCCTCCCGCCTTTGCCTCTCCTGTAACTGGGACTACAGGGGCATGCCACCATACAGGGCTAATGTTTAAATTTTTGTAGAGGGTAGGCACCAAGGCTTATGCCTGTAATCCCAGCATTCTGGATTACAAAATCCCAAAGTCTGCTGACATTATTGACCCTGTGTATATGGCATAAACACTACTACCCATGTTATACTGCTACAAATACAAATCCATGAGTTCCTCAAGCAATTACTGAATCATACATTCTTTCCTATCTTCCTTGAAAAGCACAACACATGCATAATTGTGCAAATCAATATGCTACTTATTCTACAAAGAAAAAACTGTCTAATCTAAAAGATATCCTCACAGCCACAGATACTTAATCTACTAGAAAGAACAGGTCTGAATATATTAATATAATAAAGATGATATTCTATTTATGTCAGATTTTAGAAATAGTAAACTATAATCTAAACGTTGATTTATATTAATCACTTGGTTAAATATTATCATACAAACAATAAAATTATCAAATCAATATATTAAACGGCAGGATGGTAGTCACTTTAGTTTTCTACAACCAAAATTTTAAATTCCTTCTTGAAATCTACTTGGCAATGGTTTCCAAATGGCAAGCTATCTGCATCAGACAGTCCTGGAAATCATCTAAAACTGGCAAGTAGATTTCCAACCCCAAAGGATTCAACAGGCTGGGAGTCATAACCAAAACTACACATTTTTCCCTCAAAGTTCTCCAGGTGGTACTGACCCATAAAACTCCCCACTGTCAAACCTTACCCTTCAAAAATCTTAAGTTACCCTTCAAAACTCTGCTTCCGTCTTTCCTTCCTTCATCAGCCTCCACTCACCTTTCCCCAGTTGTCCAAGCACAACTAACATCTCTGTTCCACCTCACATAACACACTGCTTGTCCATCTCTATCACCCAACTTGCATAATGGACTACAAGCCTTTATTTGCTGCCCCCTGCCCTTTCTTTTGTTTTTGTTTTTGAGACGGAGTTTTGCTCTTGTTGCCCAGGATGGAGTGCAATGGCGTGATCTCCACTCACCGCAACCTCCACCTCCTGGATTCAAGCGATTCTCCTGCCTCAGCCTCCTGAGTAGCTGAGATTACAGGCACGCACCACCACGCACGGCTGACTTTTGTATTTTTAGTACAGACAGGGTTTCTCCGTGTTGGTCAGGCTGGTCTCGAACTCCAAACCTCAGCTGATCTGCCCGCCTTGGCCTCCCAAAGTGCTGGGACTACAGGTGTGAGCCACCAGGCCCAGCCAGGAGAGAGGTATTTTTAAGCTAGTCTTTGTACTATTCTGACTAGGACAGAATATACATATTGTCTTTGGACTAAATTGAACATGCATGTTAAAATGTTTACTGTGAGCAGTAAGATATTAAAACTAAGAACATAGTTTACGACAACAAACTATGGAATGAGAAACAAGATTGTCAAACCCTTGAAGAAGGCAAGAAAGAAAAAATCACATGCACACACAATAAGATAACAAAAATAAATTATAATTTATCAGTAATGACAAGTAAATGTAATAAAACTAAATGCTCTACATAAAAAACTAAGATTGACAGACTGGATAAAAAAGAAAATCCAAAATTATTCTGTTTATAAGAAATGCATATAAAACTCAAGGACATGGAAAGGCTGAAAGCACAAAGATGGAAAAAGTCCTTGTGCGATGGCTCATGCCTGTAATCCCAACACTTTGGGAGGCCAAGGCGGGAAGATCACTTGAGGTCAAGAGTTCAAGACCAGCCTGGTTAACAAAGCAAGTCCTTGTCTCTACAAAACAATTTTTAAAATAAAAGTGAAAAAATAAGTTTACAAAAGTAGAAAAAAAAATCTAATCAAAATAAAGTTAATGAAGTTGATGTAGCTATCAGAGAAAAACAGAATTTAGGGCAAAATATTACTAAAAGATGCTGGGCCATCACATAATTATAAAAGGGTAAACTACAATGGCATGTAATACCATTTATACGCATAAAACAAAACAGACAGAACTACCAACAATTCCACTAGAGTGGAAGATTAACATGTAACTCTCAGTAACTGTTAGCTTAGGAAGACAAAAGAATCTAACAAATTTGATTTAATAGCATAAATACATTGCCCTTTAAGTGAGTATCACATTCTTTTCAAACTCACACTGAACAAAAACTGACAACGCACTAGGCTGTAAAGCATATCCAAACAAATTTTAAATAACAGGTATGTACGTGACATTCTCTGACCAAGAGCAATTAAGTAAGAAATTGACTTAACATAACAATAACAAAAACTAGAAAAATTCAAGGATGAAAAAAGAAATCATAATGAAAATCAGAAAACGTACAGGCCAGGCCGGGTGCAGTGGCTCACGCCTGTAATCCCAGCACTTTGGGAGGCCGAGGCAGGCAGATCACAAGGTCAGGAGTTTGAGACCAGCCTAGCCAACATGGAGAAACTCCATCTCTACTAAAAATACAAAAATTAGCTGGGTGTGGTGGCGTGCGCCTGTAATCCCAGCTACTTGGGAAGCTGAGGCAGGAGAATCACTTGAACCCAAGATGCGGCAGGTACAGTGAGCCACTGCAGAGATCGCGTTACTGCACTCCAGCCTGGGCAACAGAACAAGACTGTCTCAAAACAAAACAAAATAAAACTATCGTTTACAATAAACAAAAAAGCCAAAAGTTCTTTATTTAGAATAACTAATCAAATTGGAAAGGAAAAGCACAAATATATAAACAAGCAAGAATTAAAAGAGAAAGCAACTACACATGCCTCGGAAAATAAAAAGACATTAAAAGGATAGCAAACAGGGCCGGGTGCGGTGGCTCATGCCTGTAATCCCAGCACTTTGCGAGGCCGGGGTGAGCATATCACCTGAGGTCGGGAGTTTGAGACCAGCCTGACCAACATGGAGAAACCCTGTCTCTACTAAGAATACAAATTAGCCAGGTGTGGTGGTGCATGCCTGTAATCCTAGTTACTCGCGAGGCTGAGGCAAATTGCTTGAACCCGGTGGAGGCTGCAGTGAGCTGAGATCACACCATTGCATTCCAGCCTGGGCAACAAGAGCGAAACTCCGTCTCAAAAAAAAAAAAAAAAAAAAAATCCTATACAGATTTCTTCAAGGGACTACAAAAGAGGAAACATTCTTCAGGCCATTTTAGGAGCGCAGCATATCATCATAAATACGCCAATACCAACACCAGATGAGGACAGTGGAGGAAAAGAAATTTATAGGTCAATCCTACTCATGAACACAGAAGAAGAAATCTTAAGATATTTCACGTAAGGGAGGTGATGGATATGTTAACTTAACTTGACTTAATCATCCCACATTGTATATATAAAAACATTACACTGTACCTGCAAATGTATACAATTATGAGTCAATTAAAAATATTAATAAAAAGATATTTCATAAATCAAATCCAACAATGGATGTTAAAAATAATAATGATGACAATAATATACACTGTGACTAAGTTAGGTATCCCAGAAATGCAAAACAGAGTTAACATTAGAAAATAAATAAAGCCGAGCACAGTGGCTCATGCCTGTAATCCAAGCACTTTGGGAGGCTGAGGCTGGTGGATCGCTTGAAATCAGGAGTTCGAGCCTGGCCAACATGGTGAAAGCTCATCTCTACTCAAAATATAAAAATTAGCCAGGCATGGTGGTGCACGCCTGTAGTCCCATAGTCCCAGCTACTCCGGAGGCGGAGGCAGGTGAATCACTCGAATTTGGGAGGTGGAGGTTGCAGTGAGCCAAGATCATACCACGGCACTCCAGCCTGGGTGACAGAGTCAGACTCCATCTCAAAAAAGAAAAGAAAAAGGAAAAAAAAAAAAAAGAGGTCAGGCTCAGTGGCTCATGCCTATAATCCCAGCACATTGGGAGGCTGAGGCAGGTGAATCACTTGAGGTCAGATCAAGACCAGTCTGGTCAACATGGCAAAACCCCATCTCTACTAAAAATAGAAAAATTAGCCAGGCATGGTAGTGTACACCTGTAATCCCAGCTACTTGGGAGACTGAGGCAGGAGAATCGCTTGAACCCGGGAGGCAGAGGTTGCAGTGAGCCGAGATCGTGCCACTGTACTCCAATCTGGGCGACAAGAGCAAAACTCCATCTCAAAAAAAAAAAAAAAAAAAGAGAAGACTAAAATAAGAAGAAAATGAATGATGAAATGATCTAGAAAAGAGAGGCAATAACTAAATAAATCAACCCTATTACATTACCCTCAATTTTTTTTATTACATTGCCCCAAGTATATAGCATGATCTTTTGAGAAGGTATAAAAGAAACCTGGAGGGTGTTTTGTTTTGTTTTGGTTTGGTTTGGTTTGGTTTGTGGCAGGGTCTTGCTCTGTCACCCAGGCTGGATGGAGTGCAGTGCTGTGATCATTGCTCACTGCAACTCTGAGTTCCCAGACTCGATGGATGCTCCCACCTCAGTCTCCTGAGTAGATGAGACTACAGGTGCAGGCCTCCACACATGGATAATTTTTTTTTAATTTTTTGTAGAGACAGAGTTTCGCCTTGTTGCCCACTCTAGTCTCAAACTTCTGGGCTCAAATGATCTGCTTGCCTCGGCCTCTCAAAGTGCTGTGATTACAAGCATGAGCCACTGCACCCAGCCTGGTGGTCTTTTGTGAAAGGTTTCATTGAATACTGTTGAGAATTAGAAATTTTTCATTTCCCAACCATAATGACAAAGAGAAGAAAACTGACAAAAGACATTTCACATTCACAGTTATGAGATAAGTCAGAAGATGAAGGCAAAAAGACACCTTTGTTTTTTTTTTTGAGACAGAGTTTCACTCTTGTTGCCCAAGCTGGAGTGCAATGGTGTGATCTCGGCTCGCTGCAACCTCCGCCTCCCGGGTTCAAGCGATTCTCCTGCCTCAGCCTCCCAAGTACGTGGGGTCACAGGCGTGCACCACCATGCCCAGTTCCCAGTTAATTTGTTGTTGTTGTTGTTGTTATTTTTAGTAGAGATGAGATTTCACCATGTTGGTCAGGCTGGTCTCCAACTCCTGACCTCAAGTGATCCACCCACCTTGGCCTCCCAAAGTGCTGGGATTACAGGCATGAGCCACTGCACCCGGCAAAAAGACAGTCTTTCTGTGTTGTTCAATGCAGTAGCCACTAGACAGGAGACGTTTAAATTTAAGTTAATTACAATTTTAGCTCCTCAGATATACTAGGGATATTTCAAGTGCCGTGTGTGCATGGCTAGTAATTGTCACATTGCAAAACACAGATACAGAATATTCCTATTACTGCACAGTTTTTACAGACTGAACTGCTCTAGACTGTGTCAATCATGGTAAAATGGATCACATAAGTGTCATCTCAGACCTTCAGTCTTCAGATGATGTGTTATATCAGTGGTTCTTAATTTAGGTAATTTTGTCCCTCAAGGGACATCTGGCAGTGTCTGGAAACATTTCTGGTTGCCACAACTGGGGAGCACTAATGGCAACTAGTGGACAGAGGGTAGGGACACTGCTAAACATCCTACAATGCACAAACCAGCCCTCAGCAACAAAAAGTATCCATCCGAAATGCTAATAATGGCAAGGTTGAGAACTCTGGCCCTAAATGAATTTTCTCCAACTCAACAATCAATGAACAAACATACTTCCAAGGAAAAAAATGTGGTAATCTCATTCAGACAGTCATTACACGAGAATTACATCATTACCCAATATTCTGTGACAAGAACCCAAAACAATCTGTTTTGCTGAAAGGACATGTGATATCATTCTTTCATCTTTTATGATTTGTGTGTAAAAAATGCTTGATACAGTTCATAAGTGGGCAAATGCTAAAGGTAGGTGTATACATAAAGTTAATGAAAAACTGTTTTGATCACTCTAATTGCCATTTATAAATCTAAAAATGAAAATGATTTGTAACTACAAAACAAAGAATGTTCATCTTCTCTTCATCAATATTGTATGCCACCAGTGTTTTCAAAAGTATTATGAGAGTAAGAAAAAGAACCAGAAGTAATAAGAAGATAGAACCTGTTAAGGATGCATTTAATATCTAAAATCAGTATTTCATTTTGACAGTGGGAATGCAACAACCAGAAATAATGAGTTAGAACCCATAAGAATTATTTGAAATGTGAAATCCAGGGCTGGGCCTGGTGGCTCATGCCTGTCATCCCAGCACTTTGGAGAGGCTGAGGTGGGAGAATCGCTTGAGCCCAAGGGTTCGAGACCAGCCTGGGCAACACAGACAAACCTTGTCTCTACAAAAAATGCAAAAATTAGCTGGGCATGGTGGCCCATGCTTACAGTCCCAGCTACCTGGGCAGCTGAGGTGGGAGGATTGCTTGAGCCTAGCAGGTGGAAGTTGCAGTGGGTTGATATTGTGCCACTGTACTCCAGCCTGGGCAAGACAGCAAGACTCTGTCTAAAAAGAAAAAGAAATAAAGAAATGTGAAACCAGTGTTTACAAATCAGAAGAAATATGCAAAGAGCATGGCCAGGCACGGTGGCTCATGCTTGTAATCCCAGTGCTTAGAGAGGCTGAGGCAGGCAGACTGCTTGAGCTCAGGAGTTCAAGACCAGCCTGGATAACATGGCAAAACCCTGTCTCTACCAAAATACAAAAATTAGCCGGGTATGGTGGTGTGTGCCTGTACCCCCAGCTACTCAGAGGACTTGAGCCTGGGAGGCAGAGGATGGTGTGAGCCGAGATTGCGCCACTGCGCTCCAGTCTGGGCAACAGAATGAGACCCTGTCTCAAAATAAATAAATAAATAAATAAAGAGCAGGCCATGAGCATTGGCTCATGCCTGTAATCCCAGCACTTTGGGAGGCCAAGGTGGGCCGATCACCTGAGGTCGGGAGTGTGAGACCGGCCTGACCTGACCAACATAGAGAAACCCCATCTCTATTAAAAACACAAAATTAGCCAGGTGTGGTGGTGCATTCCTGTAATCCCAGCTACTCGGAAGGGTGAGGCAGGAGAATCGCTTGAATCCGGGAGGCAGAGGTTGCAGTGAGCCAAGATCGCACCATTGCACTCCAGCCCGGGCAACGAGAGCAAAACTCTGTCTCAATAAAATAAATAAATAAATAAATAAATAAATAAATAAATAAATAACGCAAACAGCCACACTCTAGACTTGTGGTGTCTAACACAGTAGCTACTACCACAATGGCTCCCTTACACTAGCCATGTTACAAGAGCTCAAGACACATGTGGTTAGGGGCTCCCATATTGGAGAGAGCAGATAAAGAACGCTTCCATCAGCACAGGAAGTTCTATCAGCTAGCGCTACTCTAGAAGAAATCTAACTCAACATGTATTTATCAAGTGCTTACTATAAGGTGATCCTGATTTGATGCCATGTTATTTGATACATTAAAGTACAAAATAGCAGCTAACATTTACAGAGCACTTACTATACCCCAGGCACTGAACACTTTTCTTTCAATGTATGTTAAATAATTTAATCTTTGCACTAACTCCCTGAGGTAGCGGTTATTATTTGTCTATTTTTTTAAAAAAGGTGGGGTCTTGGGCCAGGTGTGGTGGCTCACGTCTGTAATCCTAGCACTTTGGGAGGCCAAGGCGGGCGGATTGCCTGAACTCAGGAGTTTAAGACCAGCCTGGGCAACACAGTGAAACCCTGTCTCTACTAAAATACAAAAAATTAGCCAGGCATCACAGCGGGAGTCTATAAATCCCACCTACTGGGGAGGCTAAGGCAGGAGAATCACTTGAATCCAGGAGGCATAGGTTGCAGTGAGCCAAGATGGTGCCAATGTACTCCAGCCTGGGCAACAAGAGCAAAACTTCATCTCAAAAAAAAAAAAAAGTAGATTTTTTTTTTTAAAACACATGCAACATTCAGGCTGGGTGTGTTATCTCACACCTGTAATCCCAGCACCTTGGGAGGCCGAGGCGAGCGGATCACCTGAGGTCAGGAGTTTGAGAACAGCCTGGTCAACATAGCAAAATGCTGTTTCTACTAAAACTACAAAAATTAGCCAGGCATGGTGGCATGCCACCTGCAGTCCCAGCTACTCTAGAGGCTGAAGCAGGATAATCGCTTGAACCCGGGAGGCGGGGGTTGCAGGGAGCTGAGATCACACCACTGCACTCCAGCCTGGGCAACAGATAGACTCCATCTCAAAGAAAATAAAATAAAATAGAAACGCATGCAACAAATTTACTAAAATGGAGTATTAATTTATGGTCTAAAGTTTTATATTATAAAAAATTCAAACTATATTAAAACTATATTAAGCACTCCTTCCATCTGCAATCTCATTCCCTATGTAGCCATTCTTAGGAGTTTAGTATAGGCCAGGCACAGTGGCTCTCACCTGTAATCCCAGCACTTTGGGAGGCCGAGGCTGGCAGATCACCTGTGGTCAGGAGTTCGAAACCAGCCTGGCCAACACGGTGAAACCGTGTCTCTACTACAAATACAAAAAATTGCTGGGTGTGATGGCGCACGCCTGTAATCCCAGCTACTCAGGAGACTGAGGCAGGAGAATCGCTTGAACCTGAGAGGCAGAGGTTGCAGTGAGCCAAGATCGCACCATTGCACTCCAGTCCGGGCGACAGAGCAAGACTCTGTCTCAAAAAAAAAAAAAAAAGAAGTTTAGTATATGCCTTCCATTTCTGTTGCTACGCATATAAAAAATATACATAGAACTTTTTCTAGAAAACAGAAATGGGATCATATATTCTGTTCTGCAATTTTTCATCTATTTTGAGTATCTTTCCATGTTCATTCAGATCTTCCCATTAAAAAAAAAACTATCACATTTTAGATATACGTATTTTTTAAGAGTTCCATAAAATTCCATTATACAGAATACCAGTATATTAAATCAATTTGGTATTAACTGGACATTTACGCTGTTTCAATCTTCACTACAGCAAAGTACACTACGGTAAACATTCTTTGTGTATAAGCAAGTATTTCCATAAACTGAATAAATGGCCAGAAGTGAAATAGCTGGGGGTCAGCTATATATTTAACGCTCTTGTATCAAAAACTTGTAGCATACTTCCCTATACCTTTACAAAGTAAAATACCATTTTATTCTTAGTTCTGCTTCTAGACTATTCTAACTTTCTATTCTTTTCCTGTGCCAATGCTAGGTTTCAATTACTGCAGTTTCTGAATACATTGTAACAGTTGCTACATCAAGTCCCCAGATCCTTCATAGACTTCCAGATATATTTTCTAATCAATTAATTTTTCTCCTATCTCCGAAAAGGGTAAGGAGGAAAGAGAGATTTTGATTGACATTATATTCGATTTACAGATTAATGAGGGAGACGCTGCCACCTTAACCGTACTGACCTTTCAGATCAAGGAGCACAGCCTTCATTTTATTCAGATCTTTTATATTCTGCAAATAAGCTATATCATGTTCTTCACAAAAATGGTGCATGTTTCTTATCAATGCCCCATAATTTATTTCTACAGTTTTTATTTCTAATAGAACGGAATATTTTTTCCAATTTTAAGCTGATCACTGTTGATATAAAGGAAATCTTGCAACCCATTTATTTTTCTTATATCTGGTCATCTTTCCAAAGAACTAGTAGTTCCAACAGTCTTTTAGTTATTTTGCTTAAACTTTTTTTCCGAAATGTTATATCATCTGCAAATAATCATTTTTTGGCTTTTCTTTTCAATATCTGCACTTATTCCCATTTTTTATATTACTGTATCAGACCCTCCAGAAGGTGCTAAATAACAGTTATATTAGGACTCCTGTTTTAATGGTTTCAGATAACTATTTGTTATCATACTGAGAATTCCCTTCAATCCCTAGTTTATCCAATTGTTTTAATAATAAAATGCTGTTAAATTTTAACAACTGCCTTTTAGGCATCTATGGATGATTTCAAATGTCTTTTCGCATTTCTTCTCTGGATCACTGGCTATGTTCCAATTAGTTTGACACAAGTCCAACTGCAAATACACATTTAATTGAACTGAATTTGAAATACAAATTTCCTATTAATTAGCTTTTTTGAGGAAAAGAATTATGTTAGTGTCAGTTTTCTAATATCTAGTGCCACCGCAGGTACTAAAAGACGGGGCTGAAATAAACAAAAATGCATACTTACTATAACGCATCTTTCAAATAAGAAAAGTAGATTCAATTAATTAAAATTTTCATTTTTATGACATGTGTACTGTGGTTACAAAAAAATAAAGGCAATGTACCTTACACATTGAAGGGCTCAGGAAATATCTACTATATAAATGCTCAAATATTCCTCAAACTCACTGTATCTCCCCAAACTATACTTTCTCAAACTACATTCCCCAAAATATATATCTCTATCTGGGATATCACTTATCAAACTGGAAAATTCCGATGTATCTTTCATGATTCAGCTTAAGGGTTCCCTATTCCAAGAAGCCCTTTCTCGGTCCCATCTCAGCCTGATGGATGTTTGTACCCACTTCTATTATCACATTACCCACCAACATTTGCTGACATTTTTGCCTTTTTCCACTCCTTGAAAAGAAGGTGCTTCTTCTGTCCCCTCAGCACACACAGCAGTGTCTAACATGCTGTGTTTCTATCTACTGAAGAAATGTTCTAAAACAAATCAATGGCCAGAAATTGGATTCCAGATCCAAACTAGCTGTATGACAACAGGCAAATCATTTACCATCTCTGAATATCAGGTTTTCTTATTTATTTATTTATTTATTTATTTATTTATTTATTTATTCTATTTTTTTGAGACAGAGTCTCGCTCTATAGCCCAGGCTGGAGTACAATGGCACAATCTCGGCTCACTGCAACCTCTGCCTCCTGGGGTCAAGTGAGTCTCCTGCCTCAGCCTCCCAAGTAGCTGGAATTATGGTATAGGCATATACCACCACGCTCAGCTAATTTTTGTATTTTTAGTAGAGGTATGGTTTCACCATGTTGGCCAGGCTGGTCTCAAACTCCTGACCTCAGGTGATCTACCCACTTCAGCCTCCCAAAGTGTTAGCATTACAAGTGTGAGCCACCACGCCTGGCCAGGTTTTCTCCTTTATAAGGTTTAGGAATATCTCATCCTATTTACTTCACAGGACTGATATGAGAATCAAGTAAGACAAATTTTTTTCTATAGGACTACAGATGTGCAAGCATTTTAGAAAATATTAACCAAATTCCACTACAATAAAATCTATGAAAACCAGTCATGAATCTCGTTTATTAAAGTTGGATTTACACTCACTAAATCCATCCTGGTTTAAAAACCAATGTATGTGCCGGGCGCGGCGGCTCATGCCTGTTAATCCCAGCACTTTGGGAGACCAAGGTAGGAGGATCACCTAAGGTCAGGAGTTCGAGACCAGCCCAGAAAACATGTTGAAACCTCGTCTCTACTAAAAATACAAAAATTACCCAGGCATGGTGTCCGGCACCCGCAATCTCAGCTACTTGGGAGGCTGAGGCAGGAGAACCACTTAAACCTGGGAGGCAGAGGTTACAGTGAGCTGAGATTGCATCATTGCACTCCAGCCTGGGCAACAGAGTAAGACTCTGTCTCAAAAGAAAAAAAAAGGGAAAAAAACCTATGAAAACTACTTTTCCATAATGTATCAGTTGGTATGTGTGCTCTGCACTATCTTATTGTTACACACAATCACTAAGGACAATCCAAAACAACCTAATGAAGACAGGGAGACAAAACCAGGTAAATTCAAGACAATAAATAAAGGGCTCTTTAGACTTCAAATGAATGTGGCATCAATACTGTGAGAACACTAAACTTTTCAATACTGTTGTCTCTAAAATCAAAACACCTCCTACGTTTCAGTATACAAGAGGAAGTGCATAGGTCATACACAACTGCCATGCCATATCATACAAGAAACTCAGCCGGCACAGTAGCTTATGCCTATAATCCCAGCACTTTAGGAGGCCAAGGCAAGAGTATCACTTGAGTTCAAGACTAGCCTGGGCAACATAGTGACATCCTCTCTCTACAAAAAAAAAAAGATTTTTTTTAATTACCCATTCAAGGCTGCCATGAGCTTTGATCATGCGAAAAGGGAGGGGGTCGGGGGGACTTAAGTATCAATGCACAGTTGATGTCCATGGGTGGAGGTGGCTTCTGGAACTAACTTCTCATGGATACCGAGGGACGACTGTACTACTTTATCTGGCAGCTTATCCAATAACCTAAATTGTTTGACTATAGATGTACCATATTTAGACATTTTCCATCAAGTAATAAAATGCAACATTTATAGTATATGTTGACTGAGAACCAACATGGTTCAGTAAAAAAAGTAAGAAAAAAAAAAACAAAACCAGTAAAACTTCTGAAAGGGGAGTCTGGTGATCTCAGCCTGGATCAGTTATATCACGAATTTGCTCTGTGACCTGCCTTGGGCAAGTCACTTCTATCTCTTTGAACCTCAGTTTCCCCATCTGTAGCATGGAAGAGAGAATGCTTAGACTCGGTTCTTATTTTTCAGAGTTTCTAGTCTCTCAGAGACGGTGATAAAAGCTCTAGACCCTATTACTAAAAATATATGCTTACATCAAAAAATTTGTTACAATTTCCTTCTGATATTCATCCTAGACTCCCTAAGACCTCTGTACTAAAAGATCTAAGATTCTTCTATGTTCTAAAATTCTATGCTGGTTTCCATAAAACAACTATATGAGTTACCTAATAAAAAATTAAGCAAAAATAATTACAAAATATATCACTATTTGCATTTTGAATCTCAAAGCATATTAACAGTTAAAATACAGCAATTTTCCATAAGATTTATTCAGACCCACAGATGGATAAATGCTAAGATCACTCTGTTTAAAATATGTATCTTAATGCTTAATAATTGAAAGAGCATTAACAACTTTAGCCCTAGAAAAATTAATTCACCTCCTTTCTGGTCCCAGTATCCTACAGCTTAAGAACCACAGACTGGTAACAGACAAACCAGAGTTTGAGTCTCTACCCCTTGCTATGTAAATGTGTGTAGATTACTTAGCATCTCCACGTTTTGAGTTTCCTTAGCCTGTAAAATGAAAACGAAAGTAACAGGCCAGGCACGGGGGCTCACGCCTGTAATCCCAGCACTTTGGGAGGCCGAGAAGGGTGGATCACGAGGTCAGGAGTTTGAGACCAGCCTGGCCAACATGGTGAAACTCTGTCTCTATTAAAAATACAAAATTAGCCGGGTGTGGTGGTACACACCTGTAGTCCCAGCTACTCAGGAGGCTGAGACAGGAGAATCGCTTGAACCCGGGAGGCGGAGGTGGCAGTGAGCCAAGACTGTGCCACCGCACTCCAGCCTGGGCAACAGAGCCAGACTCAGTATCAAAAAAAAAAAAAAGCCGGGCGCGGTGGCTCATGCCAGTAATCCCAGCACTTTGGGAGGCCAAGGCAGGTGGATCACGAGGTCAGGAAATCGAGACCAGCCTGGCAAACACGGTGAAACCACGTCTCCAGTAAAAATACAAAAAAAATTAGCCGAGCGTGGAGGCAGGCGCCTGCAGTCCCAGCTACTCCGGAGGCTGAGGCAGGAGAATGGCGTGAACCCGGGAGGCGGAGCTTGCAGTGAGCGGAGATGGCGCCACTGCACTCCAGCCTGGGCGACAGAGCGAGATTCCGTCTCATAAAAACAAAAATAAAAAATAATAAGATTAAAGTAATAACACCTTCCTCACAGACTGACTGGAGAGAAAGTGATATATGTAAAGTGCCGGGCACAGTGCCTCGAACATAGTATGGACTCAATAAATGAGAGCTATTAATAATAATTTGGAATACAGCTTTCATATTAAGAAATAATACAATAACTACTCTACACATCTTTGGTACAAATTTCTGAATACTTAAGTGGAAATTTCCAAAATGTCATTTCCTTTTTTTTTTTGAGACGAAGTCTCACTCTGTCGCCCAGACTGGAGTGCAGCAGCACAATCTCGGCTCACTGCAACCTCTGCCTCCCGGTTCAAGTGATTCTCCTGTCTTCGCCTCCAGAGTAGCTAGGATTAAAGGCGCCAGCCATCATGCCTGGCTAATTTTTGTATTTTTAGCAGAGATGGGGCTTCACTGTGTTGGCCAGGCTGGTCTTGGGCTCCTGATCTCAAGTCATCCGCCCACCTCGGCCTCCCAAAGTGCTGGGATTACAGGAATGAGCCATCCCGCCCGGCTGTAATTTCCTGTTTTTAATAACATAACACTTTTTTCAATAATCCTCTCCTCTGAAAAGATAAAAAGCATTTAGACAAGTTATTATACAACATATGACAGACGGGGTAGAGTGGAAAGACACACAGCTTTAGAGCCAGACAGAACTGAGTTCAAGACCTAATTCACTGGGCCACTTACACTTTCTCAACCTTGTAAAGCTGTGGCAAGGATTAATAAAATATGTAAAGTATGTAAAGCATCAAGTCCAATATCTAGCACTCAATAAACAGTACTTACTACTATTCTTCTCACCTACTCCTTATAGGTGATAAAAGTAGCTTTGCCAGGGAAGAGGGAAGATATTGGAAAGCACAAATACTAGTTTATATTATTAAGCCAATGACAAAGGACACTGATTTTACCTGATGAATGTAGAACTACAGCCGTGTTTTGGGTGGCATACTCCTTCCAGAATCTAATGAAAACAGAGCCCCTAGCTCCTAGGAAAATGTTCAGGAATTTTACGAAACGCTACATGTCAGGGATTTTTAAGAATCTTGTATTAAGGGGAATACTAGCTAGTTACTTCTGCTTAATTTGCAAAAGTGTGAAAACTTTCACTAGTCTGTTTTGTGACAAAACGTACATTAAGTTAATATTCATAATGAAGCAAGTAAATCCTGCTTTTAGACTTCTCGATTTCTAAAGAAACAAAAATATCTGGTGTAAAATATCAGAACTACAAACTACGCTAGAATTAGTTCGAATATTCTTAAATGTGATGCTCAAACACCCTAACACCAAAACAAAAGGAAAAAAGTCCAAAAAGGTAACAAAGCTGGCTGCATCCAATTCTTAGAAAGTCTGAACCAATCCACCTATAAAATGAACCTCTAATTTCCCAAAACATCTACAAACACCGAAGTCATAATTTACAAAAACAAAGCTGAGCCAGCAAATACAGTTTACTGAGTAACTGAACGTAGTTTTATCCTTACTTCTCCTCCTTGCATGTAATACTTTTATCCTTTGACTCGGCCTTCTCAAATTCCCTTAGTAAACAACCTCATCAAACTGTTTATTGTAGTGTAAGCATGAAGTCAAAGAGTAGCATAGACTCAGTTCTCCAAATCGCGGGAGCTTTAAGGAGCTTAGCACTGGACCAAGTTTTGCCCCAGTGACCTTGGTCTCAACGATTCCCCTCCCTCCCCTCAGCCGGCCCGGCCCTTCCACGTGCTGCCGGCTGCAATTACTCCAGAGGTGGCTGCATGTCAGGGAAACGCTAGCGGATCCGAATGCACAGGAAACAAGGATTGCTAACGCACCAGGGCTGTGCCATCCATTCCCTCCCGACACCAACTCCCCAAGAGCGCGCACACAGCCCTACAAATTCCCCCTACCGAAGCCCTGCGGGGATAACCCCAACCTCCTTCCCAGCGCCTTGCTCTGCGACCCAGTCTGTGGGGCAGGGTGTAAGGTGAAGAAATCCTCTTTGCTACACCACTATATTCCCACGCCCGACTGGGGTGCTGGGCAGCCAGGGGAAGGGGACAGCTCCTGGAAAGAGGGGACGACGGCAGGAGGAAAGTAGGATGAAGAATCCTGCGCCACGCCACCGCCACCTCCTCCTCCACTTGCAGGTTCCCTGGAGGCCCTTGCCAGTCGCCAGTCCAGAGAGCAGCAAGGCCTGGCGTGGCAGGGCCGACCGGGGGCCCGCGAATCCCGGGGTCTGAGGGGCGCGGCGTCCTCACCATCAGAACTTTAGCCGCGTTCTCCAGCTGAGCGATCACTTCTGGGGGCCCCAGCGCCGCCGCCATCATGGTCTCTCTTCAATGACGCGCCATGCGCTGCATTCTGGGAGCGGGCGCCGCGGCCGGCCAATCGCCGCCG
>NW_012101676.1:269667-271393 GCF_000951045.1 Mandrillus leucophaeus | reverse complement strand
CTGACCTCAGGCGATCCACCGCCTCGACCTCCCAAAATGCTGGGATTACAGTCATGAACCACTGCGCCCGGCCACACAGAAGTGCATTAGTAGCTCCATTGAAAAATATGTTGTTTCTTGTACTTGAAGTCTCTGCAATTTGAAGTAGAGAAAATGAATTAACAAGGTTTGTATTACTTGAGAAACTAAGCAAGTTTTATTTTATTACTGAAGGTTAAAGTAAGCCAAAATGCAGTTAATGGTCCTTTTTAGTAACTAAGTGGTTATCATAGGGCCTGACATATAATAGGCACTCAATAAATATTTGACCAAGTATAGCAATCTATAAGAAAATTACAAAATGGTTCTGGTTGCTGCAAAGAGTAATTACCAAAGATCAATGATATTCTGCAAATATGTAGATAAACAGTTTGTGACAGTAAATGTTTGAGGCTTACAATGCTTCAGATTGGGCCTTGGGTTCCAAAGTATTTATTATGTGCAATTACATTTGAACGTTGCAACTACAAATGTTTTAAGAGGGCTGGGTGCGGTGGGTTGCGCCTGTAATCCCAGCACTTTGGGAGGCCGAGGTGGGCAGATCACCTGAGATCAGGAGTTTGAGACCAGCCTGACCAACATGGAGAAACCGCATCTCTACTTAAAAAAAAAAAAAAAAATTAGCTGGGTGTGGTGGCACATGCCTGTAATCCCAGCTACTCGGGAAGCTGAGGCAAGAGAATCACTTGAACCGGGGAGGTGGAGGTTGCGGTGAGCCAAGATCGCGCCACTGCACTTCAGCCTGGGTAACAAGAGCGAAACTCTGTCTCAAAAAAAAAAGAGAAGGCCGGGTGCAGTGGCTCACGCCTGTAATCCCAACACTTTGGGAGGCCAAGGCAGGCAGATCACCTGAGGGCAGGAATTCAAGACCAGCCTGGCCAACATGGCGAAAACCCATCTCTACTAAAAATTAGCCGGGCGAGGTGGCATGTGACTGTAATCCCAGCTACTCAGGAGGCTGAGGCAGGAGAATCGCTTGAACCTGGGAGCTGGAGGTTGCAGTGAGTCGAGATCGTGCCACTGCACTGCAGCCTGGGCAACTGAGAGAGACCCCATCTCAAAAAAAAGAAAAAGGAAGGGAAGGGGAGGGTAGGGGAATGGGAGGGGAGGGGAGGAGAGGAGTGTTGGGTGTGGTGGCTCTCACCTGTAATCCCAGCACTTTGCAAGGCCAAGGCAGGACGACTGCTCGAGCCCAGGAGTTGGAGACCAGCCTGAGCAACGTAGCGAGACCCCATCTCTACAAAAAAATAAAAATAAAAAAATTAGCCAAGTGTGATGGCGCATGCCTATGGTACCAGTGACTCGGGAGGCTGAGGTGGGAGGATCACTTGAGCCAGGGAGATAGAGGCTGCAGTGAGCTGTGATTGTGCCACTGCACTCCAGCCCTGACCACAAAGTGAGACCCTGTCTCTAAAATCAAAAAAAAACAAGCCAGGCGCAGTGGCTCACGCCTGTAATCCCGGCACTTTGGGAGGCCAAGGCGGGCAGATCACTTAAGGTCAGGAGTTCAAGACCAGCCTGGCCAATGAAAGCCCCATCTCTATTAAACACAAAATTTAGCCAGGCATGGTGGTGGTGCGTGCCTGTAATCCCAGCTACTCGGGAGGTTGAGGCAGGAGAATGGCGTAAACCCGGGAGGTGGAGCTTGCAGTGAGCTGAGATCCGGCCACTACACTCTAGCCTGGGC
>NW_012101676.1:267455-269177 GCF_000951045.1 Mandrillus leucophaeus | reverse complement strand
GCGCCTGTAGTCCCAGCTACTCGGGAGGCTGAGGCAGTAGAATGGCATGAACCTGGGAGGCGGAGTTTGCAGTGAGCCAGGATTGCACCACTGAACTCCAGCCTGGGCGACAGAGTGACACTCCGTCTCAAAAAAGAAAAAAAATTTATGTAGAGACCCCTCGTGGAGTTTACTGACTTTTCAAGCTTCAGTTTCAAACATTTGATATGTGCAAAATAGTGTTCAATACATACATTGAACATAAGCCAGCTCAATATCTTTTTGTTGGTTTAACGTGGAATCAACAAATAGTAGGTGCTCATATGGTTCAAGAACAGAGTAAGTCATTCCATTCCAGGGTGTTTAGCTGTTTTGTTATATTTTGGAGAGTGGGAGACATAATACATATTTGACTTCATAGAAATTTCTCAAATATTTCTTGTTTCTAAGTGACTGCGTAGGCTCAACAGCACCTTCCTGGAAAACATAGATATAAAAAGAAATCACTAAAAGAACACATTGCAGTTTGCAGGTGGCTTGATTAAAACAAAACAAAAAAAAAAAAAAGAAAAAAACACCTACTTTCCTCTCCATGGAAACAGCATGCCAAAAAATTTTATGGACCCTTGAAATGAGCACACATCTCACTTGCAAAAACACAGCACCAGCTCCCTCTGCTGTTTCCTGGTTTGATTTAGAACTCAGACAAGCTACAGTACTTTCTAGACTAAAATACCATGTAGAGTTCAGGGTAATTATATTCTGGATTAGGCGTAGGCAAGCACATCAATAATAGTACATTCTGTGGTATATTCCAGAGTGAAGGAAATAAAATCATCAAATACATTTGCATCAGAATATTTCTGCTGCTCTCTTATTGTTTTAGTATCTCTGTTTTTGTTTCAACTACGATCATGTAACCTGTTATTGAAAGAAATGACTTGCAATAATGTTGAAAGTAAGCCTCATCATTGATTTAATAACAATGCTTTGAGTAAGAGAGAGGAAAAAAAAAAAAAAAGAAACCAATATGGCATTCAGTGCATAAGGATAAAATGAGGTGTTGAATAAAAAGTCTTGGGCCGGGCACGGTGGCTCATGCCTGTAAATCCCAACACTTTGGGAGGCCGAGGTGGGTGGATCACCTGAGGTCAGGGGTTTGAGACCAGCCTGGCCAACATGGTGAAACCGCATCTCTACTAAAATACAAAAATTAGCTGGGCATGGTGGTGTGCGCCTATAATCCTAGCTACCCGGGAGAGAAAGATTGCAATGAGCCGAGATCGTACCATTGCACTCCAGCCTGAGCGACAAGTGAAACTCCATCTCAAAAAATAAAAAAAGCCTTAGCACGGTTCCTGGCATACAGTAAGCACTCCATAAATGTAAGCTGTAATTTTTGTGTTATTGTTTTGATTTATTATTGTTACCCCAGTAGCCAGCACCATCTCTGGCACATATTAGGAACTTGTAAGTGAGTGAAGTGATCAATACATGAGGGAAGGAAGAAAGTAAAACATAACACCATACAAAATCATCCCAATTCTGTTTTTTCAGTAGCCACAGAAAAACACTAGAAGACAGTTTTATATTTTTTCTGTATTTTCCGATACATTTTCTATTTTATTTTTTATTTTATTTTTATTTTTATTTTTTTTTTTGAGATGGAGTCTCACTCTATCGCCCAGGCTGGAGTGCCGTGGCGCTATCTCAGCTCCCTGCAAGCTCCGCCTCCCAGGTTCA
>NW_012101676.1:264052-266650 GCF_000951045.1 Mandrillus leucophaeus | reverse complement strand
GGCATGGTGGCGTGTGCCTGTAGTCCCAGCTACTCAGGAGGCTGAGAAAAGAGAATCATTTGAACCCGCAAGGCGGAGGCTGCAGTGAGTCGAGATCGCCCCACTGTACTCACTCCGGCCTAGGCAACAGAGCGAGACTCTGTCTCAAAGAAAAAAAAATCTAATTTTTATACACATCCGTTAGGTACTTTTCACATCGTGTGCATTTCCATAAATCCACACAGTGTGTTTTTGCACAGACTTGTGTTTCTAGGTGTGTCTGGGGCTCCAGGATTCTCTTACAGGAGATGACTGTTCAACGTGTTTTTATATGAAAACACTAACGTTTTGTTTTATTATTTTCCCTGCATGAAAAGTAACAATCCACCGTAAACAAGGGGCATGCCTCCCGACCAAGCCGTCCTTGCTCAGGGGTAGAGAGGAACCCTTTGTGGGCAGTGGGTGATAGTGCCAAGATTGGGTTCTGGTTTTCAGGAGTTGTCTAAAGTTTAGTTCGGAAAGAAGCAGCAAAGGGCACTTTCTCATGGATGAATGCAAGCCTATGGACAGAAGGCGACGAGTCAGGAATCATTGGACTGGGTCACCAAAAGCCGGGGTCCTGATCCAGGATGCTTGTCCCCAAAGGGACCCCACATCCTTGATTAAGAAGAAAGAGTGACACCACTGTGAGGCGCAACAGTCAAGGACAGGGGACAGAGGGGGTCTTTGAATCTGAAGCTCACCAGGGGCTGACTGTCCAGCTTTGATGTGAGCAAGAGCCCCTGTGAAGAGCTGCCCAGGCTAGTTCCTTCCACAGTGACTCAAAGACGGGAGTGCCTGATCTGCCACCGACTGGCTGGGAGACTGAGATCTATCGCAGGCCAACTAGTGCATGTGACTCAGGGCCAGGTAAATCCCCAAAAGATCCCTGGCAAGCTGGGGGATGATCTCCTACCCCTTTGCTTGAGCAGGCTGGAGGCCAGGAGCTGAGACTCCCCATTCCCCATTTCTGTTTACCTTCTCCCCAGCTGGGAACAAAGGACAAGAATTTGGGAGTGACAGGCATGTGGCCACACACTCAAATGCACTTGTTTATACCTGTTTGTTTACTGTTTGAGCAGATTCTTGCTTTGCAATAACTAAGCTTATCTCCTTGTCTTAAGGAAATTCTTAAGAATGTTATCATAATGTAGTAAAATTTAAATGTGTCTTGAATGATGAAGCACTAACTAATGTGTTATACTACTCTAAATGTAGAAATGCACATTTACAAGTAAGACTATTATCCTCTCCCGGCATTTTCATCTTAACATTCAGTCTGGTGGCAACACTCAAAAACTTCATAAAAGATCACAGTCTAGCACTTAAGTTCTACAGATAATGTTGAAATCTTGCACAAGATTTAGGAATCTCAGGCAATGACATGCCATAACATTGCTATTAGGAAACGTGTAATATACTCTTCTGTTACTATCAGTGGAAAGTCAAAAAAACAAACAAACCCTACTGATAAGTAATTTTAGAGCTGCAAGTGACCTTCGAAATCCTACAGCCTCACCCATTTTTGCCTTCTTATAATCATGACGTAAAATATCACACTTTCACTGTAGAAAATTTGGAAATATATAGAAGATGTTTAAAATTAGGAAGAAAAGGCAGGGTGCAGTGGCTCACGCCTATAATCCCAACACTTTCGGAGGCTGAGGTGGGCGGATCATGAGGTCAAGAGATCGAGACCATCCTGGTCAACATGGTGAAACCCTGTCTCTACTAAAAACACAAAAAATTAGCTGGGCATGGTGGCGCACGCCTGTAATCCCAGCTACTCAGGAGGCTGAGGCAGGAGAATCACTTGAACCCGGGAGGCAGAGGTTCCAGTAAGCAGAGCTCTCACCACTGCACTCTAGCCTAGGCAACAGAGGGAGACTCCATCTCAAAAAACAAAACCAAACAAAAAAACAAACAAAAAATTGTGTTCCAGAAAAGTTATAACCATTTTTATCAGCAACATGAGAGTGTCTATTTCAGTGTAACCTTTCTAGAATCAGTATTACTTTTTTTTTTTTTTTTTCTGAGACAGAATCTGGCTCTCTTGCCCAGGCTGGAATGCAGTGGCGCAATCTTGGCTCACTGCAAGCTCCACCTCCCGGGTTCAAGCAGTTCTCTGTCTCAGCCTCCTGAGTAGCTGGGATTACAGGCGCCCGCCACCACGCCCAGCTAATTTTTTGTATTTTTAGTAGAGATAGGGCTTCACCATCTTGGCCAGGCCGGTCTTGAACTCCTGACCTCAGGATCCACCGGCCTCGGCCTCCCAAAGTGCTGGGATTACAGGTGTGAGCCATCACGCCTGGCCGAGTATTAATATTTTTAATAATGGTAATAGGTAAGAGAAAATAATATTATTTTAGGAAACAATTCTAAAGCTTCATTTTCAGGAGACTGAGATTTTAGAAGCTGCTACTTTAATTCTTATGACATAGAGCCCGATTAGGCACAAAATAAGTGTTATGAAAATGCTACTACTATTCTTCGAAGGCTGTTTATAGTTCGTAGATGTTGAGAATACGGTGAAATGGTAAACTATGCATAGCCTTAACTTACAGAGTTCCAGAGTTTTGG
>NW_012101676.1:260198-264002 GCF_000951045.1 Mandrillus leucophaeus | reverse complement strand
AAGTCTCCATCTTAAAAAAAAAAAAAAAAGAGAGAGAGAGAAAAGTCAGTTGTCAGTTGGGTAAGGGGAGGATTATTTTGAGGAAAAGGGAAGTTCTTCGAAGGCTGTTTATAGTTCGTAGATGTTGAGAATACGGTGAAATGGTAAACTATGCATAGCCTTAACTTACAGAGTTCCAGAGTTTTGGGCTGAGGAGCTGGTCACCACTGGGTATCTAGAGCAACTGATTGTTTGGGCTTCTGGGACTGTTTCTGGAGGGGCCTGGATCTCAGCACACTGTGTCAGGCAGGAGAGGA
Organism: Mandrillus leucophaeus; assembly: GCF_000951045.1. Classification (NCBI taxonomy): domain Eukaryota; kingdom Metazoa; phylum Chordata; class Mammalia; order Primates; family Cercopithecidae; genus Mandrillus; species Mandrillus leucophaeus. The sequence continues at coordinate 263,706 of NW_012101676.1, read as the reverse complement.
AAAAAACGTATCTGTTTGCTCCTAAGCTCATGGGTCGAAGATTCGCCCCATAGGCTTCAATTTCCCTGCACTTACTTTTCTCTGACTTACTTTGGGTTTCTCAAGTGTAGGGGTCAGGGGTCCTGTGAGGTGGGTGCCGTTTGGAATGCCACATGGAGCTGGCAAGGTCCACAGACAGCTGGTCTCTGCAGCGGCAGCAGGGTGGAGCAAGCGTCCAAGGGTGTCCAAAGATTTGGAGTGGTACTTAAGAGGTAAGTAGAGATAACTGGGCCTTCAATACAGAAGTTGATGGAAACACATCTGTAAGTGCCCCCGATCCAAGTCACCGCACAGCAACCCCTCCAGGGGAATGTCAAATTCTGTACCATTTTGAATGTCTGGCTGACACACTGCTCTAGTCCGGTGGTTCTAGAACTTTTTGAGCTTAGGATCCCTGTACACTCTTAAAAATTATTGAGAACTTCAGACAAATTCATGTGTGTGAAATGAAGGGACAGAAAGGAGGTATACCTATATATCTATATCTATCTATCAGTATTCATCATATTAAAAATTAAAATGGAGAAAATTAAAGAATATTTATACATGGAAAAATGACCATTATAAACCGATTACATGTTAACACAAAGAATGTGTTTTGTGCAAAATAACTATATTTCCCAAAATAAAAGTTAGTGGCATCTGTGGCATTGGTTTACATTTTGCAAATCTCTTGAATATCTGGTTTAATAGCAGATACTGGAATTCTTTTTTTTTCTCTTTTTTTTTTTAGACATTGTCTTGCTCTGTCGCCCAGGCTGGAGTGCAGTGGTGCGACCTCTGCTTCCCGGGTTCATGCGATTCTCATGCCTCAGCCTTCCGAGTAGCTGGGATTTATAGGCGAGCGCCACCACGCTCGGCTAATTTTTTGCATTTTTCATAGAGACAGGGTTTCACCATGTTGGTCAGGCTGCTCTTGAACTACTGACCTCCAGTGATCCGCCCACCTCAGCCTCCCAAAGTGCTGAGATTACAGGCATGAGCCATCGCATCCGGTCGCAGATGATGGAACTTTTATTTCTGCTTCCACATTTGACCTGTTACGATGTTTTGTTTGAAGTAGATGGAGACAGTCCAGCATCCCCCATTATACGATTGAAAAGGGAGACTTCGTGGTGCCCCTGAAGTCCACAAGACCACACTTGGAGAACTACTGCTCAAGTCTAAGTTGCAAGTTTCTCAATTATACGAACAATACTCTAGCAGAAACCAGTACTGTATGCGCTCAACAGACTAAATTGTTTGGAAAAGCGTTTCCTAGGAGTTGCTATAAACCAAATGACTCATTTAAACGTTTTTATTACTTTGACAAATACTTCAGCTCCGTAGCCTGTTCCTTTTTTAAACCAACTTGCCTCATTACACAGCTGTGGTCTGCACAGCTTTGGCCACCAGGTGGCTCCCACCCCCAGCCTTTTCTAGAAGGATCCATTCAGGACGCTTCATTCCTTGATGGAGCCCTAGCCGCTCAGGGAACTCAGGGAAACTTTATTTTGTTCAACATAAGAAAAGAGACAGTTGTGGGAGGCCAACGCAGGTGGATCACCTGAGGTCAGGAGTTCGAGACCAGCCTGGCCAATGTGCAAAACTCCATCTCTACCAAAAATACAAAAATTAGCCGGCATAATGGTGGGCACCTGTAATCCCAGCTACTTGGGAGGCTGAGGCAGGAGAGTTGCTTGAACCCCGAAGGCAGAGGTTGCAGTGAGCCGAGATCATGCCACTGTACTCCAGCCTGGGCGACAGAGCAAGTCTCCATCTTAAAAAAAAAAAAAAAAGAGAGAGAGAGAAAAGTCAGTTGTCAGTTGGGTAAGGGGAGGATTATTTTGAGGAAAAGGGAAGTTAAGAAAGAATAGAACTGGCCTGGCGCGGTGGCTCTTGCCTGTAATCCCAGCACTTTGGGAGGCCGAGGCAGGTGGATCACAAGGTCAGGAGTTCGAGACCAGCACGGCCAAGATGGTGAAATCCCGTCTTTACTAAAAATACAAAAATTAGCCGGGCATGGTGGCAGGAACCTGTAATCCCAGATGCTCGGGAGGCTGAAGTTGCAGTGAGTCGAGATTGCTCCACTGCACTCCAGCCTGGGCAAAAGAGCGAGACTCCATCTCAAAAAAAAAAAAAAAAAAAGTATATTTAACAGAGGAGGTTGTTAAAACCTAAAGGAGTTGGTCTGAATACTGGAAGAAATACTATTTGGCACCTTCACTCTCTTACCAGCTAATGTAGCTTTTTCCTTCTCTTACTGTTTTTAACTGACATGCTTAAATTGGGTATCATTATCTCTACTAAAATGATTCCCTCTCAAAGCGAGGAATTATACTAGAAACCACGTGGGATAAACAAAGAGGTGGTGGGAATGCGCCCGCCACCCTGAGAGACAGGCGGTGTGGGTGTTTTCACTCTAGCACATATTCACTGTGACACTGCCAGGTTACTTCTGTTTCCTAACCTGAGTGATCCACCCCACTTATAAGAGAGGACTGATAATCCTTAACTGCCCAGAGGCTGGTCTCCAAATCAGGTTGTCTCTGGAGTTCCTTGCCAGACTCAAAACATATGATTCTATGATTCCATTTCAGTCTGGTTGAGTTCTTTAGTTGCAAGCAACAGATACCAACTTTGGTTAATCTTGCCCAGTTTCTTTAATAAGACTTACAGGGCCCTTGGCTACCTGGGCCCTGCCTGTGTCTCCAGCCTGAAATCTCCTTCAGGCACTATGAAGCTCCAGCCATATGGCGACATACCCCACACCATGTGTGCCCCTTCTCTGGCCTCTCCTGCCTGATAGTAGGTCTCAGATAGGCATCACTTCCGCTGGGCTGCCTTCCATGACCTCCCCAGTCTGGATCGCGTCCTCTCCTGGGTGCTCCAGCAGCAGCTTCCTCCACTTCTCCATCATACGTTTGAGACTATTGAACTACAGTTTTCTAAATGCTTTCCTCTGCTGTGAGTCCCGGGCAGAAGGAAGCACGTCCGCCTTCTTCGCGGGTATCCCCAGTACACAGTACAGTGTCTGGCACACAGCAGGTATACAAAATATATTTAATGAAGGAGCAGAGGAAGGGAGAGAAGACATCTCTGCTTGGATAGTGCCAGTCCTATATTAGGTGTTCATTAAACATTTGCAGAACTGAACTGAGAATGCCGAGCCCTTTAACAGGATCCTCAAAACCTCGTAAAATAAACACAGATAATAATAGGATTTTGCCGAATATAGAACTAAGTGGCAGATTTGAAATTTGAACCACAACATTCTGGATTTGACATCTTTTGTACTACTTTTGTTGAGAAAGGGGAAATACTTTCTTCACCCAGGCACCCACCATGAGAACTAGCCTGGAGGATGCGGGCTCAGCACGTGCTAGTGGCTGGAGAGGAACCCCCGGGGGAAGGAGAAGCGGTGGAAAGACAGGGAGGACTCCGGAAAACTGCCTTCCCACAAGACCAAAGGGAGGGGAGGAAGGGGAGG
>NW_012101676.1:255820-259081 GCF_000951045.1 Mandrillus leucophaeus | reverse complement strand
GGGATTACAGACACCTGCCACCATGCCTGGCTAATTTTTGTATTTTCAGTAGAGATAGGGTTAGGCCTTGTAGGTCAGGCTAATCCTGACCTCAGGTGATCCACCCACCTCAGCCTCCCAAAGTGCTGGGATTACAGGTGTGAGCTACCATGCCGGACGATTTCCTTTTTTTTTTTTTTTTTTAAACAGAGTCTCACCCTATCACCCAGGCTGGAGTGTGCAATGGTGCGATCTTGGCTCACTGCAACATCCATGTCTTGGGTTCAAATTATTCTCCTGCCTCAGCCTCCTCAGTAACTGGGATTACAGGCACCTGCCACCACACCCAGCTAATTTTTGTATTTTTGGTAGAGATGGGGTTTCACCATGTTGGCCAGGCATGTCTCAAACTTCTGACCTAGTGATCCACCCACCTCAGCCTCCCAAAATCCTGGGATTACAGGGACGAACCACTGCACATGGCTGATTTCCTTCCTTTTTAAGGCTCTATAATATTCCACTGTGTGGATGCACCGCATTTTGTGTAATAATTCATTCCTTGGTGGACACGTGGGTTGCTTTCACCTTTTGGCTTTTGTGAATGATGCTGCAGCAAACAGGAATCTGAAGATTTGGGTTCAGAGCATAGAGGTGGCCTGTGAGTTTTATGAGGCAAATCTCTCAGCCCTGAGTTTTCTCAACTGTAAAATGAGATGTCAATATTTACTCTCTTTCAGGTTTGTGGCAGTATTTGCAAGCTGAAAAGTCTCACCTCATGTAAAACTATTACGATTTTTGTGACCAGCCATTATGACCAATGGAACATATGATTTGTGATGGTTAATTCATGGTAGAAGCAGATGTGGAGAAGTTCTCTGCAATAAAAACGAATGGCCAGTTATATCAGGTTAATACCTGAAAAGTTGAAAAGTTGTTTTCTATATTCTGTAGGCATTTAAGGAAATGTTTTATTTGCACATTAAAAAAAAGACATTTATTCAACATCGCAATCAGACTTACATTTAGCAATCAATAGCATGGGTGCAAAAAAAAAAAAAGCTACATTAAAACCCTTTGTTGGAACGCTTTACACTTTACACAGAACAGAAACTAAAATAACCTGTTATACAATTAGTCACAAACACAGTCCTCAAGTTTTTTGCCCATACACATGAGTATTTGTCTAAAACATGTCTTCTTTGTAGCAGCGAGGCCCTGCCACCACTGTGCTTGGCTGAGTTCACGAATCTGTTGTAACCTGTAGCTTCCCTGTCACTTCTCTCCTGCTAAGCTTTGTTTCCTTATTAAAATATTCTGCCACAGCCACAGCTAACTGCTGCTACTGGAACCGCCATAGCCACCTGAAGAGTACAATTTTTCTTGGTTTCATGGTTTGGCAAAGTATTGGCCTTCACCACAATAGGGGCCAGAGCTTCTGCCGCCAAAGTTTCCTCCCTTCATGGGTCCAAAATTTGAAGACTGATTGTTGTAATTGCCAAAATCATTGTAGCTCCCACCTCCTCCAAAATTGTTTCCATCATTACCAAAGCCATTATAACCATCCCCGCTGCCACCAGATCCACCACCACCACAGCTGCCACCAAATCCACCACAACCACTGAAGTTTCCTTCACCACCAAAGTTGTCATTCCCACCAAAACCACCTCCATGACCACCACCAAAGTTTCCAGAACTACTTCGACTTTTTGGCTGGATGAAGCACTCGCCGTCTTTTGCTTTGACAGGGCTTCCTAACTTCACAGTTGTGGACATTCACAGTATGGCATTTCTGAATGACAGTCTTATCCACGGAGTCATAGTCATCAAAGGTTATAAAGGCGAAGCCCCTTTTTCTTGCCACTGCCTCAGTCAGTCGTGATTTCGATCACTTCCAGTTCCCCACACTGTTCCAAATAATCTCTGAAGGGATGTTCCTCAGTGTCTTCTCAATGCCACCAACAAATGTCTTTTTCACAGTTAAGTGGGCACCTGCTCTTTGAGAATCTTCTCTTGAGACAGCTCTCTTTGGTTCCACAGCTCTTCTGTCCACCTTGCATGGCCTTGCATTCGTGGCTGCACCCACCTCCTCCACAGTGGCCTATGTGACAAACCCAAAGGCCCTGGAGCGCTCGGTGTTTGGATCTCTCATGACCACGCAGTCCGGGAGCGTTCCCTGTTGCTCAGAACAGCTCCTCACGCTCTCACTGGTTGTTTCAAAGCTCAACCCTCCAAGGAGGAGCTCCCTCAGCTGTTCGGGCTCTTTAGGGGACTCTGACTTAGACATGACGGCAGGGAGAAGAGAGGCTTTAATGACGCTTCTTCGGCGGGGTCCACGGGCAGAAAGATAAAATTTTTTTGGTGGGGGGGCAGGGTTTCACTCTTATTGCCCAGGCTGGAGTGCAATGGCCATGATCTCGGCTCACCACAATCTCTGCCTCCTGTGTTCAAGCGATTCTCTTGCCTCAGCCTCCTGAGTAGCTGGGATTACAGGCATGCACCACCATGCCTGGCTAATTTTGTATTTTTAGTAGAGACAGGGTTTCTCCATATTGGTCAGCCTGGTCTTGAACTCCCGACCTCAGGTGATCCACCCGCCTTAGCCTCCCAAAGTGCTGGGATTACAAGCGTGAGCCACTGTGCCAGGCCAAATTTTTCTTTTTTAAGAGATGGTGACTTGCTATGCTGCCCAGACTGGAGTGCAGTGGTTATTCACAAGTGCAACCATAGCTTACTACAGACTTGAACTCCTGGGCTCAAGTCATCCTCCTGCCTCCGCCTCTCAACTAGCTACAGGTGCACGACACCTTACCTAGCTAAGGAACTTTTATTAAAATATTCCAGAAAAATCACTTCTCAGGTATATTCCGCTGAAGCCGCTTTACACCTTACCCTATGTTCCCGTATTCTGAAATGTAGATCTCTTATTCTATATGACCCTTCAGAATTGTTTAAGTGAGTTAAACATTGACTTAAAAAGGATAATTGTCGTGGCTGGGTACGGTGGCTTATGCCTGTAATCCCAGTGATTTGGGAGGCTCACTCCAGTGAGACCAGGAGTTCGAGATCAGCCTGAGCAACTCAGTGAGATCCTGACTCTTCCAAAAAATAAAAGAGAGAAATTTGTAATGGAATTTTTTTTTTTTTGAGACAGAATCTTCCTCTGTCACCAATGGTGGAGTGCAATGGCACGATCTCGGCTCACTGCAACCTCTGCCTCCTGGGTTCAAGCGATTCTCCTGCCTCAGCCTCCCAAGTAGCTGGGATTACAGGTGCGCGCCACCA
>NW_012101676.1:247296-253038 GCF_000951045.1 Mandrillus leucophaeus | reverse complement strand
CACCAGCCCAGCTAATTGTGTAATTTTTAGTATAGACAGTTATGAGGTGGGGAGGGGGTCCGGGGAGGGGGGTCTCGCCCAGGCTGGTCTTGAACTCCTGGGCTATGGCAAAAATCGTCCTGTCTCGGCCTCCCAAAGCACTGAGATTACAGGTGCCAGCCACCGAGCCTTGCCCGTTGTCTTCATTTGACATCAGGAACACCGAGCCTCCGGTTAAGAAAAACACCCAAGGTCACACAGCTTCAGACAGACTGGGAATTTGAGCTTCAGATGCCACCGAGGTGAGGCACTTGGAGCGGGATCGCGGGGCACCAACGCGGGCCCAAGGAGTTGCGCCCTGACTTCTGAGGCACTGGAACCCCGTGGAAGGCGTCTATCGGGACTGATTTGCCCCAGTTGAGACTGTTTCCTGAAGGAATGCAAAGGAGTTCAACTCAGGGCAACAGTCCCGAGAAGGGACACAGCTGGGCCTGCGGAGGAGGAGGCAGCTGTAGGCCCAGGAGCAAGTGCCTGCCGGCCCAGCACCCCCGCGCCGTGGAGACCCCAGTGCTCCTTCCTGGGTTTCTCCTGTTGTGCCTTCTTGAAGGAGGTGAAAATAAGAGGCACCAAACAAGGACACGTAGTGGTTTGCAAGCCTGCCTGAGTCCCCAGTTCCCAGTGTCCCAAGGACACCAGGGATGTGGCGGAGCTGGTGTCTGCCCCCTGGCTCCACCCGGGTGTCCCTCCAGTTCCTGTCCTTGCTGAGCTGTGACCGGAGCCAAAGGGTATTTTTTTTTTTTTTAACTCAGTGGGAAGCTGGTGGCTGCATCACATGACGGTAGTTGATTTTTTACCTGGTATTCGGGCAGATTGAAGACAAAATATGTTTGTGTCCAACTAATTATTGACTTTGTGTGTCCTTCCCAAAGCAAGGTGGTGTTTATTTTGAAAAGACACTCCATGCTTCTACGAGATAAGATTTAAGATCAAAGGGTTCCCAGGGAGAAAATAAATGGCCTCAGCCTACAGGCTAAACTGCCTTTAAAATTCAGAGCCTGCTAAGCAAACACCAGCAATGAGCTTCTCTGGGCAACATGCGAGATCCCAGGAACACAGGACCAGAAGGCTGACCTTGGCCCGCGTCCCACGGCTCCCAGCGCGTGCGGCCAGTTCAGGGCGAGGCCCTCCTGTTCATCTGCAGGAACCTGCCTCCGGGTCCGGAAACGCAGTCGTGGCATTTGCTCTCAGCCTCTCTGTTTTTTTGGTGGTGTGTGTGTGTGTTTTGTTTTTGTTTTTGTTTTGAGATGGAGACCTTGCTCTGTCACCCAGGCTGGAGTGCAGTGGTGCAATCTCAGCTCACTGCAAGCTCCGCCTCCCTGGTTCAAGCAATTCTCCTGCCTCAGCCTCCTAAGCAGCTGGGATTACGGGCAGCCGCCACCATGCCCGGCTAATTTTTGTTTTGTTTTGTTTTGTTTTAGTAGAAATGGGGTTTTGCCATGTTGGTCAGGCTGGTCTTGAACTCCTAACCTCAAGTGATCCACCTGCCTTTGCCTCCCAAAGTGCTGGGATTACAGGCATGATCCACCACACCTGGCCATCTTTGGACACCTGTTTACTGGGGATTGTTATTATGTATAACATAGCATTGGCACTGTGTGATGGGAAGGGTGAGGAGAAAACAAACATCTCGAACATACAGGCCTGGCTCGAAGAGCATGGAGAGGAACCCTGAATTCAACAGAAACTATGGGTGCCTGCCATGCACTCAGCACTGGGGAGTTGATGAGAAGTAAGACACTTCAGTTAACAAAGATCACAAAACACAAACACTAGTTAGACATCAATCTTAGATCTAATATAAAAGCAAAAGCCAAAAATCTTCTAGAAGAAAACACAAGAGAATTTCTTCATCATCTTAGGGTAGGAAAAGATTTCTTAAGAAGAACACAAAAGCATTCACTATAAAAGAGAAAAATGGGTCAGGCGCAGTGGCTCATGCCTGTAATCCCATCACTTTGGGAGGCAAAGGCGAGCGGATCACGTGGTCAGGAGATCCAGAGCATCCTGGCCAACATGGTGAAACCCCGTCTCTACTAAAATACAAAAAATTAGCCGGGTTTGGTGGCGCACGCTTATAGTCCCAGCTACTCATGAGGTTGAGGCAGGGGAATCACTTGAACCCGGCGGGGCAGACGTTGCGGTGAGCCAAGATCGCACCATTGCACTCCAGCCTGGCGACAGAGCAAGACTCCGTCTCAAAAAAAAAAATAAAAGATAAAAAAAGAGAAAAATAATAAATTGAGCTTCATCAAAATCAAAATCTTCTGCTCTTTAAAATATATCATTAAGCAAACTGGATAAAATAGTCTCAAAACATGCATCTAACGAAGAAGTTGCATTCAACTTGCATGCTGGTAATGCGACATGTTGAATGTTTCATCTTAGGCGTGATCTCATTACAGTGTCTCCCACTATACAAGGAAAGAATTTAACTTTTTTTTTTGTTTTTTTTTGAGACAGGGAATCACCGTCACCTAGGCTGGAGTGCAGTTATGTGATCACGGCTCACTGCAGCCTTGACCTCCCCAGTTCAAGCAATCCTCCCACCTTAGCCTCCCTAATAGCTGAAACCACAGGCACATCATGCCACCACACCCATTTATTTATTTATTTATTTTTTTGTAGAGACAGGGTCTCACTATGTTGCCTAGGCTGGTCTTGAATTCCTGGGCTCAAATCATCCTCCTGCTTCAGTCTCCCAAAGTGTTGGGATTACAGGTATGAACCACCAAGCCTGGCCAACTTTAACTTTTAAACCCTCTGTCCCCGGTACTCATGCTTGCTGTTCCCATCCTTCCATCTTCCTAATACAGTGCTGTCATAATTTTGGTGAAATCAAAAGCATTTGGTGAAGCATTCTCTCCTATAGCCTTCATCACACCCCATGCGAACGGCTCGCCGTCTCCCAGAGGTGCACAGCTGTCACTCTGGATCGCCCCCACAGCACCCCGGGATGCTTTCCTCTTCTCTTGGACCTCATGTCTTCCTCCAGCTCGGTTTGTTTGCTGATTTTTTTTTGGTTTTTTTTTTTTTTTTTTTTTTTTTTTTTTGAGATGGAGTTTTACTCTTGTTGCTCAGGCTGGAGTGCAATGGCGTGATCTCAGCTCACTGCAACCTCCACCTGCCGGGTTCAAGCAATTCTGCCTCAGCCTCGCGAGTAGCTAGGATTACAGGCATGCACCACCACACCTGGCTAATTTTGTATTTTTAGTAGAGACTGGGTTTCTCCACGTTGGTCAGGCTGGTCTCGAACTCCCCACCTCAGATGATCCGCCTGCCTCAGGTGATCCGGGAGGTGGAGGTTGCAGTGAGCTGAGGTCGTGCCACTGCACCCCAGCCAGGGAGACAGAGTGAGATTCTGTCTCAAAAAAAAAAAAAAAAAAAGCATTATCCCCGTACATGGACTTGTCACCAGTGTCATGATGGTGTGTGAAATCATAAATCCTAGCACACAAACCCTGGAATAATTCTGTGAAAGCAGGTCTTAGAGCCAAATCCTTTCTCTTGGGTGCTCAGAGCACCAAAGTTTTCTGCTTATATCATTGGAACTGCTGTCTTTGGAGCTTTGTCTGCAAACAGCTCAGAGGAAATGAGGCCCAAGGGCTTGACAGCAATGCCTGGGAACATAGTGGGGTTGGCCAGGTGCACTTTCTCACACCTCTAATCCCAGTATTTTGGGAGGCCAAGGTGTGAGGATCACTTGAGCCTAGGAGTTCAAGGCCAGCCTGGGCAACACAGAGACCCTGTCTTAAAAACACACACACACACACACACACAGAGTGGGGCTGACCGTGACTGCTGACAGGGACACACACAGAGTGGGGTTGACCGTGACTGCTGACAGGGACACACACAGAGTGGGGTTGACCGTGACTGCTGACAGGGACACACACACACACGAGTGGGGTTGACCGTGACTGCTGACAGGGACACACACAGAGTGGGGTTGACCGTGACTGCTGACAGGGACACACACAGAGTGAGGTTGACCGTGACTGCTGACAGGGGGCTCTGGGTGGTGTTGGCATCTGCAAAAGCCTCCATCGTGGTTTAATCTCTTAGTTTGGTGGAGCACATCTTCCAATAGCTTCCTGAAAATGTTTTGAATTTCGGAATGTCTGAAAATGTCTTTATTTTACCTTCATACTTAATTAATAACTTGTCTGGATATAGAATTTTGAGTCAAAAACAATTAACTTTACACATTTTGAAGGACTTGTTTTATTGTTCTGTACTGTCTAGAGTTGAGTTAAATATAAAGCCATTCTGATTATTGAACCCAGGAGGCTGGAGGTTGCAGTAAGCCCAGATCATGCCACTGTGCTCCAGCCTGGGTGAAAGAGTGAGACTCTGTCTCAAAAAAAAAAAAAAAAAAAAAAAAAAGCGAGAACATAATATACCCCAAGAATGGTAGACAATATTTGCAAACTGTATTTCTGATAAGGCATTTATATCCAGAAAATATACAAAAACTTTTACAACTCAATAGCAAAAAACAAATAATCCAATTTTTTAAACGGGCAAAGTATTTGAAGAGACTTTTTTTTAGAAGACATAAAAATGGCCAATAAGCACATGAAAACAGGCTCAACATCGTTAGTCTTTAGGGAAATGCAAATCGAAACCACAATGAAACATCACTTCACAACCACTAGGATGGCTATAATAAAAAAGACAGATAAGAACAAGTGTGATGGCCAGGAGCGGTGGCTCACGCCTGTAATCCCAGCACTCTGGAAGGCCAAGGCGGGTGAATCACTTGAGGTCAGGAGTTTGAGACCAGCCAGGCCAACATGGTGAAACCCCATCTCTACTAAAAATACAAAAATTATGGTCGGGGACCCTTGTCACAAGATGGCGCCGAAAGCGAGGAAGGAAGCTCCTGCCCCTCCTAAAGCCGAAGTCAAAGCGAAGGCTTTAAAGGCCAAGAAGGCAGTGTTGAAAGGTGTCCACAGCAACACACAAAAAAGAAGATCCGCATGTCACTCACCTTGAGGTGGCCCAAGACACTGCGACTCCGGAGGCAGCCCAAATATCCTCGGAAGATCACCCCCAGGAGAAACAAGCTTGACCACTACGCTATCATCAAGTTTCTGCTGACCACTGAGTCGGCCATGAAGAAGATAGAAGAAAACAACATGCTTGTATTCACTGTCGATGTTAAAGCCAACAAGCACCAGATCAAACAGGCTGTGAAGAAGCTCTGGGACGTGGATGTGGCCACAGTCAACATCCTGATTCGGCCTGATGGAGACAAAAAGGCATATGTTCGACTGGCTCCTGATTATGACGCTTTGGATGTTGCCAACAAAATTGTGATCATCTAAATTGAGTCCAGCTGCCTAATTCTAAAAATATATATATATGTATCTTTTCAACATTAAAAAAAAAAAAATTATGGTTGGGCAAGGTGGCTCACGCCTGTAATCCCAGCACTTTGGGAGGCCGAGGCGGGCAGATCACTTGAGGTCAGGAGTTTGAGACCAGCCAGGCCAACATGGTGAAACCCCATCTCTACTAAAAATACAAAAAATTAGCTGGGCGTGGTGGCGGGTGCCTGTAATCCCAGCTATTCAGGATGCTGAGGCAGGAGAATCACTTGAACCCGGGGGGATGGAGGTTGCAGTGAGCCGAGATCGAGCCACTGCACTCCAGTCTGGGCAACAAGAGTGAAACTCTGTCTCAAAAAAAAAGGCCAGGCGC
>NW_012101676.1:240105-241316 GCF_000951045.1 Mandrillus leucophaeus | reverse complement strand
ATAAACATGGTCAGAGTCACCTAAGGAAAGCCTGCAACATGAAAGAGAAAGTCTGAAACAAGCAGAAAAAACAAAGATAACAAAAAGCAATCCAGAGGAAGTACAACTTAGGAAGTAGAAGGAAAAAAAAAAAAACTCTTGAAAGAATAACTTCAGAGAAATAAAGACAAATATCAAAGACATAAAAGAAGAACAGACTGATTAGAGACCAAGAACAAGCTCTTGGGAACTAAAAAGATAATGCCTGCACCTAAAAGTTTAATATAAAACCTGAGTGAAAAAGTCAATGAAACTTTCCAAAAAGTTGAATGAAAAGAGACATGGATTATAGGATATCAACAATACCAGCGGGTCCATTGAGGAGATCAATATCCAACCTATAGGGATTGGAGAACAGCGTGGGGAAATGGTTAAAGAAGTAATGGAATAACACGTCCCAGAACTGATGGCCACAAGTCTCTAGGTTGAAAGCTTTGAGAGTGATGAGTACGATAAATGAAAACAATCTACATCAAGGAACATCATCGTGAAATGTACAATACTGGGTACACAGAAATGATCCTAACTGCTTCTAGAAAAAAAGAGCGGGGGGATCGCTCAGGCAGGCTTGAGAGTCAGGACAGCATTAGACTCACACAGGAACACTGGAAGCAGGTAAGTAAAGCACTGATGACTTCAAAATGCACGGCTAGTTTTTATCCTAGAACTTTATGCCCTCTCATATTTTCAATCAAGTAGAAGAGGAACATTTTCAAACAAGCAAGAATTCAAAATGTTTCCAAGAGTAAATCACGAAAAAGGAAGATACAGCATTTGACAAAAATGCACTCCAATACAGAAAAGTGACAAAGAGAACTCCCAAGGTGACAGCTGTCTGTCAGGTTTGGAGAGCTGCCAGTCCAGACTGCAGGAGAAGGCGGACGGCATTTGCGCTCCTGGAAAACAGCCTGCTGTTTGACAGATCCACTGTAGAAAATAGAAAGGAAAAAAATCCTGTAGTTTCAAAGAAATCAAAGCAAATGAAAGAAATAAGGTAAGCCGTGTGCGGTGGCTCACACCTGTGATCCCAGCACTTTGGGAGGCTGAGGCAGGTGGATTATCTGAGGTCAGGAGTTCGAGACCAGCCTGACGAACATGGAGAAACCCTGTCTCTACTAAAAATACAAAAAAATTAGCCAGGTGTGGTGGTGGGTGCCTGTAATCCCAGCTAC
>NW_012101676.1:238490-239925 GCF_000951045.1 Mandrillus leucophaeus | reverse complement strand
AAATAAGGTAAAAAGTCCAAGAGGAAACAAATTTTGTACAAATAAGAAACAAGAAACTACAATCACAATCTATGATTTGGCTCAAAGACTACTTTAGCAGTCAATAATAATTACATTGACAATTGACTTAACTAAAAATTGTGATAGAACTACATAGGGAAATAGAACTTGGGGCAGAGAATGTAAGAGAATGACCACAATATGACCATATGGTCAGAACAGGTGGTTCCAGTAGGTACCATATGGTCAGAAGCAGGTGGTTCTAGTAGGTACCATATGGTCAGAACAGGTGGTTCCAGTAGGTATCATATGGTCAGAACAGGTGGTTCCAGTAGGTACCATATGGTCAGAACAGGTGGTTCCAGTATGTACCATATGGTCAGAACAGGTGGTTCCAGTAGGTACCATATGGTCAGAACAGGTGGTTCCAGTAGGTACCATATGGTCAGAGCAGGTGGTTCCAGTAGGTACCATATGGTCAGAACAGTGAGGCAGGGAAGGACCACAGCAGTGAGGCGGCTGAGCCATGGGCAGTGCTGGACACACCTTAGGTATTGCCGACTCCGATCCCTAAGGAATGCCGTGTTCTCTCCATTGCCCAAGCATCACATGACACATAAGGGAGAGATGAAGACTACTTGCATGAGTCCCAGAATTCAGCAAGATGCTTGTCAGTGCAAAGGTTCATGCCAAACTTGATGACTACCCTCCCATGCCTGTGCCTGTAGCCATTACCACATGTAGCTACTGAGCATGTAAAATGTGGCAGGTGTGACTGAAGAACTGAATTTTTAATTCAATTAAGTAATTAATATTTTTGAGACGGAGTCTCACTCTGTCATCCAGGCTGGAGTGCCGTGGCGTGATCTCGGCTCACTGCAACCTTTGCCTCCCACGTTCCAGCGATGCTCCTGCCTCAGCCTCCCGAGTAGCTGGGACTACAGACTGGAGTGCCATCACACCTGGCTAATTTTTGTATTTTTTAGTAGAGACAAGGTTTTACCATATTGGCCAGGGAGGTCTCTAACTCCTGACCTCGTGATCCACCTGCCTCGGCCTCCCAAAGTGCTGGGATGACAGGTGTGAGCCACCACGCCTGGCCTTTATTTGTTTGTTTATTTTGAGACGGAGTCTGGCTCTGTCGCCCAGGCTGGAGTGCGATCTTGGCTCACTGCAACCTCTGCCTCCCGGGTTCAAGTGATTCTCCTACCTCAGCCTCCTGAGTACCTGGGATCACAGGCATGCGCCACCATGCCTGGCTAATTTTTGTATTTTTAGTAGAGACTGGGCTTCACCATGTTGACCAGGCTGGTCTTAAACTCCTGACTACAAAAGGTCCACCCACCTTGGCCTCCCAAAGTGCTGGAATTACAGACGTGAGCCACCATGCCTGGCCTGAATTTTGAATTTTAACTTTTTTTTTTTTTTTTTTTTT
>NW_012101676.1:219227-237036 GCF_000951045.1 Mandrillus leucophaeus | reverse complement strand
GGATATTACACCTAAAACTCCCGGATATTACACATAACACTCCTGGATATTACACGTAGAATTCCTGGATATTACACATAAAACGAAGGTCTCACTGAAAGGTGGAGAGAAGGCAGACCGTTTAGGAACCTCAGTAGCTAAGGAATTACACGGTGGAGAGTTTTCCCTCTAGAACATTCTCCACCGTGTAATTTCTTTTTGCCTCAGTATCCCAGACTTGGAATAGAGAAACTGGAAAATCAGAGATAGCAACAAGCAGACAAAAAAAAAGAAGTCCCCATGAAAGACTGCTTTCTCTAGCCAAAGGATGAGGAAAAACGTAGACTAGCCAGGCAGCTCTCGGACAATTACTACTGGACTCCAGGCAATCACCACAGAGAAAACTGTGGCTCCACCCAACCTGTGCCGGCAATGACTGAGTGAGGAGCCTAGGATTCCATCCTTGCAAGGCTGCAATAAAGCACCCCGATGTTCCTGCCTAAGTGATGTCAGAGAACTCCCGGTAGGCAGCTGGGATTTTCCTCCCCGGTGGCTGGTGATACCTTTCCTGCCCCGTGAGGAGCCTGGACTTCTAGTCTACCGGGCAGTTATGAGATGCCCCTCCCACTCCCGGGTAGGGCAGCAGCAGAGGAGGCCTGGGAGAGTCAGGACGTCACTGACCATTGCCCAGTGGCAATGAGGCCACCCCGTGGGGTGAACACAGCACGGAAAGCAGGCACTCCCACCCTGGCTTAGCGGGAACAAGCAGCCTTCCCTGGCCCTGAACGTCCAAAGAGGCTGAGTGGGGACTTTACCTTCCTAGGGAATAATGAGGCAGCATGTCCACCTTCCCTGCCAAAGCCATGTCAACAAAAGTCAGCTACAACAAAAGATCAAAAATATCCAGGTTTCCATCAAGGATCATTCATCACACCAAGAACTAGGAAGATCTCAAAACTAAGTTAAAAAAAAAAAAATACCCAGTAGAAGCCAACACTGAGATGACAGAGATGTTAGAATTATCTAAAATCTAAAATCAGCCATAACAGAAAGGCTTTGATAAGCAATTACAAACACTCCTGAAACAGAAGATAAAAAGCATCAGCAAAGAAACAGAAACTAGAAGGAGGAAGAAATGGAAATTTTACTTTACTTTTTTTTTTTTTTTTTGAGAAAGGGTCTCACTCTGTTGCCCAGTCTGGAGTACAGTGTTGCAATCACAGCTCATTGCAGCCTTGAACTCCTGGGCTCAAGCAATCCCTCTGTAACCGAGTACCTCAGTTTAAAAAATGTATTTTAATCACTCACTTTCTTTGTCTTCCTTCCCCTCTCACCACTTCATTCCTTCCCTCTCTACACTCCCCTCTGGCAGTGCATGCTTATCTAATTACATTCTTGCTTAAGAAGCCCCAGAGGCTAATCTCAAACAAACCAGGCATGAAGCCCCCACTGCAGAATCCTCCCAGTTAGGGGGAGTCATGACAATTAGTCCACCACCACCAGGCTGAAGTCAAGATAACGCCAATCAGACCTTTGGACAGGTGATTACCCAAGATAGCCACCAGAACAAGACACACAGGACCCTGCACCCTGAACCATTCCCACATGTTTCCCATACCAAGTTTCCCTTTGAAAACCCAGTGGTAAATTTTAAAATGTAAGCCGGTACTTTAGAATGCTATTGCCATCTTCTTTGTTTGCCGGCTCTCCAGTTAAAACTGCTTTTCCTCCCACCTACCCCGACTCTTGTATTCTGGCTTTTTTTTTTTTTTTTTTTTTTGGAGAGTCTTACTCCGTCGCCTAGGCTGGACTGCCGTGGTGCCATCTTGGCTCACTGCAACCTCTGCCTCCTGGGTCAAGCAATTCTCGTGCCTCAGCCTCCCAGG
Organism: Mandrillus leucophaeus; assembly: GCF_000951045.1. Classification (NCBI taxonomy): domain Eukaryota; kingdom Metazoa; phylum Chordata; class Mammalia; order Primates; family Cercopithecidae; genus Mandrillus; species Mandrillus leucophaeus. The sequence goes on along the minus strand of NW_012101676.1, from coordinate 235,171 downwards.
TAACTGGGATTACAGGTGCGCACCACCACACCTGGCTGTTTTGTATTTTTAGTAGAGATGGGGTTTCATCATGTTGGCCAGGCTGGTCTTGAATTCTTGACCTCAAGTAATCTGCCCGCCACAGCCTCCCAAAGTACCGGGATTACCGGCATGAGCCACCACACTTGGCTTCAAAAATGGAAACTTTAGAACTAAAAGATGGCCGGGCCTGGTGGCTCATGCCTGTAATTCCAGACCTTTGGGAGACTAAGGTGGGCGGATCACCTGAGGTCAGGAGTTCGAGATCAGCCTGACGAATGTGATGAAAGCCCAACTCTACTAAAAATAAAGAAATTAGCCAGTGTGGTGGCATGTGCCTGTAGTCCCAGCTACTCGGGAGGCTGAGACGGGAGAATTGCTTGAACCCGGGAGGTGGAGGTTGCGGTGAGAGCTGAGATCGCGCCACTGCATTGCAGCCTGGGCACCAAGAACGAAACTCCATCTCAAAAAATATAAACAAGAAACAAAACAAAACAAAAACTAAAAAACTGAAATGAAAAAGCTCAGTGAATGGGTTCAAGAGCAGAATAAAAGGGTCCGAGGAACGAATTAGTGAAGTGGAAGCTAGAACAATAGAAATTATCCGATGTAAACAACTGAGAAAAATGGAGGGGGATGTGGAGGTGGGAGAGCCGAGCCTTAAGAATTATAACAAAAGATCTAATATTTGTATCAGTAGAGTTGTGGAAGTAGAGTTCAAAAGGAGAGGTGTGAATGAAAAAGTTCTGGATGAAATAATGCCTGAAAACTCCCCAGATCCCAAATTTGGACATAAAAATAAACCTACAGATTCAAGAAGCTGAGTGAACCCAAAACAGTAAAAAACAAATAAATCTAAGCCAAGAATCTCCTAATTAAACTTCTGAAAAGTAAGCAAAGAGAAAAGCTTGAAAGCAGCCAGAGAAGACACCATATCTATCCACAAGGGAAAATCATTAGAATGGCTACGGATTCGCTTGAGAAACCACGGAGAGCAGGAGGAAGCAGCACAGCATTTTTCAAGTGCTGAAAGAAAACTATCAACCTAGAATCCTGTAGCCAGTGGAAATACCTTTCAGGAAGGGAGGGGACATGAAGACATTTTCAGGTGAAGGAAACCTAAGGGAACATCACCAATAGACCTCCCCTAAAAGAATGGCTAAAGGAGGGTCTCTAAAAAGAAAGAAAAAGACAAAAAGAAAAAGCCTTAGCACATCAGGAAGAAAAGAAAGAACATGGTAAGCAAAAATATCAGTAAATATGACAGACTTTCCTTCTCTTGAGTTTTCTGAAACGTTTGATAGTCAAAACAAAAAAATTTTAAGTGTCTGATGTGAACTGAAAAGAACAACACTGACATTTGAGCGGTTTTCACTCTGTAACAACAGCCTCCAATCACTTTGTACTTTTTAAGCATGATGATTGGGTTTTCACACTCATGTGGGATGTGTCTCCCTCAAACTGTTACATTGGCACATTACTCATCTGATGTGAACTTAGGAAAAAACTCACAATAACCCGTATGCATTTCATCCCAGTGTCCAATAAGATTTTTCTTTTCTAAGGTGAATAAGCTCATTTTGTCCACTCAATGTAGGCTTCTGTTGGAAATGGAAAATGCTCTTGTAAAGGAAAAGCTTTTTTACTGATGGAAAAAGATGTAATGGGATTAATAATACCAGCATAGGATCACTTGAGCCCAGGAGTTCAAGACCAGCCTGGGCCACATAGGGAGACCCTGTCTCTACAAAAAATAAAAAATAAAAAAATTAGCCAGGCATAGTGGTGTGCACCTGTGTCCCAGCTACCCAGCTACTTGAGAGGCTGAGGTGGGAGGATCACTTGAGTCCAGGAGGTCAAGGCTGCAGTGAGCCATGTTCACGCTACTGCACTGCAGCCTGGGCGACAGAACAAGAACCTGTCCCAAAAAAAAAACCCAAAAAATCAAAAAACCAAAAAACAAAACCACAAAAACCTAGCATAGTACTGCTTACAAATATTGACTTAATATCAAAGATCTTTTCGATTATGCTTTTTTTTTTTTCCCGAGACAGAGTCTTGCTCTGTAGCCCAGGTTGGAGTGCAATGGCACAATCTCGGCTCACTGCACCCTCTGCCTCCCAGGTTCAAGCACTTCTCCTGCCTCAGCCTCTCGAGGAGCTGGGATTACACGCATGAGCCACCATGCCCAGCTAATTTTTGTATTTTAATAGAGATGGGGTTTCACCATATTGGCCAGGCTGGTCTTGAACACCTGGGTTCAGGCGATCTGCCTGCGTCAGCCTCCCAAAGTGCTGAGATTAGAGGCATGAGCTGTGGCCTTCCCTACTTTTACAAGGCAATAAATTAGCCTGTTCTTTAGTGGAGTGGTCCCCAACCTTTTTGGCACCAGGGACCAGTTTCGTGGAAGACAGTTTTTCCATGGACGGGGGAGAGATGGTTTCAGGATGAAACTCTTCCACTTCAGATCATGTGTCAGACTCTCATGAGTGCACAACCTGATCCCTCAGATGTGCAGTTCACAATAGGGTTCAGCTTCTATGACAACCTAATGCCACTGCTGATCTGGCAGGAGGTGGAACTCAGGCAGTAATGCTCACTCGCCCACCACTCTCCTCTTGCTGTGCAGACCCGTTCCTAACAGGCCATGGACTGGTACCAGTCAGCAGCCCGGGCGCTGGGGACCCCTGCTTTAATGGATGCTGGACTAAGACAAAGATTCCTGGATCAGAGACAAGGACTTTAGTTTTCATAGCACAGCAAGCATCATAACGCATGTTTGCATCAGTTTCCCCTTGTTCCCAAGTCCCACTGGGGCAAGGGGGGAGACCCAGATGGTTCTGCTGAGGTATACCAAGCTTGGGGAATCTGTCTTTTTTATATCAAGCAGCAAGCAAACTTGCTCTTTGTCTTGGAGAGAGACATCATCTTACCCCTTAAAGTTGCTCCCTACAAATCCAATCCTGAGAAATGGCTCAGATAAAGAGCAGTCAGGCCTTGCCTTCTTGGCACATTCAGCAAAGTGTGCAGGAGGGAGCCGGGGAGAAACTGCTCACATCTGCACAGGGCAATGTGGCAATAAACCTTGCAAATATACCTTACTTTTCACCTGAGAGTTGCACCTCTAGGAATCTGTCCACATAATTACTTTCACATACACAAATGATGGTTATGAGGTTATTTATTCTAACATCGTTTATAATCGGAAAAGGTCAGAAACAACTATACGTCTATCCATATGGGACTGGTTGGATTATAATACCCTCACAATGGAATACTATGCAGTAAGAATAAAAAAATAAATTTATGTGCTGCTATATAGAGTGCCAAGACATACTGCCAAGTGAAGAAAGCAAATGCAGAAAAATATGCCTAATATTCTCTCATTTCTGTAAGAGGCAAAAAGTATATATACATTTTTCTTGTACTGTGTACACATAAACTTTCATTCCTCTAAGAATGCTCAGTAAATTATTAATAATATCATTTGTTGTCTGTGGGGAGGTGAATTGAATGATTGGAAATGAAGGAGAGTTTTTTTGTATGTCACTTTTATATGTTTTTTTTTTTTTTTTGAGACAGAGTCTTGCTGTCGCCCGGGCTGGAGTGCAGTGGTGCAATCTCAGCTCACTGCAACCTCTGCCTCCCAGGTTCAAGTGATTCTCCTGCCTCAGCCTCCTGAGTAGCTGGGATTACAGGTGCACACCACCATGCCCAGCTAATTTTTGTATTTTTAGTAGACATGAGGTTTCATCATGCTGGCCAGGCTGATCTTGAACTTCTGACTTCAGGTGATCTACCCACCTTGGCCTCCCAAAGTGCTGGGATTACAGGTGTGAGCCACCGTGCCTGGCCAGTATGTTTTGATTTCTAAACCATGTAACTGTACCTATTTAAAGTATACAAACTCTTTTATTTTCCAGATTTCTTAATATCATCACTCTTTATCATCTACCTATCTTCTTTGAGACAGTTTGTCTCCTTTTGCACAGGCTGGAATGCAGCGGCACGATCTCAGCTCACTGTAACCTCCGCCTCCTGGGTTCAAGTGATTCTCCTGCCTCAGCCTCCCAAGTAGCTGGGATTACAGGCGTACACCACCCACGACCAGCTAATTTTTTTGTGTTTTTAGCAGAGACAGTTTCACCATGTTGGTCAGTCTGGTCTTGAACTCCTGACCTCAGATGATCCACCCGCCTTGGCCTCTGAAAGTGCTGGGATTACAGGCATGAGCCACTGCACCCAGTCTAATTTTTTAAGACAGAGTTTTGCTCTGTCACCCAGGCTGGAGTGCAGTGGTACAATCTCAGCTCACTGCAACCTCTGCCTCCCAAGTTCAAGCAATTCTCCCTGCCTCGGCCTCCCAAGTAGCTGGGATTACAGGTACCCACCACCCAACCCAGCTTATTTTTGTATATTTAGTTATTTAGTAGAGACAGGGTTTCACCATGTTGGCCAGGTTGGTCCTGAACTCCTGACCTCAGGTGATCCGCCAGTCTCGGCTTCCCAAAGTGCTGGGATTAGAGGCATGAGCCACCGCACCCAGCCTCATCAACCATTTAAAATGAAAGGTCAGGAGCTATAACTGTCCCCTCAGTTTAACATATTATGCTGGGGAATTAGCTCTAATTCATGATTTATTTGATCACTCACCATATTTATTTGATATCCCACTTAAGCCACTCAATAATCCTAATGAGGCATATTTTGTTCCCTTTTTACCTAAGTTGGTCACAGAACCACAGCCTGATTTGGACTCTGTGTGTCTACCTGGAAAGCCTGCTTTTCCACACCCCCAGCCATTCCTGAGACAGCCCTGTCTGTGCTGTGCAACCCTGGCTCATGTGTGTCACAGGGGAAACGTGCGGGAGTTAGAACATGCTGAGAGAGGCAAGGACTTACAAACTCCAGTAAGACATGACACCAACTACGGGATCTGGATTCAAAATTTTAATAATAAATTGTGCCAGTAGAAGCTTTTCAAAGGCAATGATATATCAATAAATAATAGTTAAACTGAGTTCCTGAGAAAGAACCTACCACATGAAAGTATGTCAGAGTGCTGTGAGTAACAACATGGCACGACTATAAAATAGCGAGAATACTGACAGTCACGACAACAGGCACAGCAGACTTCAGAGTATGCCACTCACGCAAATGTAAACCAGTACACAGGAATCTTTGTTTTTTTAGTTTAGACACTGATACACTTCTAAGTGTTGTTGCCTAGATAGATACTAAGTAATGGATACATTATGCTAAGAACTTCAAGGAAAAATATGTGGAATAATATAATGAAAATTATGAAGCATCAGATTTTTTAAAAAGCAAAAAAGAATCGAACCTTTTACTCAAATATAAATCACTTTAAATAGGAATCATACTAATTTGAAATAAGGAATATTGTGTTTGTGTGTGTGTGTGTACACACACACATACATCTATACTTCTAAGAAAATATGTATGGCTTATTTTTTTATTCCAATGTCATTTTGAAGAATCTTTGCCTTTTTACAAAGGATAGAAATATGTATTGTTTAAACCAAGTTAAGATTTGACACTTCAAAGCACACTAAAACAAACAAACAAACAAAAACAGTGAGAGAACCGTTAGATCGCTCAGTTTCCTGATGGTAACAGAAGAAAACAGGAGTAAGAATGTTCACTGAAGCTTTCAGTGTGGGCAGTCTGTCAGTAAAAAGGTAAGTAGTAGGGTCAGAGGTATGGCATTCCACATACCAGCTCTACCAAGAATGAAAGAGCATATGGACTAGAGAAATGGACGTGTGTCCATGATTAATTAAAAATTTTTTGGCATAGCTGTATTAATCCCTTTTGATGTATATAAGTTCAGTATATGACAAATGTTTCAGGTTCCCACCCCACAAAAGAATCCAATCACACCCAAGACACACACACACACGTCACTTCTCAGTTACACATCTGCATTTCTTTAACAAAACACTAAGAGATACAATCATAGCCAAGAGGTCACCCGCACAATACGTTATCAGCACACTGTCTAGAACACCTCATTTAAAGACACTCGGTAAAAACGTATTCACAGGACCTGCTGTGAATGGCAAGATACGGTAATTTTATAATAGACAAACTCTGCTCATGCAGTACTCTCCACACACCAGACGTCAGAAATCACAGCCACGTCACCTTGCTCACACTTCCTATTATACTAGAATATGCAAAAAGCCAAAAAAAAGCAGCTTTTAACATTATATCACAATGTTGAAATGTGGGAAAAAATAAAAAACAAAAACCACTGTGTGGATAAAATGGTCTCCGTGACACTGAGCAGTGTTACCTTTTTTTTTTTTTTTTTTACATTATTGCACAGAGATTTCTTATCAAACGTTCTTCAGTTTTTATGTCTTTTCCTAAATGTGAATAAGTGCTATGGATAAAATACAAATGTAGAAAATAACAGCAGCATGATTTGTCAAAGTTAATCCCTATAATTTAGTAAGAAAAAATGGATATAAACAAAATAAGTGCTCTTTCTAAACTGTACTAAATTTTCAAAAATATTGTTTTAATGCAGTGAAGGTCCTGAAAAGCCTATTGAAAGCAATGCTGAGTCCTGTTTTCAAAAGCGTCTTGTTGTTTGGGTTTTCTTGGTGAAGACCAGAATTTCAAGTGAAGTAATCGACGGACTAATTTAAAACAAAACAGCCCTCGGCTTCCCTCTTGGCCTGTTAGGGCACCGGCTCCGGGACCCTGACCTGGGAGGCAGCGAGTGGTGGGGGTGCCTGGCCCCCATCTACACGTACACAGGCTGGCAGCCTTCGGTCTGATCCACCAAATCAGAGGTTTCTAAATCTGAGTTCTCAGACTGTGAAGCTTCTGCTCCTGAAGGCTTTGGGCATCGAAAGGGGTAGCCATTGTCATCAAAGAACCGCCGGAAGGTGAATTCGTAAAATGCGTGCTCAGGGTGCTTGTTACTGGGGGAGGTGAGCGTGTCCCAGGCCTTGGCGCTACCTTCACTGGCATCGTTCCAAGGGCTTTCTTCATCGACGGGGTCGAAATTCGAGGTGTCCATGGGGTGGCTGATGGTGGGAACGTAGGGGGCCGGCTGCTTCCGGATGTCACTGGAGAAGTCAATGGCGCTGAAGAAGGGGTGGGCCTTCAGGTCGTCGGCCCCATTCCGCCCCAGGCGGTGGTCTGCAGAGCAGCACAGCTTCGTGATGAGGTCCCTGGACTCAGGGCTCAGCTTCACCTGGGCTGGAATGTGGAGCGTGTTCTCCCAGTTTATCACCTGAGGAACAACAGAACCAACGTGTTAGGTTCTCCTCACATCTTGGGCAGTTCTGGGACAGCATGTGATGACATGACTTTCAAATAAGTGTAATTTCACAACAGGAGAGGAGTTAGAATAGACACAGAAGCAGCAGTTGTTGATCTCAGCAGCCATAAAAAGTCAGTGTCATTTCAGTCGATGGCTCACAGCCTGAGGCCAGAATGACCAGTCAAATGCAGACAAAAGGATACTGATTTTCTTCTATCAGAAATACTGTTTAGCCAAAGAATGTTGTGCTTTCCATAAAAATGAAGAGAATGATGGTCTACGAGTTATTTATTTATTTATTTATTTTTATTTTTTTGAGATGGCGTCTCGCTCTGTCACCCAGGCTGGAGTGCAGTGGTGCACTCTTGGCTCACCACAACCGCCGCCTCCTGGGTTCAAGCGATTCTCCTGCCTCAGCCTCCCGAGTAGTTGGGATTACAGGAGCCCATCACCACGCCCGGCTGACTTTTGTATTTTTAGTAGAGACAGGGTTTCACCATGTTGGCCAGGCTGGTCTCGAACTCCTGACCTCAGGTGATCAGCTAAAGTTATTTCTTTAGCTATGGCAATGGATTTCTGTCAAACCATCATGGCACTCATTCAAATACTTACTGTGGTCAAAAAACAGCCAACTAGGGTTTTGCAAAACAAAAAGGGCCGGCCGCAGTGGCTCACACCTGTAATCCCAGCACTTTGGGAGGCCGAGACGGGCAGATCACAAGGTCAGGAGATCGAGACCATCCTGGCTAACATGGTGAAACCCCGTCTCTACTAAAAATACAAAAAAACTAGCCGGGCGTGGTGGCGGCGCCTGTCCCAGCTACTCGTGAGGCTGAGGCAGGAGAATGGCAGGAACCCGGGAGGCGGAGCTTGCAGTGAGCCGAGATCATGCCATGGCACTCCAGCCTGGGTGACACAGCAAGACTCCATCTCAGGGAAAAAAAAAAAAAAAGGGAAAAAGAAACCTCATAGAGAAGAATAAAGCTGGCTGACCCCATGTGACCTTACGTGCTCCACTGCACAGACCAGCCATCTGGACGTTCAGTAAATGCGCTTGTTGTAGAGATGTGTCTACTGTGAAGACGAAACCTAGGGCACTTCTTTATTGTTGACACTTAGCGTCAGGAGGAAACAAGGCCAGCATGACTGGCTACCGGCTGGGGTGACGGGACAGTGGATAAGGCATGGAAGTTAGTGGGTGTATGGGTGGGAGGCTTGGTTTGAACCTAAGTAGTGTTTTCATAGAGCTCAAACTGTAGAGCTCCTAGAAGAAAACATAGCATGAAATCTTCGTGATGTTGAGTTTGGCAGTGATTTCTTAGACATGCCACCAAAAGCACAGGGAATAAAAGAAAAAATAAATTGGACTTCATAAAAATTTAAAACTTTTGTGCATCAAAGGACATTAGTGATAGTGAAAAGGCAACAAAATGGGAGAACAGATGTCAAAGCACATATTTGAAAAGGGGTTAGTATCCAGAGAATATACAGAACTCCTACAACTCAACAACAATAACAGAACCAAATAACTTGATTTATAAAGAGTAATGGACTTGAAGAGATATTTCCAAAGATATACAAATGACCAATAAGGACATGAAAATGAATTCAATATAATCAATCACTAGGGAGATCCAAATGAAAACCACAATGAGATACCACCTTACATCCCCTAGAGTGGCTACTACTTAAAAAAAACAAAAACAGGAAAATACTTACTGAGGATGTAGGGAAACTGGAACACTCAGCCACTGCTGGTGGGAATGTAAAATGGTGCAGCCACTATGGCAAACGGTTTGGGAGTTCCTCAAAAAGTTAAACACGGAATGACCATATAATCCAGCAATCCCACTTTCTGGTTTATATCCAAAAGAACCGGAAGCAGGGACTCATACAGTGGAATATTATTCCACCTTAAAAAGGAAGCTGCAACATGGATGAACCCTGAGGACATTACACTAAGTGAAATAAACTAGACACAAAAAGACAAATACTGCATGATTCCACCTGCAAGAAGTCCCGAGGCCAGGCACGTGGCTCGCACCTATAATCCCAACACTTTGGGAGGCTGAGGTGGGTGGATAACTTGAGGTCAGGAGTTTGAAACCAGCCTGACCAACATGATGAAACCCATCTCTACCAAAAATACAAAACTTAGCTGGTGTTGTGGCAGGCACCTATAATCCCAGCTGCTTGGGAGGCTGAGGCGTGAGAACCCGGAAGGCAGACGTTGCAATGAGCCAAGATCGTGCCACTGCACTGCAGCCTGGGACACAGAGCAAAACTCTGTTTCAAAAAAAAAAAAAAATAAGTCAGTCCTGAGCATAGCCAAACTCACAGAGAAGCAGACGACAGGCGAGCAGGCGCTGGGAGGGTGGGGAGTTTCTGTTTAATGGGTTTTTGGATGATTAAAACATTTGAAAATAGAGGGTGGTGATGGTTGCACAATATTGTGAAGGTACTTAATGTCACTGAATTATACACTAAAAAATAATTAAAATGGTAAATTTTATGTTATGTATATTTTACCAGAATAAAAAAATCTGAATTATCATGTGGACAATTTAGTGAGTAGCTCAGCAATTCAGTCAGGGCGCGGATAAAGACAGATTCCAATTTTACTGTTCCTAGGGTGAAACTAGGCCTTACTTTAGGGTTTTTCTACTTTTCTTTTCTTTTTTTTTGAGACAGAGTCTCCCTCTGTCGCCCGGGTTGGAGTGCAGTGGCGTGATCTTGGCTCACTGCAACCTCTGCCCCCAGGGTTCAAGTGATTCTCCTGCCTCAGCCTCCCAAGTAGCTGGGATTACAGGTGCCCGCCACCATGCCAGGCTAATTTTTTGTATTTTCAGTAGAGACAGGGTTTCACTATGTTGGCCAGGATGGTGTCAATCTCCTGACCTCATGATCTGCCTGCCTCTGCCTCCCAAAGTGCTGGGATTACAGGCGTGAGCCACCGCGCCTGGCGTTACTAGATGGTTTTTTAAATTAAGGTTATTAATTTAGGCTCCTTGGTGATCATGGCCACTAGGACATGTGAAAACTCCTAGGACTGTGTGTCAGTTGGTATATCCACTGAAGACTGCAGATTCTCAATTCTAATTCTCAATTCAATCCTTAGTAACTCAATTCAGAAAGCAAATGGCTGTCATTTTAACACTAATAATTTAGTATCAAGTGAATGACAGATTTAACTACTTTGAATATTAGGAATATGCACAACTAGCCTGACCACACAGCTGACAGTTTGCAGACAATGATATCATATCCAAAAAAAGAAACGGATTTCTTTAGATGTACAGTTGACCCTTGAACAACAGTTTGAGGGTCACTCACACTAGCATTTTCTTCCACCTCTGCCACCCCTGAGACAGCAAGGCCAATGCCTCCCCTTCCTCAGCCCATTCCACATGAAGATGACAAAGATGGAGACCTTTATGATGATCCACTTTCAATTATTAAAATAGTAAACCTATTTTCTCTTCTTTACGATTTTTTTCCTTTAGAAAGAGTCTCACTCTGTCACCCAGGTTGGACTACAGTGGTGTGATCTCGGCTCACTGCAACCTCCGCCTCCCAGGTTCAAGCGATTCTCCTGCCTCAGCCTCCGGAGTAGCTGGGATGACAGGTGCACACCACCATGCTGGACTAATTTTTTTTATTTTTAGTAGAGGTCGGTTCTGCCATGTTGCCCAGGCTGGTCTTGAACTCCTGACCTCAGGTAATCTGCCCACCTTGGTCTTCCAAAGTGGTGGGATTATAGGCATGAGCCACTGTGCCCGGCCTATGTTCCTCCCGAAGTAGTGGGATTACAGGCACGAGCCACTGTGCCCGGCCAGCATTTTCTTTTCTCTAGCTTGCTGTATTGTAAGAATACAACATCTAATACATATAACATACAAAATGTGTGTTCATTGACTCTGTGTTACTGGTAAGGCTTCCAGTCAACAAACTATTAGTAAAGTTTTTGGGGAGTCGAAAGTTCTATGCTGATTTTTGACTGTGCAGGGGGCTGGCACCCCAACCCTCCACTGCTGAGGGGTCAACCATAGTTCCTGGAGTTCCGTGTGTTTTCTGCAGGGCAGGCGTGCGGCAGGGAGACGGTGGGCCTGCAGCACACCTTTGCTGACCCTCACTGTTCTTGCCTGGAAATATAAGGTGGCAGATGGCCAAGGGTTTAACAGAATTTCAGATATTAAAATGGGCCCAATTCCACGGCTTTGCTTAACAAAATAGAAAATTTAAAAATAGATAATAATTTAAAAAGTAATGAGATTACTTTTAAAAATCCCATCATATACAACTGCCATTCCTACCCTACTCAGAATAAGAGGGCGAATGCTGACCAAAGGTTCACAGGTACATGAGAAAACCAGATGTCTGCAGCAAGCGCGTGGTTCCTCTCACATTACCTTCAGCTGGGTTTCTGTGGGAGTTGGTGCCAAAAAGGGCGGCTGTCCCACCAGCATCTCGAAGAGAATCACTCCAACACTCCACCAGTCACAGAGCTGAGTGTACCCTGCAAGATAAAGTTCACTCAGTCCCTACGCAGGCACGAATTCTCCTCCGAGGTGAGTTCCAGCAGATGGACCTTTGTAAGTACCTGGATGCTAATGGGTGGGGGTGGCAGCCATGGCCGCTTAGGTTTTCGTAATTTTAATCATTGTAATAAGAAAATACTTTTTAATTTAAAAAGATTATTTTTAGTGTTAGCAACTAGTTACTAGCCAGAATTTTATGTTCTTAAAGATCACAGACAGAGGCACCAATTAAAATAACGGAAACTGAAAACCATAAAGTACTATAACCCGTGAACAGTCAGGGGAGGGTCCGGGCAGCTTGCTGGGAGGCTTCTACATCAGTTTTGGATGAAGCTGAAGCCTATGGAGATGAGGAGGGCGTGGGCAAAACCCACCAGACAATTCACGGTAAGCCGAACGCTCCTTGTGTGAGGCCCCCACGGAGCTGGGCCTTCCTCACGGGCTCCCTGTGCTGGGTCAGGGCTGGCCTCTGGGAGGCTGTAGGCTGGGCTCCTTTACCTTTCATTTTCTCCCACTTTTCCTTCAGGGCCTCATGGCCCATCAAGCCAGGCTCGTCTTGATGTCACCTAATCCTTGCTAAGTATAAACTGGGATGTTAAGAGGTCAGCCCGGGGGTGCCTGCAGCTGCATATGCCAGGGTAGCCCCCTCAGGCCCCTCTGTTATCTCCCTGTCCCACCTCTTCCTGCCCAAGTTTGGCACCAGACGCTGCAGAAAAACCCCAAGCAATGGTTCCTTGGGAATACTGCACGCGGCAGAGGGAAGCAGACCTTCACTGGGCACCAAGGTTATTCACAACCTCTCAAGGTCGTTATTGCTATGTCTGTGGTCTGAGCAGTCAAGTAACTTGCGCTGGATTACCACAGCTAGCAAAAAAAACCCAGACTTGAACTGGGTCTGGCTGGCTCCAAAGACTTTAAACAACGTGTGGCGGCAGGGGCTGCCTGTCTCTGGATTAATTACACAGAATCAGACGAACACCCACCGTCACTGTGGACCATGCAGGATCACTGAAGGAATCCTCGTCTACTGAGCCAGATGTTGTATCTGACAGAATGGAGCATCCACCCAGGAGGCAAATTTTATGAGCACTGGTCATTTGACACAACTGGCACCTGCCACTTTTGCTATGGTCTAGCAGGGAGAATGAGAGAGAAAGGACCTTCCAATGCTGTCACATAAGCACCAGCTGCACACAGCACAACTCAGCCAGGAGCCTGGGACAGAAGTGAAAGCTAGAGCCCGGAGATGTGTGGTCTGGGCAGACTGAGCAGAGGTCCCGTGGCCCTCAGAGTGGTTTCCATCATTTGACTGTGAAAATGAGGCCTGGAGTCATTCCCTTGGCTCTAGGTAGAGACTGAGGGCCAGCAGACACTGTCTAATGGTGCATGTCTTCCAACCCCCTGAAGCAAGAGCATTTCCAAGGCAGAAGGGAGGCCTGTTATGTTGCGGAAATAAGTAGTTTTCAGGCTTCCATGAGGACAAAAATATGACTGGAAGCATCAGGTCCTTGGAAAGCTAGAGCCAAGGAGACTCAGCTCACAGGTCTGAAGAGACGGAGACCTCCCGTGGGGCAGCTGGCTGTGGCGCACGTACCTTTGCGAAGGAGAACCTCGGGCGCGATGTAGTTTGGAGTCCCCACCAGTGAATGTGCCAGGCACCTCTGGTGCTGCTTCCGCGCCCTCTGCTCCAGGGTCTTCAGCCTGTCCCCACACCGACAGTTAGACACGTCGTCCCAGAGGTCGCTGGGCTCCATGCTGTCCTGCCTGACATGGCTCCCTTCACCCAGGAATCGGGGGTGGTGAAAGAAGAGAACAAAACACAAAGTGAATTTTCACTCTTCAACAACTCAACGGATCCACAGCTTAAAACAGCAAAGTCATTCCAATCAGCTCCTGCCATATCAGGATAGAGAACCCCCGCTGAGCTGCTCCACACGGGCAGCCTGCTGTCCCTAGTTCGGAGACACGTGTGGTGAGGTTGGCGCTAGCACCAAGGTGGAAACGACGGTGAGGAATCATGGGAAACCACGCACTGCGCTGAGCTGGCAGGAAGGCACTGCAGGCAGGAGAGGCTGGAAGAACGGCGGGGACAGCTTGTAGCCTATTGTCTTAAAAATATAGCCGGGTGCGGTGGCTCAAGCCTGTAATCCCAGCACTTTGGGAGGCCGAGACGGGCGGATCACAAGGTCAGGAGATCGAGACTATCCTGGCTAACATGGTGAAACCCCGTCTCTACTGAAAATACAAAATTATCCAGAGGTGGTTTTGTATTACAGTGCGTGACTGTAATCCCAGCTACTCAGGAGGCTGGAGACAGGAGAACCACTTGAACCCGGGGGGTAGAGGTTGTGGTGAGCCGAGATCATGCCATTGCGCTCCAGCCTGGGCAACAAGAGCAGAACTCTGTCTCAAAAAAAAAAAAAAAAAAAAAATATAGTAGGCCAGGTGCGGTGGCTCACTGCACCTGTAATCCCAGCACTTTGGGAGGCTGAGGCAGGTGGATCACCTGAGGTCGGGAGTTTGAGACCAGCCTGACAAAAATGGAGAAACCCCGTCTCTACTGAAAATACAAAATTATCCAGAGGTGGTTTTGTATTACAGTGCGTGACTGTAATCCCAGCTACTCAGGAGGCTGGAGACAGGAGAACCACTTGAACCCGGGGGGTAGAGGTTGTGGTGAGCCGAGATCATGCCATTGCGCTCCAGCCTGGGCAACAAGAGCAGAACTCTGTCTCAAAAAAAAAAAAAAAAAGTAAACCTGAAATCCACTAACTTAAAAAAAAAAATTCATATATCATTCTATTCCTTTTGGAAGGGAAGGCTGTCACACCGATTTATAAAAGAATGGAGTGACGGATAATTTCGAAATGATTAGGAGCCACTAGGATGGGATATTGAGCTGCTTGCCACGGGGTGAGTGACGTCTACACAGAGAAAATGCATGCGGCACACTCAAGACAATACCTTTCTGGTAATATTTGGAATTGTGAGTCCACCTGAACCCAGTGCAGAGGCCGAAATCTGTGAGTTTAATGTGACCATCCAGATCTATCAAAATGTTATCAGGCTTGATGTCTCGGTGGATGAAGCCCATCTTGTGGACGCTCTCAATGGCCAAAGTCAGCTCTGCGATGTAGAACCGGGCCAGGTGCTCAGGGAAGACCTCCATCCGAATCAGCAGGCTCATCATGTCCCCACCAGGGATGTAGTCCATCACAAAGTACAGGCTGTCTTTGTCTTGGAAGGAGTAGTAGAGTTTGACCACCCACTCATTGTCTGCCTCGGCCAGGATGTCCCTCTCGGCCTTGACGTGGGCCACCTGATTCCGGTTCAGGACATCCTTTTTCCTTAGGGTCTTCATGGCGTACAAGGCATGAGTGTCCACCTTACAAGCAAGGCACACTTCTCCAAAGGCACCGATCCCCAGGGTTTTGATTTTGACAAACATAGACTTGTCCATCTTGGCCCTCTTAAGCCTGTTGTAATTAGACTCTTTCTGGTAGAGGATCTTCCGCATCTGTTCCTGCTCAGCTTCACAGAGTCCAGCCTGTGCAGAAGGAAAGGAAGGAGGAAGAATCACATTAGAGAAGTCCCATGATAACATATGACTGGGATGGGGATGCCCTGGAACCTAACTCATTTTACAGAAAGGAGAACAGAGAAGAATGGGTCTCATACACTACAAAGCAAGGTGACAATTGGTTTTGTTTTGTTTTTGAGACAGAGTCTTGCTCTGTCACCTAGGCTGGAGTGCAGTGGCACAATCTCAGCTCACTGCAGCCTCCACCTCCCGAGTAGCTGGGACTACACGCGCCCACCATCACGCCTGGCTAATTTTTGTATTTTTAGTAGAGATGGGGTTTCATCATGCTGGCCAGGCTGGTCTTGAACTCCTGACCTCAGGTGATCTGTCCACCTCGGCCTCCCACAGTGCGGGGATTACAAGTGTGAGCCACCGTGCCCGGCCAGTTTTGTTTTTTTATATCCATATATAGACATGAATTTGGAATGAAAAATTAAGACAGGCCAGGTGTGGTGGCTCAAGTCTGTAATCCCAGCACTTTGGGAGGCCGAGACGGGCGGATCAC
>NW_012101676.1:215141-217581 GCF_000951045.1 Mandrillus leucophaeus | reverse complement strand
GATCATCTGAGGTCGGGAGTTCGAGACCAGCCTGACCTACATGGTGAAACCCTGTCTCCACTAAGAATACAAAATTAGCTGGACATGGTGGCTCATACTAGTAATCCCAGCTGCTTGGGAGGCTGAGGCAGGAGAATCACTGGAACCTGGGAGGCAGAGGTTGTGGTGAGACCAGATCGCGCCATTGCACTCCAGCCTGGACAACAAAAGTGAAACTCTGTCTCAAAAAAAATAAATACATAAACTAATTTAAAAAAAAAAAAAAAAGTGAGCTAATGACCTGAATAGACACTTGTTAAAGGACGACACACAAATGGCTAAGAGGTGCATGGAAGGGTTCTCCATTAACCATCAGGGAAATGCAAATCAAAACCACAATGAAATATAATCTCTTCCCAGTTAGAACAACTATTAACAAAAAGAAAAAAAAAGAAACTAAAAATAGAACTACCATACAATGTACCAATTCAACTATTGGGTATTTATCTAAAGTAAAGGAAATCAGTGTATCAAAGGGATACCTGCACCCCATGTTTACTGCAGCACTCTGCACAATAGCAAAAATATGGAATCAACTTAAGTGTCCATCAACTGATGAATGGATAAAGAAAATGTGGTCTGTGTACACCATGGGATACTATTCAGCCATAAAAAAAGAATGAAATCCTGTCATTTGGAGCAACATGAATGGAACTGGAGGTCATCATGTTAAGTGAAATAAACCAGGAACAGAAAGTTCAGTACACACGTTGTTACTGATATGTGGGAGCTAAAAGAATTAATCTCATAGAGGCAGAGAGTAGAATGATAGTTAGCAGAGGTGGGAAAGGGTGTGTGTGTGTTGAGGGGAGATGAGAGGTTAATTGATGGAAACATACGGCTGGACAGAAGGAACAAACTCTAGGGTGACTACAGTTAGTAAAAATGTATTCTGTGTTTCAAAATAGCTAGAAGACAGGACTTGAAATGTTTCCAACACAGAAATGATAAGTACACCAGGCATACCTTGACTTGATCATTACATATCCTATGCATGTAACAAAATATCACATGTACCCCACAAATACACAAAAACTATGTATAAATAAAAAATAAACGGCTGGGTGTGGTGGCTCACGCCTGTAATCCCAGCACTTTGACAGATCACCTGAGGTCAAGAGTTTGAGACCAGCCTAACCAACATGGTGAAACCCCATCTCTACTAAAAACACAAAAAAATAGCTGGATGTGGTGGTGGGCACCTGCAATCCCAACTACTTGGGAGGCTGAGGCAGGAGAATCGCTTGAACCCAGGAGGAGGAGGTTGCAGTGAGCCAAGATTGCGCCACTGCACTCCAGCCTAGGCGATAGAGCAAGGCTCAGTCTCAAAAATAAATAAAAATAAATAAATAAGCACATATAAATGAAAGGTAAATATTTAAAAAGTCAATGAATATGGGACACTGGAAAGAACACAAATCTGGTTTCTACGCTTTGGAATTACTGGCTTTGTGTGATTTAAATCTGTTACATTTTAATTTAAATAATTTCACCAATAATTACCTTCTTCAGCACTTTAGTGTCAACTAAGGTATACTTAAATCATTAGTTACTAATCAAACACTTAAAAGAATAAATGGAATCACTACCATATTTTTCTTCCAAAATCCCACAATATCAATTTACAAAACCTTACTTTGTTTCTACTCATTCAAAATGTTCTATTATTAATCCGTGATGAATTCTGTTAAGTGAGTACATACCCTAAAACTCAACTTGCTAATTTACCTACAATGTAAATTGTAGATTACCTACATTACGCTGGCTACATTATGCACAGCTACCTCTGATTCTTCAGAAGAGTCAAGGGGAAACGAGAAAGGGAGGTCACACCATTTGCAACTTCTCCAGGTTGTTGGCCCCAGAACCAGACTGCCGCCCGTTAGCCGTGCTGATGACAAGGGGTGTGCGGCCGACACAGAAAAGGGATCGTGCGCGCTTCCTATTACCAGTAGAGGGAAGGGCCGGGAACAAGCAGGAAAAACGAAGCGGGAAATTACTTTGGCCATTTCTTGCTCCAGCTGCAGCCTGCGGTTAACCTTCTGCTGGTAGGTTTTGATGACGTTCTCCACGTGCTGCTCCATGAAGAACTTAAAGGCGTATGGCGAGTAGCTCTTGATGCGTGACTCTCTCTTCTCCTCGTCTCTGCTGTTTTTGCGGACGGGGACGGGAGAAGTCTGGATCTGCTTTTTATCCTTCCCGCCTTTGTCCCCCTTGGCGCTTTTGCGGCTCTTCTCACCGCCCTCGGGCTCGCTGGGGCCCGCACGGAGGCTCTGCTCCACGCCCGCGCACAGGCTGTCCAGGTCGTACTGCTCGGACTTGCTGCGCAGCAGCAGGTGCTTCGGGTAGGGCGGAGGCGGGCACCTCCGGTCTGGGCCTCCGTACTCCACGTCCAGCGGGT
>NW_012101676.1:201610-214326 GCF_000951045.1 Mandrillus leucophaeus | reverse complement strand
TGGGGGCCGACTCCGGGGAAGAGGTAGTCCACGTACGGCCGCGGCACTTCCTCCAGCGCACCGGGGCCGTCGGCGCCGAAGCTCGGGCCCTCGTAGGGGGCACCGCTCAGCTGGTGGTAGGACGCGAACGAATCGCTGGTTCCTTCGAAGCTGGGCCTCCGCGTCACAGGGGCTGGCATGAGCCCCTTTCCTGCCGTGGAAAACACAGGAAGACAGCATCAGAGTGGGTGTGATCAGTGGGTTCCGGCACTTCCAGGCTGGTCCCCCCACTCGAGCGCTGCCCTCGGGGCTGAGGGCCTTGAACCCTGGGCCCTGAGGTGCTGCATTCTGCCCAGCACAGGGTCAGCGGACTCCCCTCTGCCCTGCCAGCAGGACCAGTCGCCCTAATGTGTTAAGAGAGTGGAGACAAGCTGGAGGCCAAAGGGCACATGGGAAGGCCAAGGGCAGAAGAGAAGACCGCGTCCGCATGCTGAGGTGCATCCTTGCCCCCTGGGGACAGCACTGGGGTCACCCTCCTGTCAGGCTAGGGGGCCATCTGCATAGCCAGCTTTGTTTTCAAAACCCTATCATGCCAAATTGTGGGAAGCTGGGTTTACCCCGCACGGTTCCCCAGGCGCGGCTCCCTCACAGAAAGGGCGGACCTGTTTCCACTGTGCAGCAGCTGCTCCACTTTCTTTCACCTCTTTTCCAAATTAAAAGATTTTCTAGTTTTTTTGGTCTGTATCAAAACAAAGCAACATATGCACAACAAAAACCACACAAAACTCCTCTACAAATATCCAGACTGATTTCATCTGCTGCTACCTTAATCCTGACCTCCATTTTGAACATCTCATCTGAAACAGACACCGGAAGGAAGGCCAAAGGCTCCTTTCATTTCTTTAGACCAACTGCTCCACTTGGCTGGACTTAGCAGAGGGTGCCGAAGGGTGTGCCTTGCCCACAGGAAGACCACCCCTGATACGTGGCAGTGAAGGCCCTGACAGCCTGGCACTGAGCAACAGTCACAGGCAAACCAAGGCTTCACCTTCCCTGGGCTCAGAACACATCAATGAACAGACACACCAAAGGCAAGTGCAGAGGGAAATCAGCATGGAACACGGGCCTGGCCTCCCTTTGAGCTGTGCTCTAAGACCTCAGAACTGAAAGAACCCTGACATGGAAGGCCAGCTGGGGACTATTTAAGGAAGTCCCTTCTCTTAAGAAGAAGATAAAAATGTGTGTCCTCTTAACAAGGGAGATACAAGTTACAAAGGTGAGATTTTCTCACCCACGACATGAAGTAGGTTTTATCGAAGGTCTTCTACAAAATAGGGAAAACTCTTGATAATTACTATGATTGTTTTTTTTTTTTATTTTTATTTTTTAAATAGAGACGAGGTCTCCCTCTGTTGCCCAGGCTGGTCTCCAACTCCTGCCTCCTGCCTCTGGCCTCAGCCTCTCAAAGAGTTGGGATTACACAAAACAAAACAAAACAAAACAAAAAACAAAACCAGACCAGACAGTGTTGGGATTACAGGCTTGAGCCACTGCGCCTGGCCATGAATCCTTTATCACACCCCAGGGGCCTCAGGTACCATCATGGGGCCCATGTGCTCCGTCTCGGGAAATTAACATTCCCCCATAGCCAGTAAAAAGCAGGGGTTTGGTGCGGTGCCTCAGGCCTTCACAGGGGATGCTGAGGGGGGCCCAGCGCTCTGCCCACACTGCCTGCCATTGAGCAGCCACTCTCGGAGGCTACAGTGTGAGAAAGCTGTGTTTTAGAATTGAGGAAAGAAGCCGTCCTTGTCAAAGATCCCTCCACAGGCCCAAGAGAAAGTGAAAAGACTATTTTTATGCCCACTTTGCTGACTTTTTTGATCTTTCATAAAACAAGCACACACCTTTCCCTAGGTAGGAAGTACCAAGGTAATCTCAGACAAGGCTGGACGGGGCAAGCGCCAGGCATGTCCCATGGTTTACTACTTGGGGCTGCTCCCACCAGGGCAGGCTCAGGCCAGGGCAGGCTCAGCTTGCCCGTTTCCTGAACGAGGCAATGTGACAGGAGACTGGCTCTGGCCAGGCCAGGCTGGACCCCTCTGCACATGGTTTTGTGTCCTTAAGCCACAAACCATCTTTGTCCACCACGCTGCGGGCCTGGGCTCACCTGGGGAGGTCTGCTTAATGACCCGCACGATCTGCTCATTCCTCGGGTCCAGGTAGCCCATCTTGCTGATGTACTCCAGGGCAGCCTCGATGCTCCTGCTGCCCGTCTGCTTGAGAGCTCGGCCAGCCATCTCCTGGGAGGGAAGTAAGGGAGAGGTAAGCGCACGTCATCCTAAAACAAAGCCCCCAGGGGCTCCCGTCCCCACTGTGCTGGGACACTTTGCCTCTGTAGCTGCTGAGAACCTGCAACGCGCTGCAGGAAACCCTCAGAATGAGTGTGGGTGGCTGTGTGCCCTGCAGGTGCCTGATGACAGAAGCCTAGCACAAGCCACACCATGGACTACTTAGCCTTACGTCAAGGACATGGGAATTTTCATGGGCCTGAAAGAGACTTAATTCTGCTTCTCCTCAGAAAACTTTTGTGGTTGGACTGGTGAGGTCAGGATGAACCTAAAACTAGAAACGTTTAAGGGGAAGAACTGTGGGAGTCAGGGAACCTGGCTTTAACCTCGGCTCACCTCCAAGCTAACTCTGGGACTAGGAAACCTGTCCCCAGGGAGAGGGTGCAGCTGCGCAGGAGTCATATATTACATGCCTACTGTTTACAATGCCCCGTGGTGGCTAGAGCAGCAGAGGACTGGCCCTCAGAGATATGACTTGTAGAAGAAAAGACAGACACACCGACCCAGGACAAGTCCCTCAAACTGCTTGTGGGAAGAACACAGAGACTGGTGGCCACCACAGGAGAGGGCAGGCAAAATGGGAGAGGGCCAGAGGAGAAAGCCTCCTTCCACTCGGAAGATGAGGTGGTGCCATGGCTAGCTGTTCCAGACTTTGGGCAGGTGGAGAGCCCTGGGAGAGAAAAGGCATTCCTGGCAGATGGGACAGCCAGAGCAGAAACCTGGGGAAAGATGGGCCCATGGCAGCAGCACGCAAGGGTAGGTGGAGATGGGGGGATGGACCCACAGATGGGGGCCAGGCTCTCAGGGTTTTGCTCCTGTCTGCAGGCAGTCGAGGAAGCTTTCAAACTGGGACATGTGGCATCAGCAGGTCAGGCTGGGGGCGGCTGTGGGTGCAGAGCTGGAGGCACTCAGGTTGGGGGAGACACAATAGGCAGGAGGGTGCAGAAGAGATGCAGCCCAGTGGGGCAGGGCAGTGAGGCTCTGATGACAGCGCCCTCTTCACCTTCAAGGACAGCTCCGCAGAGCTGTAGGCAAACAGGGAGGGTAAGCAGAGAGAAAAGAACACCATTGAGACTGGCTCTGGGACAAGGGTGAAACAGGCAAAGGCCACAAAAAGGGCTTTGGCAGGAGAAGGGAGGGCTGAGCCCTTTGAAGGTCGACGAGGAGGGCGGCCAGGCAGGAGGAAACTGAAAATGCAGAACCGGGAGCTCCGGAAAGGAGTCCACAGTTACCCAGACAGCAGAGAAGAAAGGGGTGGAGATGGCTGGGTGCGGTGGCTCACACCTGTAATTCCAGCACTTTGGGAGGCCAAGGCGGGTGGATCAGGAGGTCAAGAGATGGAGACCATCCTGGCCAACATGGTGAAATTCCATCCCTACTAAAAATACAAAAATTAGCTGGGTGTGATGGTTTGCGCCTGTAGTTCCAGTTACTCGGGAGGCTGAGGCAGGAGAATCGCTTGAAACCTGGGAGGTGGAGGTTGCAGTGAGCTGAGATCACACCACTGTACTCCAGCCTGGCGACAGAGTGTGACTCCATCTAAAAAAAAAGAAAGGGGTGGAGATGCAGAGAGACCCCGGGACAGTGGGGGATGCCGTGCAGGGCTGCTCTGTAGCAGGAAGCCTGGCCGTGGTCACAGAGCCGCTCTGCAGAGAGAGACGCAGCACTGAGTGTCCCCCACCTCTGGACAGGGCATTGTGGTGCCCATGACCTGAATCACACTCAGCTGTGTGTCTGTGGTTCCCTTAGGACAAGAAGAACCTGGCAGGGCCTGAAACCATGTTACTCATGGCTGCATCTGCCCACTTAATACAGTGCCTAGAACAAATTCAGCACTTATTATCCATATATGATGGTCTAATACGGAATCAAGCTTTCCAGTCCTGGCCATACGCCAGCAGATTGGCAGGACAGAAAACACGGGCTGTAAACTGCCTGGGTTCTTAGTGATGCAGGCGTGGGATGGCAAGATGGCAGGGACAGGGACAGGGCTGCAGAGGAGCACGAGGTGGAAGGCCTGGGGAGGTGCCTCCACATGGGCAGGCCATGCTGCAGTTGAGGGACGTGAAGTGACAGATTGGAACATGGGAATAAGAACAGACCTGTCTGTGAAAGCGGTGCCTGGACTCCCAGAAAGGGCAAGTGTTTACAACCTGGCAGAGCCGCAGAGAGAAGGCAGCAGTGGTCAGAAGGGAAGCACTTCCTGGCCTCACCTGGGAAGGGAGATAAGACTCCCGCCGCCTATTTCACAGCTGTGCTATGTGATGAGATCACGTCTGTAAAGACTCAACAGCTTGGAGGAAGACACGATATAAGACCACATCTTTGTGGGATCACCCTGGAGCTTTCGGCGCCCATTAAAAAAAATGTGCCAATTGGGGCCGACTCTAACCGCAAGCCTTTCCATCAGCACTAACCATTCAATTGCTTCGTCTGAAACGTGACCAACGCTCTGTCTCCTGCGGGGTGAATCACCAGCCTGTGCTCATTAACCCAGTACCTGCCGACTGCCAAGAAAGGGCAGCTCCAGGACAGACTAGGTCAAGCTCTCTCCCTGTTTAGGGAGCACCCACTACTCAAGACGTGTGTGTCTATTGTGCATCAAATCTAGGAACTCAGAAAAATCGGCAAGGAGACCGCAAGTGAAGGCTCGTGTTCAACGGGAGTTTCAAGTCCTAAAAGTGAACCGCACTTCTGAGCAGCTTGTTTATAAATAAACACCCCACGTCAGTCGAGGCTCGCCCTTGTTATCTGCCCACCAACCCTTCTTTAGCGAGTAAGTAGTTCCTATCTACACATTAACTCTCGGAAGATGCTACTGTACATACACACACAGCTATGTTTTAAACATTGGAGGAAATAGGAATCCACTTCCGAATCCATCAGAAATACATGACCTCTAGGCAGAAAGTACATGCAGAGTCACAGAGTGAAGGCAAGCGCACAGCCTGGGGAATGGCAAGAGGTCGGAGCCAGGACGTGGGAGAAGCGCGTCAGAGAGACGCAGCTGAAGCCCGGCTGAGGAGCTTGGCCACTCACCTTCCTTTCTTAAGAATATATGGAGACCAAGCTGGATGTGGTGGCTCACGCCTATAATCCCAGCACTTTGGGAGACTGAGGCGGGAAGACTGCTTGAGCCCAGGAGTTTGAGGCCAGACAGGGCAACACAGTGAGATCTCCTTAAAAAAAAATAGCTGGGTGTTGGTGGTGCATGCCTGTAATCCCAGCTACTCAAGAGATTGAGGCAGGAGGATTGCTTGAGCCCAGGAAGTAGGGCAGGCTGGGCAACAAAGTAAGAATGTGTCTCAAAAAAGAAAAAAAAAAAAAAAGAATATTTTTAAAAAGAAGAATGTACAAAAATCATCATTTAAGGGTCCTTATCTAGCATCGTAGGTGGCTATACCCACACCCCTGGGTTCACCCTCCCCTCTGCTGCTTAGCAGCTGTGTAACCTTCAGCAAATCATTTCCCTACTTTGAGTGCCCTTTTCCTCATCTGGGAAATAAGGCTAACAGGTTGCTCTAGGGATGAAAGGAGATGTCATGTTTTGGCATCAGCATCATTTAAAGGTTAGCTGTTACAGTTCACAAAGGTATCTTATGTGTTTCTGGGAGAAAACATAAAAACTGCAATTGTAGATTTTATGCATGTTTGATATTTAATGGCTCTAATGTTAGTTACTATGTATTCTTCTTACAATAATTATAGAAAGAAATGTAATGAGTTCTTTTCACCAAGCCTCAATAGACACCTCCAATCTCTTCCAGCTTACCTCAGGCTGCTGTGTAAACATTATCCACGTCTTACCTCAGGCTGCTGTGTAAACATTATCCACGTCTATGCATGCCAACATGTGGAAAGGCTGAGCAGCCCTGCCCCAAAGCAAGAGTGAAGCTGCAAGCCAACTGAAGGCGAGGACAGTTCAGGTATGTGCTCCAGTGTCTAGCACGTAGAAAGAGAGCAGCAGATATTTGTTCAATGAATGAGTGACTGAATTAGACTGTGACATAGGATAGATGAAAGGAAGAAAGAGCTACAAGCAGGGAGTGAGAAGATACGGCCTGGTCCACTGGGCAGGTTGCCCTGGTGTGTGGAAGATGGAGATAAGGTACACAGCAGAGATGCACCAAGCACAGACTAAAGGGAATTTCAAATCAACATTAACAACAGCAGCAACTTCCAAGTTTTACTCCATTATCTAGTTTGCACACGTGCCATTCTTCAGGACAGAAGTTCACAAAATCTTAATGCTCTTTGAATGTGTGTGTCATGCACTTACTAATTATTTACAGAGTAATGTGGTAGGCTAACAAGACTTTGATGACTTTGTGTCACCTAGCCACGTGCAACAAGAAAATCCTACACACATTAAATTTTTCTCCTAAAACACTCAAGAAAGCTTAATTTAGGATTGCTTAATGTCTCACAGAAAAAGGGCGCTAATCCTTTGAACTTGGTTACCACGCCCATAAATTAAGCCTTCTCTTCTAGACAGATATCAATGCTGGAGTTGAAGCCATCATATGAGCACCAGATTTGGCACAAGATGCCTGCGGTGTTCAACACTTGCTTCATCAGTGACCACTCCATGCCACCGGCTGCAAGAGTAAGATGACTCAACATGGGCAAAACCCAATCTCCTGCCTCTAACTCACCTGTCCTCTCAGGGCTCCCAACCTTGGAAGCACCCTGACTTTGAGATTTCATTCACATCTCACATCCAGTCCAGAAGCATTTTTTTTTTTCTACTTACATTAGAGTGGTAGAAGATTCTTTCTTCTTTCCTTCTTCCTTTTTTTTTTTGAGACAGAGTCTCATTCTGTCCCCCAGGCTGGAGTGCAGTGGCTCACTGATGAAATATTGGCTCACTGAAATTTCATCTCCCAGGTTCAAGCAGTTCTCCTGCCTCAGCTTCCCTGGGATTACATGCATGCACCACCATACCTGGCTAATTTTTGTATTTTTAGTAGAGATGGAGTTTCGCCATGTTGGCCAGGCTGGTCTCGAACTCCTGACCTCAGGTGATCCACCTGCCTCAGCTTCCCAAGGTGCTGAGATTATAGGTATGAGCCACTGCGCCTGGGCTGATAGAAGATTCTGGATACTTTGAAGGCAGAACTGCTACTATTATTCACACTCCATATCAAATTCAGCAAAACCTAACATGGCATCAACTTTATGCCTCACAGTCTGGGGAGCCACAATGGTTACAAAATAAGAGTCTGACGGGCTCTTACCTGGAGCCTTTATCTGCTACCCTGTGGGCTATTCTTGCAGATTCCTAAATATTCAATGAAAAATTATTTTGTCAGACTTGCTGTGGAACAGAAGCTAGTAGGGCTAAATACTATGGCACAAAGGGCGCTCTGAGGGGCCTGGCAGCCTCACCGCTTCTGGAAAGCAGTGACATGCACTGCAGTGGGCTATTCTCAGCTTGGGGTGGTGGCCCTGGACCAGACAGAAGGAATTTTTCCCACTCCATTAAAGCCAGGCTCCTCCAGAGGTTTTCTGCCTCATGGCTAAAACAAAGAGACTGGGGAGGGATTGAGAAGGGCAAGACAAACTGAGGTTTCACTGCTGCTACTGACAGCTCTTGTAAAACTCCACTTTGGGTGTGTGGATTACATGTGAATAAAGCAGTTTTGAACATCTATACCTTAGGTATCTTTCCCAAGAGATTTCTCCTCTTATATTTTGTCAACAAATTGGTGTTCACTTAAAACTGGACCTAACCACTATGAAGCCTGGAAAATGTGAGATCTGCCCATATGCTATCTGATATAGAAAGGACTGCAAAAGAGGCACTTTAACAAAATGGCGAGGTGGTTGAGGTGTGGGACACCTCAGGCCCTGCCAGTATCTTGAGGCTGGTCCTCTCAATTGCAAGAACCACACCCCAGCTCCAACGCTCCCCATGGGATGATCCAGGCCTCTGTTGCAGGTACATCACCATTTAATGGTCTTCTCTGCTGTCCCTCAGGGAACCTGCCCTCACCCAGCTCTCCAGCTGCTGACCAGCTGCCAGGCAGCCCAGCATGGGCTCCTGACACACCCTCTGCTCTCCGGGCTTGGTCCCCCTCTAGCAGGCACAGGGCTTATGAGGACGGGTGGGAACTGGAAGACGTTCCTTCAATCTACCACTCAGCTCTTAGCAAGGCAGGAGCTGGGCTCACAATGTCTAAGCAGCAGAAGTATTTCACGTGCATTGCCATGTGAATGCAAGTAATTTAAATACAGTGACAATTATTATGTATGAGGGAAGGAATTTCCTATGGAGATCCTCCCCCACTCAGCCCTTCCTGGTAAGGAAGCATTTTTCAGGCCTTAGCAAAACCATACCCTAAAGTTTTAACATTCCAACTATGAGGTTTGGCTGAAAAAGTACAAACAAGCGCTCTGGCCCTATCGTGTCTGCGTGGGCCTCTGTGTCTGCCTGTCTCTCAGGCTTCCTCAGGTAACTTCCACTTCCGTCGTAGCTGACGCCTGCAATCCCAGCGCTTCGGGAGGCCGAGGCAGGATCGCTTGAGGCCAGGAATTGAAGACCAGCCTGGGCAAGACCCTCATCTTTGTAAAAAGTAAGAAAATTAGCTGGGCATGGTGGTGGGTGCCTGTAGCTCCAGCTACATGGGAGGCTGAGGCAGGAATCACTTGAACCTGGGAGGTGGAGGTTGCAGTGAACTGAGCTCATGCCACTGCACTCCAGCCTGGGAGACAGAGCAAGAGAGCGTCTCAAAAATAAATAAATTAATTAACTAATTAATTAAGAAAAAACGAGGACTGAGGGGAGAAGAGGAAGAGGGGCCAGTTGGCTGGCAGAGGAGACTGCGCCGTCTCTGGCGGGATCCTGTGCTTCCTTGGAGGATTGCCCGCGGGCTGGTCTTCAGAAGAATCTCTGACCCAAAGGCCTAGATTTTTTGACGAGAACATAGGAGCCGAGAGGCTGGAATTTCCAAAGGGTGTTCCAACTCCACCCGCACGGACAGGCGCCTGGAAGAATGAGGCCCCTCCGGGCCCAGGGCTCCTCTATCGGCCCCACTGCGAGCCCCTCCCGCGAGCGCGGTGCTCCCGGCCCCACGACCTTGTCCACGCGGGCGAGGCGGGGCGGGGTCGACAGCCCTGGGCTGGTGGGGTAGAGGCCCATGACCTTGTCCACGCGGGGCGAGGACCGCAGCGACACTGTGCACGCGGGGCGGGGGTCCTGGCGACCTTGTCCACGCGGGGCAGGGACCCTGGCGACCTTGCGCACGTGGAGCAGGGGCCCCGCGACATTGTCCACGACCTCGTCCACGCGAGTCAGGGACCCGGGCGACCTTGGGCCGGCGCAGCACGTGCCATGTGCAAGCCAACTGTGACTGGAGAACAGGTGCAGGACAAGTGCAAGCAGCGGCCTTTGGAGTTTAAACGTCTGTGCGCTTGAGGAAAACGAGTCGCCACCTTGCAGGGATGCAGCACAGGCTCCGGCCCCCGCAGTGGCGGCGCCGCAGCCCCCGAACCTTGGTACACCAGACACGCGCCCGGGGGACAGCTGCTGGGCACATACAGGTAGAAACATATGTCTTTTTGAAAGGAATGAAGAAGTTTGGCATGTTTTGTTTTTGTTTTGTGTGTGGTTTTTTTTTCTGAGACGGAGTCTCGCTCTGTCGCCCAGGCTGGAGTGAGTGGCGCGATCTCAGCTCACTGCAAGCTCCGCCTCCCGGGTTCCCGCCGTTCTCCTGCCTCAGCCTCCCGAGTAGCTGGGACTACAGGCGCCGCCACCTCGCCCGGCTAATTTTTTGTAATTTTTAGTAGTTAGCCAGGATGGTCTCGATCTCCTGACCTCGTGATCTGCCCGTCTCGGCCTCCCAAAGTGCTGGGATTACAGGCTTGAGCCACCGCGCCCGGCCTGTTTTGTGTATTTTTAAGGGCCATGCTAATCTCTGTATCGTTCCGATTTTCCTATCTGTGCTGTGCAAGCCAGCACCTTTTTTTTTTTTTGACTTTTGCTCTGTCACCCAGGCTGAAGTACAGAGGCTCGATCAGCGCTCATTGCAGCCTGGCACTGCCGGGCTTAAACATCCTCCCATCTCAGCCCCCTGTAGTCAGGAGCCAGTACGCTCGGCTAATTTAAAAAAAAATTGTTTTTGTAGAGATGGGCTCTCACTATAACCAGGCTGGTCTCAAACTCTGGAGGACAAGCCATCCTCCCACGTCAGCCTCCTAAAATGCTAGGATTACAGACATGAGCCAGGGCGCCTGGCCTTAAATTTGTCCTAAAATAAAATGAACATGAAAAATCCTTGGCCTTGCCAATGATCACAAGACCAGCCTGGACAATGTGGCGAAACCTCATCTCTACTAAAAATACAAAAAAAAAAAAAAAAAAATTAGCCAGGCGTGGCGGCACACACCTATATAGTCCCAGCTACTAGGGAGGCTGGGGCAGGAGAATGACTTGATCCTGGGAGGCAGAGGTTGCAGTAAGTCAAGATCATGCCACTGCACTACAGTGTGGGCAACAGAGCAAGTCTCCATCAAAAACAAAACAAAACAAAAAAAGAAACACTGATAAAGAGCATTTTATAACTATTGTTAGCACCAAAATAAGGTCAATAATGATAAAGATAGGCTGGGTGTGGTGGCTCATGCCTGTAATCCCAACACTTTGGGAGGCCGAGACAGGCAGATCACAAGGTTACGAGATAGAGATCATCCTGGCTAACACGGTGAAACCCCATCTCTACTAAAAATACAAAAAATTAGCTGGGAGTGGTAGCATGCGCCTGTAGTCCCAGCTACTCGGGAGGCTGAGGCAGGAGAATCACTTGAACCTGGGAGGCGGAGGTTGCAATTGAGCCGAGATTGTGCCACTCTACTCCAGCCTAGGTGACACAGCAAGACTGTCTCAAAAATAATAAAGTAATAATAAAGATAAATGGGCTGGTAAAACTATTCTTGGTAAACCAAAACTATTCAGGGGTGAATATTTATTATCAAAAGTTATTAAATTTTTTGTATCCTGATTTAACAATTTTACTTCTTGAAATTTATCCTCAGGCTAAAATAATTCAGTTTTTAAAAAATGATTTCCATAATCATGTCTGTCAGATTTAGCTATAATATATCAGCCCCTGAAATAGTAAAGTGTGGGATGGGAGTTAGAGGCCATGTGGTCACCACTAAACAATAATTATAACTAATATAGTCCTCAGAATATACTTACCACAGCCAGAAATAATACTTCCTATAAGTATAACTCTAACAAATCTACCACTGTTCTAGATACTGAGTATGTAGCAAAAATAGGCAAAAACAAAATAGGCAACTTTCAATAGTGTAAACAACATGAAAAAATGTTGACTGTATAAAATGTTATGTCTCTTAGTAACTATGTACACAAATCAGCTATGCCTATGAACAAGAGTTTGATTAGAACATGAAAAATGGAAGTATGACTTAATTTTACGACAAAAGAACAATAATTTCTTTTTGTTAAAGAGAGCATGACAATAAGATGCTTACACATATATCAGATTCCATTATAACAAAACTGCCTGTACTATCTAGCTACATAATTGTGGACAGATCACAAAAATTCTCCAGATCAGTTGTGTCCAATAAAATGGCAAGATATGAATATACAAGCTAATCCCAAAGTTCCTTTTATCTGTAAAATTCCCGGATTTTGAGGGATGTTTGCTAACACAAGACTTAATTTTTGTCACAGTTGAGATAGGTGAACAGAGGTGAGCACATTCCACAGAAACCTAACCAAAAATTCTCTATTAGTTTACACACACACACACACACACACACACACACACACGCACACAAGGCATGGTTTCAGGGGTCCTGGATCCTATATTTCTATTCATGTGTAACAGTGCTACCAAAAAATGGGCACTAGTAATTTCTCCCATCCCTGTATGTACAGGCTGCAGCTCCCAGTACGAAGCGGAATCTACTTCCCCTCGCCTTGAATATTGGCTGGCCTGTGATTTGCTCTATCAATGGAATGAAGCAGAAGTGCTGCTGTGCAAGTTCTGAGCCTCACCCTTAAGAAACCTGGCTGCTTCCATTTTCACTCCTCAGATCCCACCGTGGCTGGAGACAGATCCAGTTAACTGTGTTGCAGTTCCAACCCATGAGTGAAGCCCTCTTGGGTATTCAGCCCCAGCTAAGTTCCCAGTGGAATGAGCTACATGGAACCCCAGCAGATACCACATGGAGCAGAAGAACTGCCCAGCTGAGCACAGCCAACTCACAGAGCCATAAGAAATAATAAGCCATTATTTTGCTGGCGCACACCTGTAGTCCCAGTTACTCAGGAGGCTAAAGCAGAAGAATTGCTTGAACCTGGCAGACGGAGGTTGCAGTGAGCTGAGATCGCACCACTGCACTCCAGCCTGGGTG
>NW_012101676.1:194543-199425 GCF_000951045.1 Mandrillus leucophaeus | reverse complement strand
AAAAAAAAAAAAAGCTTCTGTAATGGAAGGGAGAATCAAACTTTAACAGTATACATCCTGTTCAGTGCTAGTGTTTTGTACAGCATTGCTGGGCACTGACCAGCACACGTGTGTGTCGGCATGAACTTGCATATGCACACAGCATGCTGTTCTGGGCGTAGGAAACCAGCACTGCAGTGGGCTTCCTGGCCCCCTGCCTCCAACCTGGCAGGCACACGTCTGCTTCAGCAGGAAGCGCTCTGCTCTAACAGCACCATGGGGCTGTTCAACAGTATCCCAAATCCAAGGGGTCTGTGAGCCAAGCCCAATATGAGATTGCACAAGAGCTTCACGAGGAAAGATTTTCTGTCTCCTTCCAAAACCTATACCAACAAGGACACTGCTGTTTTTAAGGACAACCGGTACACTAAAATTTGGTTTGTACAAGTCACCAGGAAAATAAGTAATTACGTAAAATCCATGGGGGGAGTCGTCGTGCGCCAGGCCATGAGCACGACTCCAAGGGACAGAGACCAGCCCCAGCATTCTACACGCTTGGGGAAAGCAGCATAGCCAGGAAGCCTTAGCACAGAGCACAGGAATGGGATACTCCATGGTAAGGACCATGGTGGTCCCACAGAAGATGCAATTCTAGGAAAATTCTGGGAACCATCAGTCAAGAGGGCTTGGCGTCATGACTGGGTAGAGGCCCATGTTTTCCCAACACAAAAGGCAGCCCAACACTAAGTCAGAGAGACGCCCACTTTAGAAGAATGAGCTGAAGGTGGTCAGACGGAGGGCAGGGCTGGCGCTGGCGTAGGACTCAAAAGGAGGCTCAACAAACTGCCTGGTGAACAGAGAAGACTGTGCATAGAGAAACTGGAGAAAGAAGATCACCTGACCTTGACAGGGTGTAGTGTAAGCCAGAGGGATGCTGGGACCCAGAGCCGGCCTCTGGCACTCCTCCTGGGCAGGGCTCATGCTGGCCAGGGCTACACTGACCCCGGAAGAAGTGGGCTTTCTCTGCCTTCCAAGGTAGGTTCAGGTCCAGGGTCATAAAAGGCCTTGCCAAGTTCATCTGCAAGCTTCACTGTGAACTTCCAGTGTTTTTTCTGACAGGAAGAGTGGTAAGATATGGGTAAGACAAAGGCCTGTCTGCTGGAGCTCTAGCAGCAGAATTAAGGAAGGAATGAGTTGGGGTTTTCATTCACACTCTTGCTGGGAACACTACCTTAGGAGAAAAAAGGTCTTCATAAAGGAAAGGAAAACCTGTAATCCCAGCGCTTTGGGAGGCCGAGGCAGGAGGATCACGTGAGGCCAGGAGTTGGAGGCTGCAGTGAACCATGTGCCACTGAACTCCAGCCCCAGAATGAGACCCCTACTCTATTTAAAAAAATAAAAATAAAAAGGAGGCCAGGCGCGGTGACTCATGCCTGTAATCCCAGTACTTTGGGAGGCCAAGGCAAGTAGATCACCTGAGGTCAGGAGTTCGAGACCAGCCTGACCAACATGGAGAAACCCCGTCTCTACTAAAAATACAAAATTAGCCAGGCGTGGTGGCACATGTCTATAATCCCAGCTACTTGGGAGGCTGAGGCAGGAGAATTGCTTGAACCCGGGAGGCAGAGGTTGTGGTGAGCCAAGATCACGCCATTGCACTCCAGCCTGGGCAACAAGAGCGAAACTGCATTTCAAAAAAAAAAAAAAAAAAAAAGGAAAAAGGAAAGGATTCAGTTTCTGCCTCAGCTTATAATGTGTGAGGAGGGAGGAAAAAAAAAAATCACAGCAAGCAAGGTGGTGGGCCAGAGCCTGCGAGAGGCTGGAAAAGCTGTCATTAGTGAGCAGAGAAGACGACCAGGCCCAAGACACACAGGCAGCTCTCACAGGTGGCCACCCTCCGGCCCTGGTCTCCAGCGCCCACCGTGTACATCCCTGAAAAAAGCGCGTGGACAGCCAGCTTAGCCCTACAGAGACCTGTTGTGCCACCTAAGTTACATGCTATGATGAGACTGAGTTTATAAAGGACTAACTTGGACCATAATTGAGCGTTAAAAGTTAAAAGCCAAAAAATAAGTCAGAATCATCAGAGCTGAAGCATGAACAGCTTAAATGTGACTCTGGAAAAGCAGACTTTTTCTGTTTGGGCTCCAAGCCACCCCTGGCTCCTGAAATTAAGTAGGCTGAATACGTGTGAAGACGCTGCTCTTCACTTCCAGACGAAGGCTGCCTGGAAAATTCTGCCATTGTCTCCATCAAAAAGATCCACTTACTCGACAATGGCACATAGGCCTGCCTCACTGCACACAGCTGTCTCCGACTGTGGGACTTCAGGGGAGCAGCTGTGCATGTTTTGGGACTTTTTGAGAGTGGCTGTGCATGTTTGGGGGCTCTGGGGCTGTCCGTGCCTCCCACAGCTCGCTCTGCTGGGGACAGGCAGCCCGTGAGTGCCCAGGGAAGGGGGCATTCGGATGCAGACTGAACAGAGCTTGCTTCCCTGTGGTTATTTTTAAAATGCTGTCAAGTAGGTTGGAAGATCTGGCAAATTACAGGTTCACCCAGGAAAGAAGACAGTAATCTGCTACTTTCACGAAGTGCCCTCAAAGAGTCACTGACAAGGTAATTTGGTAAAGTATACAAATATTTTAGTTATGAAGTATGGTAGCAAAAAGTGAGATTTCCTGGCTATGCAGTTTTTATGTATTTTTCTGAAAAAGCTACAGTGTAACTTTGAAATAGATACATATTATGGGTTTAATTTTTAAGTTATATTTCCAAAGGCTCAGAATCTCTGTAACAAGTTTCCATTTTCCAACAATGCTTTAAAATCCAACCGTTTTGTTTAAAACTTGGCTGTTACCCCACCAGTTAGAATTTCTTCTTTTAGTCTATGTTTCTGACAGTGGAATGTCAGGACATGCATCCTCCAAACTGATTATAAACCAGCAGGCCTTTTTTTCTAAAAGCCAAAAATTGTGTCTACAGACCACAGCCTGTTTTCCAGGCACTGAGATATAAGGAGGCTGAGCCAATAATCAGGTTTCTTCCAATCAGAGCCAAAGATAAGAGAAGGAGTAGTTAGTCGTAGGGGATATATACACACATTTTGAGATGGAGTCTTGCTCTGTGGCCCCAGGATGGAGTGCAGTGGCTCAATCTTGGCTCACTGCAGCCTCCACCTCCCCGGTTCAAGCGATCCTCCTGCCTTAGCCTCCTGAGTAGCTGGAATTACAGATGCGTGTCATCACACCCAACTAATTTTTGTACTTTTAGTAGAGACAGGGTTTGCCATGTTGGCCAGGCTGGTCTCAAACTCCTGACCTCAAGTGATCCACCAGTCTCAGCCTCCCAAAGTATTGGGATTACAGGCGCGAGCCACCGTGCCCTGACTTCTGTTTTAAGAGGCCCACTCTGGCTCCACCGTGGGGAGCCGGGTACAAGGGGAGAGATGGGCGAGGAGCTGACAGGCCAGCAGGATGCCGCGGAGGCACAGTGGTACTTGCTGCTGCATCGCCAGCTACCGTGGGACAGATCCTCGGGCGGGCGCTGCATCCAGGGCTGGGCGGCTCTCCCAGGACTCCTGCTGGGGTTCTCAAGAGGTGCCCCCTGCTCTCACTGGACCTCTTTGGCTCCTGCTGCTCCAGACTACAGCCTTGGGCGGGGTGGGGGGGTCTCCCCAGTGGGGAGGGCAGCCCGCTGGGTGGTGTTGGTAGAATGACTTCAGACTGAGACACTAACAGCCAGGAGCCATGCGTGTGGTCCTTCCTTCTCACAATAACTCGATGTAGGTATTTATGTTTCACCACACCGGAAGACTGGGGCTCAGAGACGTAATCATTCCCCAAGTTCATAAAGGCAGTGGTAAAGTCTGAATTCAAAACTTAAATAGTCACAAGAAGTCCAATGGCACCAGCAATCGTAGAACTTCACTGAAAAAAATAAGGGAGCATTTCACACCCATTAGATTGACAAATACTTTAAATGTCTGACAACAGCAAGTATTGGCAAAGTTAGAGAGACACTGCATTTTGATAAAACTGAGGAAAAGTGTGTAAATTGGTACAATCACACAGGAGAATATTTTGACCATATCTAGTAAAATTAAAGATGCTGAAATCCTACAACCAAGATTCCACTTCCACCCCCTAGGTAAGTTCCCCAACTATGCAAGAGGAGACATAAAGAAGAATACTCATTGTACTTATGTCTGTAGTGGAAAACTGGAAACTATCTAAATGTCCATCACCAGGAAACCGCAAAACCCATAATGAATGAAAAAAGCACGTTGCCAAATCACGTTGTATAGAGTTTTAACAGTACAACAAAGGCCCAGGTTGCTCGTCCCACTGCCCAGGCTCTTTCTTCACAGTCTTGCCCCCTTGTCCTGCCAGCGATTTGGGCCAGAAACTGAGTGCATAGTCACTGTGTCTGGCAAACAGGAACTGCTCAGTCTCGTGTGGTGAGTGATGAATGAACGAACGAACAAATGAACGAATGAATGAAGAAGCAAACGTGCAAAGGCACAGCTCTTTCCTGCCTTTGCTCCCCGACGTGGTCAGCTCTTGGAAGGCAGGAGCAAGCATGCTGCCCGTCTGACTTGGAGCACTTTGCAAAGAGCTGAACAGCCATCTCTCCCGGACACCTGCTCCTCTCCTCTCCTCTCAGAAGCTTTGCAGAAACTGTTCCTGCACATTGACTCCAATTTGCTGCTGGACCGTTGGTCCCAAACGATTCCTACTCTTGGGGCCCAGCGAGTCATGTCTGGGAATTTATACTTATCCTAAGGGTAAGCTAAAACAATTAACAGACTGTTAAGTAAAAACACAACAACAAAAATGTAGGTAGGCTGGGCGCAGTGGCTCAAGCCTGTAATCCCAGCACTTTGGGAGGCCGAGGCGGGTGGATC
>NW_012101676.1:191813-194323 GCF_000951045.1 Mandrillus leucophaeus | reverse complement strand
ATGTAGGTAACAAACACATGTATGTGGGATTTCCAGGTCTATGTGGTGCATCAGCCACACCAAATCACTCTTATTATTTTTAATTTTTCATCATAGCTGTTATGTAACAATCACAGTGTAAGAAGAAAATTCAATACCTCTTAAAATACAGAAACCAGATAGAGGAACAGCTGCTACCTCCACATAACAGACAACAATACACCAAGTGCATGCTGTGAGCCCACAGGGCAGTGAGGATGAGGTACGGGTGGAAAAAGAGGCCTCCCTGGAGGTCTATATGAGATCACCTGGGTCGGTCCTCAGGTGTCTCCAGGCCCCCACCCCAACACCAAATCAGACTATGACACAGTGAGGGCAGACAGCACAGAAATAACACAAAAGGGCCGGGCATTGTGGCTCATGCCTGTAATCCCTGCACTTTGGGAGGGCGAGGCGGACAGATCACCTAAGGTCAGGTGTTCAAGACCAGCCTGGCCAACATGGTGAAACCCTGTCTCTATTGAAAATACAAAAATGAGCCGAGCGTGGTGGTGTGTGCCTGTAATCCCAGCCACTCAGGAGGCTGAGGCACGAGAATCAGTTGCATCTGGGAGGCGGAGGTCGCAGTGAGCCAAGATCGTACCGCTGCACTCCAGCGTAAGCCATGGAGTGAGACTCCATCAAAAAAACAAAACCTCACAAAGGAATAACACAGAGGGTTAAGTGAGCAAGGAAGTACTAAATCAACCACACTGGCTTCAACCCTCCTCCCGTGCCAACCTCCCACACACCCTGCAGATCTGAAGATCTCCTCTGGTAAAACCGAAGGGCCCCAGGGACAAGCCTCCAGACCCAGACATTGGTGGGTGCTCAGTGAAGCCTCCGGCCCTCCACCTGGTCACCCTACAGCAAAGCCCCCACTCTACAGGCCCCACCGAACAGTCCTTCCAATCAGCTTTTAGTACATCACTTCCAAACATGAACAGCCAAGAGTGCTGAATATTCAAGGAAGTTTTCCAAACAAAGCCGGAACAAACAAAAAATCAAACAGTGCATATAACATGACTGTGTTTTCATAAAATTACAGCATTAAAAAAAGCACTGTCAGAGACACTGTGAACTCTGGAAGAGCCAATCCCTGAAGGTTAATCCTGAGCAGCTAACTGGGCCTTAGTGCAAATTAGAACCAAGTGGCCATTTGCTGACTAGCAGTCACACAGGTACTTTGAATTCCTGGAAAACCCACACCTCTGCTTAACTTTGGGACTTTCACAGCTGCCTCTTCCTGTTTACCCTGCCTGAACCAATCAATACGGTGGGACCAATCAGAGCTCAGCAAACAACCAATCAGAACTAAGCAAGTTTGACTCCTTCATTTGCATAAGTGGACCTGAGTGAGAACACGGACAGAAACTTTATAAAACACAAACACTCCTTAGATTCTCTGGCATGTACCTTCAGTTTACATTGAAGGCTGCAGCTCCCTGGTTTGCAAACTGCTCACTGGAGTAAAGTCTTTTTAAATTCCTTTCCAGAAAACTTTTGTTCACACATGTATCAACATGGTAATGGTAGCTTCCTCATAGTGATGGTGGCATGATGATTTTTGCAGAAATGCATGCCAATTAACCATCAAATCACCTTATATCAGGACCATGGCCCTTCCTACCTCCTCCCATCTCTTTCTTGGCTGCTATTTTGAAATACTTGCTTTTCCTCACTTGTCTTGAATCAAAAACTGAAACTAGCTTCTAAAGACAGTTAGTATGTATCAACTTCTGGATGAAAGTTGGGATCCATAGATCCCCTCCACCCAATCCACATGCCTTAGATCTCCGTGAAATCTGGACTCTGATACTTTGCTACAAATCACCTAGAGGTATATTTCTCATGGTAGGAAACTCTTGTCTTTAAACTGGTCGCTGTACCCACAAGTGGCAGAGCCAGTAAACTAAAAAGCAGAAAATACACTTTACAGCTCCTCAGGGCCAGCAACACTCTGAGAAAATGGTCATTTTGCATGGCTGAGTGACACCCTGTGACGGATGACTGAACAGTGTTCTCATCACGTGCTACTTACTGGTGGAGACTTTGCCTTGGCCTAGGAATTAAAAAAATCTATTCTGCTTCTTTCCTGACTCTGGAAAATATAGGGGCAAAACACCAGCTGGCTGTTGTAGACTTAACAGAGTTTCAAAACTGATGGAATGTATTAATACAGTCATGCGTTCCTTAAATATGGGGATATGTTTTGAGAAGTTCATCATTAGGTGAATTCGTTGTTGTGTGAACACCATAGAGTGTACTCACACAAACCTAGATGCTACAGCCTACTACACACCTAGGCTAGACGGTATACCTATTGTTCCTGGCTACAAACCCTGTACAGTCCTCACTTAACATCGTCATTATGTTCTTGGAAACCTGCACCTTTAAGCTAAGTGATGTCTAAGAAAACCAATTGTGGCCGGGCGCGGTGGCTCACGCCTGTAATCCCAGCACTTTGGGAGGCCGAGGCGGGCGGATCACAA
>NW_012101676.1:188848-190914 GCF_000951045.1 Mandrillus leucophaeus | reverse complement strand
TGCATGTATGAGTTGGGCTATGATGTTACAGCTACAAAGTCATTAGTTAACAGGAATTTTCCAGCTCCATCACAATCTCATGGGACCATCACATACATGTGGCCCGTGGTTGCCTGAAACATCGTTATGCAGTGCACCTGACTCTATCTACCAGGTGCTTCATTCAACTGGGACCTTTTCTAGTCAAATTTTCTACCTAGTAGTGTTCTTATCTTACGATTCTTTTCTTCTAGAAAATGCTATTCATGGCTGTGTTGGATGGTAAACAAGTATAGTATAAGCTCTTTGTAGATTTTTTAAGGGAACGAGCAGAATGAGCGGAAGATGGAATGAACAGTGCCAGCACAGGGTAGGAGCTGTGCGAGGAGCTGTGCGTGACTTGGTGAATCACGGCCCCACCACCTCCTAGGAAATAAGGGTTTCTAACCACATTTCAAAGATGAACAAACTGAGACTGAAATAGATTAGCTTTTTACCCAAAGTTACAAAGATAACATGGATGGAAGAGGAGAGGTAAGGAGGTGGGAAGAGAAAATGCTCGAAGTACTTGTTTCTATTGCAAAGCAACTAGTTAAGGTATCGAGACCTTTCCCAACTCAGTAAACTTCATGGTCTCTGCTGTCATATTTTCGTCATTCAGAGCTGGGGCTGAGGAACACCAGGCCGTGTAAGGCTCTGTTCCCGGCACTGGGATGCAGCACTGACACAGCAGACGAACACCCCGTGCTCGCGGGCACGCCACCCTGGTGCCGGGTGTGTTCCCATAGGAAAGTTCTCGTGCACTCGCCCATCCGCCGCGGGGACCCTGAAGCAGGCTGCCTCCCGGGTTCCCAGCAGCTGCTCACCAGAGTTACAGCCTTGCATGTTCTGCCCAGTCGGACCTGACAGCTGTCCTGGCTCAGTACTTATCCTGGCTGGATGCCTAATAAGAATCTCATTTCTTGGACTACTGTGCAGGAGGGATACTAATGATCATACCTTATAAAAGTAAAAATGAGTGTGTGCTGATTCCAAAGTCTGTGGGAAAAGTCCAGTTTTCTGCAGACAAGATCCAAATGGCCAGGAAAGGCAATGGTAGGGTCACTTGGAAGGCTGCACCCAGCAAGGTAGACAGTCCTGGCCTTTGTTTAAAGGGCTTGACAGAGTTCCATGTTATCTGCATCCCTTTCCCGTTTATGTTGGAACGTTCTCTTTATTTACTCTCTGAAATGTCCTTTCTCTTGTCCTCCCATTACATTTGTACAGATCATTTAAAAATAAAATAAGGGCCGGGTGCAGTGGCTTGAGCCTGCAATCCCAGCACTTAAGGAGCCTGAGGCAGGAGGATCTCTTGACGCCTGGAGTCTGAGG
The DNA here is from genome assembly GCF_000951045.1 of Mandrillus leucophaeus. Classification (NCBI taxonomy): domain Eukaryota; kingdom Metazoa; phylum Chordata; class Mammalia; order Primates; family Cercopithecidae; genus Mandrillus; species Mandrillus leucophaeus. The sequence goes on along the minus strand of NW_012101676.1, from coordinate 189,564 downwards.
CCATCCTGGGCAACACAGCAAGACCCCGTCTCTACAAAACAACTTGAAAAGGAATTAGCCAGGTGTGACCACACATGCCTGTGGTCCCAGCTACTCAATAGGCTAAGATGGGAGGATCGCTTGAGCCCAGGAGGTTGAGGCTGCAGTGAGCTATGACTGCACCACTGCACTCCAGCCTGGGCAACAGAGCAAGACCCCCAACTCTGACACAAAAGAAGAAGAAAGAGAAAGAAAGAAAGGGAAGGAAGGAAGGAGGAAAGGAAGGGAGGGAGAAAAGGAGGGAGGAAGATTAAAATGCCAAAGAATGCAGGAAAAACAGATAAAAATATTTTTAAAAAGAACAAGAACAGGGTAATATGAGTCGGGGCAGGGGGAAAGGTGTGCAGGTCACTCCTAGGTCACTCCAGATGGAAGACGGGGTTCTCTCAAACCCAAGGCCTTTCCTTCTTGTTCTCCCACAGATGACAGCAAACCAGGGAGGAAAATTAGCAATGCAGCCGGCCACTCTCTCAGGCTAAGCCACATCTCAATACAGAGACACATGAGCCAAAGACAGCCCTGACAATCAGGGTCAACAAACCAAAGGACCCACTCCTCACTGCCACCGGGGTTTGGCTTAGCCGATCCTGAAGTATGAATAAAGCACAGCCTTGGCTAAGGAACTGCCACAAAGGAAGTATTTCTGAGTGAAATGCATATGCTAGGTAATATTCTTT
>NW_012101676.1:186555-188798 GCF_000951045.1 Mandrillus leucophaeus | reverse complement strand
AGGCTAAGATGGGAGGATCGCTTGAGCCCAGGAGGTTGAGGCTGCAGTGAGCTATGACTGCACCACTGCACTCCAGCCTGGGCAACAGAGCAAGACCCCCAACTCTGACACAAAAGAAGAAGAAAGAGAAAGAAAGAAAGGGAAGGAAGGAAGGAGGAAAGGAAGGGAGGGAGAAAAGGAGGGAGGAAGATTAAAATGCCAAAGAATGCAGGAAAAACAGATAAAAATATTTTTAAAAAGAACAAGAACAGGGTAATATGAGTCGGGGCAGGGGGAAAGGTGTGCAGGTCACTCCTAGGTCACTCCAGATGGAAGACGGGGTTCTCTCAAACCCAAGGCCTTTCCTTCTTGTTCTCCCACAGATGACAGCAAACCAGGGAGGAAAATTAGCAATGCAGCCGGCCACTCTCTCAGGCTAAGCCACATCTCAATACAGAGACACATGAGCCAAAGACAGCCCTGACAATCAGGGTCAACAAACCAAAGGACCCACTCCTCACTGCCACCAGGGTTTGGCTTAGCCGATCCTGAAGTATGAATAAAGCACAGCCTTGGCTAAGGAACTGCCACAAAGGAAGTATTTCTGAGTGAAATGCATATGCTAGGTAATATTCTTTCTAGAAAACTATGCACCAGGAAGGTTTTATGGCAATGCTGAGGATGGATGCTAGGAGGACGTGAGAAGGAACGACGCTGATCATCCATGCGGCAACTGAAACGAGCTCTGCTGATTTCACTGAAGTGGAAAAGTCTGTTTACGCAGCCAGCACTGCTGCCATCAGCCTTAACGTCCAATGTGAGCAACAAAAATAAACATCACAGGGTCAAGGAAAGAAGAAATATGATACCTTTGTAAAAAAGAATGTTTGTTGAGTGGTTTAAGTTTACAGATTCAACCAAATGGAAACTCCTTTCTCAAAATTCACAAATACCATGCAACATTCTTTTTCCAGCTGCGATGATTTAAACTATTTGAAGATCTTGTTTTATGACAAGTTAGTTTTGAAAGGAGGTACTGACAGCATGTTTGCTGGCAGGTTGATGAGCCTCAACTGTGAACTCCGGGAGGGCAGGCCAGGCCTAGTGCACTCACCGCCGTATCCCTGGGCTCCAACACAGGGCCTGGCACTGCTGGCACTCACGTGTGGGCTGAGGCAATGACTAACACTGGTTCAGAATTCCTCTTCAGTGTCACATGTACAGTGTTCTAGGGAAACTGTATAACTCTCTTGGTCCAGTAATATTTAGACTCCTATTGAAATGAGCTATCCTGTACTTTGTCATGAATGGTTAGATACACATTTTCTGACTCTTCTTCCATCATCGAATCTTTTGTTCTGAAGGGTTCTGCCATCAGCCTCTGGTGTGAGTGGGATTTGGGCTGTTTAGTCGTGAATGTCAGGATCCCGCCCTGGGAGAAGGCCCGCACTGCAGACACAGGAAGGACCAGGACCCTGGTGGGGACATCGTACTCCCTTGTGGCACAGTTTCTGCAGTGTATTCAAAGACATGTCCAATACATAGTTAAGAGCAGCTAACAGTATAATTATCCATACTACACACACGAATTCACCACAAAACCCAAGGAAAACCTACTTATAAACTTGTCATAAGAAGATAAGCAATATAATTTGGTTTCACTAATGTCCAACTTTTAAAAGTTTCCTAGGTAGTTGTTTTAAATAGGATTTGGGGAATTGTCAAAAATTAATTTGATTTTTTACAACCAGCAGTTTGCAAAAACCTCCATTTTATATCAGTTCATCCCTTATTTATTTATTTATTTATTTTATTTATTTTTGAGACGGAGTCTCACTCTGTTGCCCAGGCTGGAATGCAATGGCGTGACCTTGGATAACTGCAACCTCCACCTCCCGGGTTCAAGCGATTCTCTCGTCTCAGCCTCCCGAGTAGCTGGGATTACAGGCACCCAGCATCATGCCTGGCTAACTTTTATATTTTTGTAGACACGGGGTTTCACCATGTTGGTCGGCTGGTCTTGAACTCCTGACCTCAGGTGATTTGCCTGGCGTGAGCCACCACGCTTGGCCTATTTTTATTTTTTTGAGGCGGACCCTCACTCTGTCACCCAGGCTGGAGTGCAGTGGTGTGATCTCAGCTCACTGCAACCTCTGCCTTCTGGGTTCAAGCAATTCTCTCGCCTCAGTCTCCCGAGTAACTGGGATTACAGGCACTCGCCATCATGCCCAGCTAATTTTTATATTTTTGTAGAGACGGGGTTT
>NW_012101676.1:178926-186426 GCF_000951045.1 Mandrillus leucophaeus | reverse complement strand
GAGTAACTGGGCTTATAGGCACATACCACCATGCCTAATTTTTGTATTTTTAGTAGAGAGGGGGTTTCACCATGTTGGCCAAGCTGGTCTCAAACTCCTGACCTCAAGTGATCCGCCCACCTCGGCCTCCCAAAGTGCTGGGATTACAGGTACGAGCCACTGTGCTCAACCAGTTCATCCCTTTAAAAATGGCCAGAAAGCTCTCTAAGAGATTTGATATGAAATTTCTTACACTTCAGCCTAGCCAATCCGCAGGAAACAGCACCACTCGGCCGCAAATACCGAGGTGCCAAGAGCAGCCTCTCAGGCAACCCAGAGCAAAAACCAAGTGTTTCTCCAAACCAGGGGCAGGTGACTGATTTGTTAATTTCCAACTGTGAAATTCATCTGAAAACCTCTCACTTATAAAACTCCACAGAACACCCGATTCTTTATCATGGGCAGAGTCCTTAACTGCCTACCTTGTTCCCATTGTTCAGTTCAGTTCCCTAAAGATAAGGAAAAGCAACTTGCCCGATCCATGGCCACGTATCTGTTCTCAGACATAAGAGGGATTACAGCATCAATCACTTATGAGAAAAAAAATTCACAACAACTCTCGCAGAGGAAAATATGGCAGAGTCGGAAACAAATTCATCTTCATTAGTGCTTCTTCCCCAGATTTCTAAGGACTGGGAAGCATCCCACGGTGGTTACTGGAGGTGACCAGCCATGAACAAAGCGCCTGGCACTTGAATGGCAGCCAGCACAGTGAAATAAAACGGAGGATGGCCATTACCACCCAACTGTGCAGAAACAGTTAGTATTCTACCTAGAGCTGTGTTTTACGGATGTTTGGTAGTTTTTTTTCTTTTCTACTATGACTCTCAATTTCATAAAAGCTCTTCCCTTACATAGAGGCAATGCGATCCTTTTTCTTCTTTTTGTTTTTAATTTTCGTAGAAATGGGGTCTAGATATGTTACCCAGGCTGGTCTCAAACTCCTGGCCTTAAGTGATCCACCAGCCTCAGCCTCTCAAGGTACAGGGATTACAGGCATGAGCCACCACGCCCAGATGATTCTTTACATTGTTACGTGCAACCCACAAAACTGATTATTTGATCTACTCAAGGATCTCACTCTGTAGTCGGAAAACCGCTTCACTAAAAAATGCTTGGGTGTCGTCAGCAACCAGCACCTTCCCTTCAAAAGATGACTCATTCCCTCATTCATTCCCTCTCCCTTTCCTCTCTCTTCCCTCTCCCTTCCTTCAATGGAGTCTCACTCTGTCGCCTAGGCTGGAGTTAGTAGCACTATCTCGGCTCACTGCAACCTCGGTCTCCCAGCGATTCTCCTGCTTCAGCCTCCCAAGTACCTGGATTTACAGGCGCCCACCACCACACCCGGCTAATTTTTATATTTTTAGTAGAGACGGGGTTTCATCATGGTGGCCAGACTGGTCTTGAACTCCTGACCTCAGGTGATCTGCCTGCCTTGGCCTCCCAACGTGCTGGGATTACAGGCATGAGCCAGCAGGCCCAGCCTGATTCATTTCTTCATACTAATCATGTGAGACTATCCCTTCAATTAGGTGCCATGGTTTTCTTTATATCCTCTAAATTTAAAGCTATCATGTGGAAGTAGGAAATGTTAGGCCAATTTAGTTTCATTCTTCTGAATCAATGTCACTCAACTTCAGTAACACATAGGATCAATGGCTAGTTTTGATCTGAGACTTTTAGGTAGAATATTTGTAAAGTGACAGTTCAAGGTCTCTAAAACCTAAGGCATTCCTTCAGGCAGGTGTAAAATAGAATTCACTTAGAAAGTAAACACTTATTTAAAAAATACTCTATGAAAATAAGTGAAGGCAAGTTTCCTTCAGACTTGGAACAGACCTCACTGCCCTACACAGGACATTTGTGACATGTGGATGCTGGGCGAGGCATGTGGCAACACTGAGGGGCGTGCTACTGTCCATCTGGCAAGATGAGGAGACAAGGCGTTGACGTGGAAAAACAAAACGCTGCCCTGGGGCAGATGAAAAGTACTGCATGAGGCAGCTCGAGTTCAGAAAGGGAAAGGCTGGCTCCAGCTGGGGCCACCTGGCCTTTGATGAAAGGACAAGCAGGACCACACTGGCCGACCACAGCCTGCTTGCGCAGCAGGGCCAGGAAGACTGGTCACTTCCCTGATGTCCTTCACCCAGGTGCCTAAGAGTGACATGCTGTTTCACACCAGGACTCTCAGAGCCTTCTTTTCTCAGAGTCCGTCTTTTTTTTCTTTTTTGACACGTTGTCTTGCTTTGTCGCCCTGGCTGGAGTGCAGTGGCTCAATCATGGCTCACTGCAGCCTCCGCCTCCCAGGTTCAAGTGATTCTCCTGCCTCAGTCTCCTGAGTAGCTGGGATTACAGGCGTGCAGCACCATGCCCAGCTAATTTTTGTATGTTTAGTAGAGAAAGGGTTTCACCATATTGGCCAGGCTGGTCTTGAACTCCTGACCTCAAATAATCCGCCTGCCTTGGCCTCCCCAAGTGCTGGGATTACAGGTGTGAGCCGCTGCGCCTGGACCCAAGTCCCTCTTTATGACGAATTTTCCTTTCTAGTCTTCTGCAGCCACCGTCTTACGCCCTGTCCTGTAAGTCGCCCAGCAGCTCTGTGCGTGGGCACCAGACATCCTAAGTTTGAATCCTGGACCGGCTGCCGTCTCCCTATGTGGTCTAAGGGAGTTCCCTAATTACTCTGTGTCTCCATTTCCTCCTGTGTACCTAATTTTTAGTACATCTTAAGCACTTAAGACAGTGCTTGTTACCTGGTAGGCACCCAGTAAATGTTAGCTATTATAGTCACAACGTATGGCTGAAAAGTTTTAAAAAATGAATTGTACATATTAAATCACTTTGTATTCTCACTTGGATTTGTTATTATTATTATTATTATTATTATTATTAGAGACGGAGTTTCACTCTTGTAGCCCAGGCTGGAGTACAGTGGTATAATCTCAGCTCACTGCAACCTCTGCCTCCCAGGTTCAAGCGATTCTCCTGCCTCAGCCTCCCAAGTAGCTGGAACTACAGGTGCGTGCCACCACGTCCAGCTAATTTTTTTTTTTTAGTATTTTTGTATTTTTAGTAGAGACGGGGTTTCACCATGTTGGCCAGGCTAGTCTCGAACTCCTGACCTCAGGTGATCTGCCTGCCTCAGCCTCCCAAAGAGCTGGGATTATAGGTGTGAGCCACCGTGCCCAGCTGGGTTTGTTAATAAATTTCTCAAAAAAAAAAAAAAAAAAAGGCGGCTGAGCGTGCTGGCTCATGGCTGTAATTCTAGCATTTTGGGAGGCCAAAGTGGGTGGATCACCTGAGGTCAGGAGTTTGAGACCAGCCTGGCCAACGTGGCAAAACCCCACCTCTACTAAAAATACAAAAATTAGCCGGGGGTGGTGGCGCACGCCTGTAATCCCAGCTACTACGGAGGCTGAGGAAGGAGAATCGCTTGAACCCAGGAGGTGGAGGTTGCAGTGAGCTGAGATCATGCCACTGCACTCCAACCTGCGTGGCAGGAGCGAGACTCCATATTAAAAAACAAACAAACAAAAAAAAGCCCTAACTCATTTGTCTTCTCATTGGCATACTTTTCTAGAGAACAGGGAACCCAGAGTTTCATGCAAATGGCTCCCCGCTTTACGAAAGTGGTTGAGGGAGAGTGGATGTACATCCTTTCCTTTCTAGACAGCTCCTGAAGTCAGTCGGTCCACATAAAATATACCTGAAAACACAACACCAATTCCCACTGCGACACAGGGAAGCCTGGCAAGATTCTTCATCAAAGCAAGGAGCTTCCGACGGGAGCAAGTCTAGCTCTCCACTACATCAGCCAGGTGAAGATCTGAAAGTACACGCCCCCTTTCAGAGCTTGAACAATTCTATTACTATTCTATTATTTCCCATTAAAAGTAATGACAAAAACCTCAGTTGCTTTTGCACCAACCTAAACAACCAGAAAGAAAGCCAAGGCCTCACTGCACTGCCTGCAAGCCCAGGGCAATTGACCCAGGAAGTACCCAAGGGAAGTCATGCCAGGAAGTAAACCTTTGTAACCAAAATAGCATTTTTACTTTACGAGACCTTACTTCTACTTATTAAGGAATGTTAAGGGGGAAAAAATCACATTAATTCCTCTGAAGTACAGCTAGATGGTCACAAATGTTGTTCTGCTTAAAATGCAAGACTTCAGACTGCCTGCATGTAGTCAGAATTCCTGCCATCCATCAAAACAGCCAGGCCAGGTCTGCCTCTCTCCAGGTAGGGACGCTGTCTGTCCAGGGGCTAAAAGGTCGAAAATGGCTTTTTTCCCACTAGGAAGGCTGTGGGGACATGAGCTGCCATCTACCCCACCTGGAACAGGCAACCCTGTCACACAAGCTGGCCTCTCTCCCAAAGGCACCGCCATCCCTGTCACGTGGCACAGATGAGCACACCTGCCACGGCACAATGCAGTGCAGCCAGGCCAGACTGGACCAAGGACACGCTCTTAGCCTTCTCTTCTCTCCAAATTCACTTTATTATCTTTAAGCCACACATCCGTGGTTGGGAAGGTATCCTTGATTCTTCAAAAATTAAAAGGCATCTCCTGCCATGCTGTCTGGAATTTATTTTAAGAGTCTGAGAGGAAGAGAGGTGGGAGCAGTGAAGATGAAACAAGACAGGCCGTGTCTGGGTCACTGTCAAAGCTGGTAAGTGAATATCTAGGAGTTCATTATTTCATTGTTGACTTGTGAATACGTTAAACATTTTCCATAATTAAAAGCTTTCTTGGTCAGATGCAGTGGCTCACACCTGTAATTCTAGCACTTTAGGAAGCTGATGCACGTGGATCACTTGAGGTCAGGAGTTCAAGACCAGCCTGGCTAACACGGTGAAACCCCGTCTCTACTAAAAACAGAAAAATTAGCTGGGTGTGGTGGTGTGTGCCTGTAATCCCAATTGTTCAGGAGGCTCAGGCAGGAGAGTTGCCTGAACCCGGGAAGCAGAGGTTGCAATGAACTGGGACTACACGCCACTGCACTCCAGCCTGGGCAGCAGAGTAAGACTCCATCTCAAAAAAAAACACACAAAAAAAAGCAGCTTTGTAAAAGGCATTTCTGATATGCACATTTAAGTTTCCCGAGAAAACAAAACCCTTTGCCAAGTTCTTACCCCAGTATGTTTAAATTTCACATTGTTACGACGTTCGGGTTTCTTGTCAGCCATCGATCAAAGCTGCCCGTGGTCAGCAGCTTAGTTTCTGAAGAACTGAGGACACCTTCCCAACCACTGATGTGTGGCTTAGAGATAATGAAGTGAATCTGCGGAGACCAGCGAGGCTAAGCGCCTGCCCTTGGCCCAGTCTGTTGTGGACAGTGCTGCTCCTGGGTCCACGCTGCAGTTACGCACCGTAGCCCTCACAGAGCCCCAGGGCACCTTTCACAGTGCCACAGGGGCCAGTTCTGTCACCAAGCAGCACAGGATGAAAGCTCCTCAGACTTGTCGGCTCTACAAACTGTTCTGACAGAGAAAAAACAAAAATCTTTACTTGGACTATCTGTTTCCACACTTTCCTCCTTAGAGGAGCTGATCTTTTTGTGACTGAACTGAAAGTATAGTGGGCCCTGGGTGACACAGAAAGATGAAACAGGAGAGAAGACTATTTTCCCGGGTTCTCAAACTTGTGGAGGAGCTTTGAAAAATACCCAGAATCCACCCTGGACCAACTGAATCAGAACTTCTAACAGATGCGTATGTGTGCCTGTGTGTGCACACATGTATACACGTGTGCAACTATGTAAGTGCCTGAATATGTGCATGCATGTATTTGTATGTGCATATGTGTGAGTGTGCATGTGTGTGAATATTGTATATGCCTAAGTGCGTGTACTGAGTCAGGATTGAGAACCATTGCTCAAGGCCATGCATCTACCTAGATAGTCTCAAATTACTCAAACACAACCCCCACTAGCCCCAAAAGCCTAAAATCCCTGACATCTCATTTTTGGCTGCACGGTTAGAAGGTTCTTCCTGTATCCTGCAAAGATTGGTCTAGGTGGACCTTGTACCCACTGGCCCTTGTTCTAACCACACAAAACACATCTTGTCCCTCATTCAAAATGTTTGAAAGATCAAATGAACTGTACCAAAGTCAGAGGAAAGCTTTTTGTTTACTGTCAGGGTGCTTTTAGGAATCCCGCGTTTACTGCCTGAGCCACGGAAACGGAATACTGAAGAGGGACAGAGATGAGGGCTATGAAGCAAACACACACAAGGCCAATTTAGATAGAGAGTGGGGATTTATGTGTTTTCATAATACCGGAGTGGGTATAAACAGAGCTATCCGCACTGAGAGAGAATAAAAGATCCTCATGTTCATGAGGGGATTTTGCAGATGCTTTTGTTGGGGGTTGTCCTGCTTTAAAGGAAGTAATCATGTTTCCTGGAACACATCTATAATCTTGATCATATACAAATAAGCAATGAAGATTCCCCTCTTCACTCTCCGGCCGGACGCCTGGGCAACGGCATTTTGCTTTTCTCTGATTAGCCAGGAGAGGGGGTGCGGGGGAAGGTGCCTTCACCCCCTGGTCCAGCCCGGCAATCACACTGCATCATCCGCAGAGCCCCAGGGGGACAGTGTCCCTCAACCCGGGGACTCCTTTCCACAGATCACTCCCTGCATCTACACAGCGCTGCACCAGGGGCTCCGAAGGCCGGGGAGTGGGACCAGCTCCCACACAGGAGAGGCAGCTCAGCTCATTCTACCTTTGCAGGAATGCTAAAAACCCAATTTCCTTAATTCCTTTTTTTTTTTCTTTTTAGAGATAGGGTCTCACTATGTCCCATCCTCCTGCCTCAGACTCCCGACGCACTGGGACCACAGGCGCTCGCCCCCTCACCAGGCCCAATTTTCAGTGTGAAAGCTCTTGGTTCTTAAAAGTTGGAAACACATTTTTTAAAAACTTGTAAGACACTGTGTGGGTAGAACAGAACCCAACTGCAAGTACACGGACCCCCGCACTTCCCGTCCGTGGCCTGTGTTCTCGAGGCGGCGCCAGGACTCTCCACACTGCCCGAGAGCCTGGACAGCGTCTGAGATTGAGGGTCAACAACACAGCAAGGTCTTAGGATTTGAAAAGGATGGGAGGAGGTCCACTGAATGACACGTTTTCTATGATTGGCTTAAAAAAAAAAAGAAAAAATAAACTCGGCTGGGCACAGTGGCTCACACCTGTAATCCCAGCACTTTGGCAGGCCGAGCTGGGTGGATCACTTGAGGTTGGGAGTTCAAGACCAGCCTGACCAACCTGGAGAAACCCCGTCTCTACTAAAAATACAAAATTAACCAGGTGTGGTGGCGCATGCCTATAATCCCAGCTACTCAGGAGGCTGAGGCAGAAGAATCGCTTGAACCCGGGAGGTGGAGGTTGCAGGGGGCCGAGATCGCACCACTGTACTCCAGCCTGGGCAACAAGAGCGAAACTCCATCTCAAG
>NW_012101676.1:176571-177611 GCF_000951045.1 Mandrillus leucophaeus | reverse complement strand
GGAGGCTGAGGCAGGAGAATCGCTTGAACCCGGGACGCGGAGATTGCAATGAACTGAGATCGTGCCACTGCACTCCAGCCCGGGCAACAAGAGTGAAACTCCATCTCAAAAAAAAAAAAAAATTATCGTCATGAGTGAGGAAGAGTTTCTGGTTGGCAACTGAGGGGGTCGGACATGGGATCATTTTCAGGAAGACCTGTGGAGGGTTTCTTAAAAGGAACAGTACCAGCTTGTTCAATAACTCTACCTTTTGGTGTCATGTAGGATGGATCACTTCGGTTTTATCCCTATTCATGACACGTGAGGTAGTATGCCATGAAATTCTGTCTGATTGTCATTAGGTCTGCACTCATTGACCCAGACAGGTTCAGATCTCGACTGACACTGCTCACAACATTATCTGGACATACTAAATTTATGCTGGTCAGCTGGTTCACACGTGGTGAGGTCTCCCGTCCTCAACACAGAGGAGGAAGTGAAATTGTTGCTGTGACCCCTTAGTGTTCCACGCTACACAAAAGTAGAGCTGTGGAGATGCTACTGATGGCCATGCGGCCCTGCAGGTCTCGGTTGATTTTTTCACCAACTGTGACTTTCTGACTAGGACTAGATTAGGGACCCCTGCTATAAGATTTGTTTAAAGTACAGCCTGGTTTTGCCTGATGTTTTGGAAGAGCCTCTCCACCCAAGACCTAGCCTGACCATCCTTAGGCCACCTCTGAAAGCACTGGCCATAAACAGAGCTGCCCATGAAATCAACACTAATTCCTGGAATACCCATCAGATGCCCCACCCTCCTCTAGGCATAAGAAAGAAGAGAAGGAAACAAATTATTCGCATCCACTGTAACTGGACCGTTCAAGTATGAAAGATGCAGACACCAGTAAAATCACCATCACAGGCCGGGCGCGGTGGCTCACGCCTGTAATCCCAGCACTTTGGGAGGCCGAGACGGGTGGATCACGAGGTCAGGAGATCGAGACCATGCTGGCTAACACGGTGAAACCCCGTCTCTACTAAAAAATACAAAAAACTAGCCG
>NW_012101676.1:155819-172335 GCF_000951045.1 Mandrillus leucophaeus | reverse complement strand
CTGGAGTGCAGTGGCGCGATCTCGGCTCACTGCAAGCTCTGCCTCCCGGGTTCCCGCCATTCTCCTGCCTCAGCCTCCCGAGTAGCTGGGACCACAGGCGCCATCACCACGCCCAGCTAATTTTTTATATGTTTAGTAGAGACGGGTTTCACCGTGTTAGCCAGGATGGTCTCGATCTCATGACCTCGTGATCCACCCACCTCGGCCTCCCAAAGTGCTGGGATTACAGGCGTGAGCCACCATGCCCGGCCAATTTTTGTATTTTTACTAGAGACGGGGTTTTCCCGTGTTGGCCAGGCTGGTCTCAAACTCCCGACCTCAGGTGATCCGCCCGTCTCGGCCTCCCAAAGTGCTGGGATTACAAGCGTGAGCCACTGCGCCTGGCCCACTTGTTCTATATCTTACAGTCTGTCTTTCTGAACATGCTATGTGCATTTGAAAATAACGTGGGGTGGGAGGAGTGCAAAGATCAGAAAAAGTAACTATGGAGTACTATATGGGTGACGAAACAGTCTGCACACCAAACCCCCAAAACAGGTGTTTTCCTGTATGAATGAACCTACACGTGTACCCCTTAATCCCAAATAAAAGAGAGAGTGATGGAGAAGGGGAGGAAAGAGGAGGGAAGGAAGGAGGGAGGGAAGGAGGGAGGGAAGGAGGGAAGGAAGGAGGGAAGGAAGGAGGGAAGGAAGGAGGGAGGGAGGGAACAAGGGAGGGAGGGAGGGACAGACTGTATTCTTCACATATTGAGTGTGGCCTTTTATGGACGCCAATTAAATAAAGTGGCTCATAATGTTGTTCAAGTCTCCTATGTCCTTACCGATATTTTTGTCTACTTTTCTATCAGCCATTGAGGGGGTATTAAAATTGCCAAGTATGACTGTGTATCTACCCATATCTCCTTTAGCTCTTGCTGCATATACTTTGCTTCATATAGTTTGGAGCTTTGCTTTTAGGCATACTCACTACTACATTTTCCGGATCTACTGACCCTTCTGTTTATGAAGTGTCCCTCTTTGCCTTGAGTAATACAGTTGTTCCTAAGCATCTATGAGGAATTGGTTTCAGGATCCCCCCCAAATACCAAAATCCCAGAATTATCAAGTCTCATATAAAATGAAGTAGTATCTGCATATAACCTATATATATCCTCCCATATATTTTCAATCATCTCTGGATTAGTTATAATACTGAATACAATGTAAATACTATGTAAATAGTTACACTATACTGTTTTTAATTTTTTTTTTAATTGTTGTACTGTTGGCCGGGCGCGGTGGCTCAAGCCTGTAATCCCAGCACTTTGGGAGGCCGAGGCGGGCGGATCACGAGGTCAGGAGATCGAGACCATCCCTGGCTAACATGGTGAAACCCCGTCTCTACTAAAAATACAAAAAACTAGCCAGGCGTGGTGGCGGCGCCTGTAGTCCCAGCTACTCGGAGGCTGAGGCAGGAGAATGGCCTGAACCCAGGAGGTGGAGCTTGCAGTGAGCCGAGATCGCGCCACTGCACCCCAGCCTGGGCGACACAGCGAGACTCCGTCTCAAAAAAAAAAAAAAAATTGTTGTACTGTTATCTTTTGTTGGTGGTGGGGTATTATGTGTGTTTTTTTTTTAAGTTTTCTATCTGCAATTGGTTGAATCTGCAGATGCAAAACTCACAGATATGGACCAACCATATTCCTCATCTTGAAGGGTACTGTCTGATATTAATACTGCCACTGCATGGCATATTGTTTTCCAGCTTTTTACTTTCAGTCTATTTGTGTCCTCGTATTTAGAATATGTCTCATGTGGACAGCATATACTTGCACTTAGCTTTTTATTCACTCCCATATTCTTTGCCTTTTGATTAACGTGCTGAATCCCTTTGCAGTGAATGTTATTATTTAGGCCTGCTATTCCTATTTGTCTCATATTATTATTATTATTATTATTATTTTAGTATTCCATTTTAACTCCTCTATTGGCTCTCTAGCTCTGTCTCTTTGAATTATATTTTAGTGGTTGCTCTAAAGATGGTAATATAATTTTTTTTGAGACAGGATCTGGCTCTATGGCCCAGGCTGGAGTGTATTGGCACCATCATGGCTCACCGCAACCTCCACCTCCCAGGCTCAAGCCATCCTCCCACTTCAGCCTCCCAAGTAGCTGGGACTACAGATGTGCGCCACCATGCCTGGCTAATTTTTTTTGCATTTTTTGTAGAAATGGGGTTTCACCATGTTGCCCAGGCTGGTCTCAGACTCCTGAGCTCAAGTGATCTGCCCACTTCAGCCTTCCAAATACTGAGATTACAGGTGTGGTAATAAACACTTTTAACTTACTACAATTGTATTAGGCCATTCTTGCATTGCTATAAAGAAATACCCGAGGCTGGGTAATTCATACAGAAAAGAGGTTTAACTGGTTCATGGTTCGGCAGGCTGTACAAGCATGGTACCAGCATTTGCTGGGGTTCTGGGAAGGCCTCAGGGAGCTTTTACTCATGGAGGCAAAGTAGGAGCAGACACATCACATGATTAAGCAGGAGCAAGAGGGCAGGGGGAGGTGCCACACACTTTTAAACAACCAGACCTCAATGAGAATTCACTATCTTGAGGACAGCAGCAAGAGGGTGGTGCTAAACTACTCATAAGAAATCTATCCCCATGGCTGGGCATGGTGGTTCACGTCTGTAATCTCAGCACTTTGGGAGGTCGAGGCAGGCAGATCACCTGAGGTCAGGGGTTCGAGACCAGCCTGGCCAACATGGTGAAATCCTGTCTCTACTAAAAATACAAAACTTAGCAAGGCGTGGTGGCACACACCTGTAATCCCAGCTACTCAAGAGGCTGAAGCAGGAGAATCGCTTGAACCTGGGACGGGGAGGTTGGACTGAGCTGAGATCGAGCCACAGCACTCCAGCCTGGACGAAAGAGCTAGACTCTGCTTCCAAAAAAAAGAAAGAAAGAAAGAAAGAAATCCACTCCCATGATCTAGTCCCACCACGCCTATCTCCAACACTGGGGATTACATTTCAACATGAAATTTGGGTGGGGACGAATATCCAAACTATATCAACAATCTACTTAAATGTTAATTTTGAGTTACACTAGAAAAGGAACTCGGCAATAATATATTTCCACTTAACTCTCCCAACTCATAGTGTTGTATATTAGATCTATAGGTATGATAAACCTATCAATAAAGTGTTTTTACTTTAAATACTGATGTGTCTTTTAAAGAGATTACAAGAAAGAAAATGAAAAATGAATTAGTATTTTATACTTATTGATATCTACTATTTTTAGTGCTCTTCATTGCTTCCTGTATATCCTTTAGCATTTCCCCCCCATACCCCTACCCCTTTAGTATTTCTTTTAATACAGGTCCCCTGGTAACAAATTTTCTCGGCCGGGCGCGGTGGCTCAAGCCTGTAATCCCAGCACTTTGGGAGGCCGAGGCGGTGGATCACGAAGTCAGGAGATCGAGACCATCCTGGCTAACATGGTGAAACCCCGTCTCTATTAAAAATACAAAAAACTAGCCGGGCGTGGTGGCGGGCGCCTGTAGTCCCAGCTACTCGGAGGCTGAGGCAGGAGAATGGGGTGAACCTGGGAGGCGGAGCTTGCAGTGAGCCGAGATCGCGCCACTGCACTCCAGCCTGGGTGACACAGCACGAGACTCCGTCTCAAAAACAAACAAACAAACAAACAAACAAACAAAAAAACAAATTTTCTCAGATTTTTGTTCCCCTGGAAATGTCTTTACAACACTTTCATTTCTGAAGGACAGTTTTGCTAGATATAAAATACTTGGTGTACTTTTTTCTTCAGCACTTTGAATGTGTCATTTCAATATATTCAGCTTTTATACTGTGTGATGAGAAGTCAGCTTTTAATCTTATCATTTTTCTGTATGTAACATCATTTTTCTCTGGGTGCTTTCAAGATTTTGTCTTTATCTTTGGCTTTCATTAGCTTAAATATGATAGGCCTAGGAGTTGTTTCCTCTGTGTTCATCCTGCTCTTGGTTTATTAAGCTTCTTAGATCTGCACATGAATGCTTTTCACCGCATCTGGGAAGCTTTTAACTATTACTGTGTCAAATGTTTAAGTATTTCCTTTCTATTTGTCTTCTTGGATTCCAATTTCACATATACTGGACAATCTCATATTATCCCACAAGTCACTGAGATTTCTGTTCATTTCTGTTCAATTTTTTTCTATGATTTTTGGATTGGGTAATTTCTACTAATTTATATTTCAGTTTACTGGTTCTTTCTATTGCCATACCTACTGTTATGTTGATACCATGTAGCCAATAAAATTTTTTTCACTTATTTTACTTTTCAGCTTAGAGTTTCCATTTTTGTAGTTTCCATTTCTCTGTAAAGATTTCCTGTCTGGGGCTGGGTGTGGTGGCTCATGCCTGTAATTCCAGCACTTTGGGAACCGGGGGGTAGGGGGGAGCAGGGGATCACTTGAGCCTAGGAGTTTGAGACCAGCCTGGGCAAAACAGTGAGACCCTATCTCTACAAGAAAGTTAAACAGTGAGCTGAGTATGGCAGAGTGTGCCTGTAGTCACGGCTGCTTCGGAAGCTGAGAGGGAGGGTTGCTTGAGCCCAGGAAGGCTGCAGTGAGCTGTTATGGCACCCACTGCACTGTGGTCTGGGTGACAGAGCAAGACCCTGACTAATAAAAGATTTTCTGTCTGTGCATTCACTAACCCTGTATTTTCTCTTAATTCTGATACACTTCCCTTTCATTCTCTGAACATATTTTTAATAGCTTTTTAAAAAAAATTGTTTCAAAAACTAACAAAATTTGTCATTTTAACCATTTCATGATAGCAGTTTAAATTTGCTGTCTGCTAAAGCCAGCATCTGGTTCCTCCCGGTGCTACTGACTGCCTTAGTTCCTAAGGTCTTACTTTCCCTGTTCTCTCCATGTACAGTAATGATGGCTAAAAACAATACTGCTGATAATACGTTGCAGCAACATTGCATTCTAATGGGTTAGGTACTCTGTTTTACAGGTGAGAGCTATGTGCTGCAGTTTGACTAGATTCACACACAAACTGATCTCTGCTCTGTTCTTATGGCTTATCATTTTTTATTTATTTTTTTTGAGACAGAGTCTTGCTCTGTCTCCCAGGCTGGAGTGCAATGGCACGATCTCGGTTCATTGCAACCTCCGCATCCCAGGTTCAAGCAATTCTCCTGCCTCAGCCTCCTGAGTAGCTGGGATTACAGCGCCCGCCACCATGCCTGACGAATTTTTGTATTTTTAGTAGAGGTGGGGTTTAGCCACGTTGGCCAGGCTGGTCTGGAACTCCTGGCCTCAAGTAATTGCCTGCCTCAGCCTCCCCAAGTGTTGGGATTACAGGTGTGAGCCACCACGCCCGGCCTTTTTTTTTTTTTTTTAAGTTCATCAGCTATCATTAGTATTAGTGTATTTTATGTGTGGTCCATGACAATTCTTCTTCCATTGTGGCCCAGGGAAAAGTCTGGACACTCCTAAATAATCCCTAAGATGCTGAGAGACCTACCACAGTTCCCTGGATGATACTGACACAAATGGGAATTCAGAAAAGAAAGAACTTAGCAGGCACTCGGATGAATGGCTGTACAAGGCCACAGGATGGGTCGTGGAAGTGGGACTCGAAGGGTGGACCACGGCTGGCTGGGGAGTGCACTCCGGGGGGCGACAGCATGAGCGAATCCAGTGTGGGAGATAATCTCACAGCCTGGTGGCAGGGGAGGTGCAGAGGGCCGACCCAATGAGAACAGGGAGGCTGGGCCGGTACAAGAAATAAGTGGAGATCAGATTGGAAGAGGACGGTGAGGACAGTGGTTACCAAGGGTCTTGCCATTCAGGAAAAGTTCACCGGGGGAATTACTGGGTCAGGGAGAATCCAGGTATAGCAGAGCAGGGTGTTAGCAGCAAAGACACGAGAAAAAAAAAAAAAAAGGCCACTGAAGAAAGGACTCATTAACAGAAAGACTGGAAGTGGAGCCTACTGCCAGAGACAATGTAAGCTAGGAACCTCTTGTTAGAAACGACTCCCAGACCGGGTTGAGAAAGAGAAGTGGGGAGGATGGGAGAGAACAAGGGATGGGGGGAGAGAGAACATACCTTCCTGGTGTAGAGAAAGAATTTGGAAACTACCAAGGAATCCTGAAAAGAGGGGTCAGCTGAGTCCCTGCTGACTTGATTTCTCTTTCTACGGTGACCCCAGAGAGGTAGAGACGTGATGGGAAGACTGGAAGCAAATAAGACGAGTTCAGTGCAGAAAGACCCAGCCACAGGGTGGGGCTTCTTATAACATTTCCAGCCTCCAACTCCAGAAAAACCGTGGAAACACCAAAGCGGCAGAGCTGAGTTAAGCCATGTGGCATGGAGAAGAAACAGAAGGTGACAGAGACACACACGGAATCACTGAAGGCTCTTCTAGGCGTCTCCAAGGTTGACAGCCGGCACAGAGTACAATTTGTTCCACTACACTTGGCCACATTCTTGGGCCTCCCAGATGCCAAATGCCACTAGCTTTACAACAGCTCTCTGCTGACTAAAAGCTTTTATAAGCCAAATGAAGTTACTTCCAGTTTACAATCAATGTGTACTTCTTGGCTGGAGAAATTTGTCACTGTTAATCATTTACTTTTGTACAAAACAACCTTTATTTCTATGACATGATTAATAATTCTTCTAATGTCATAACTACCCAAATATATATCAAAACCACAAGGACACACACATTCCACAAGTTTGAGCAAATCTTCTCCATGTGATTTCTGTGGGACAGGGGACCCGTCGCACCCAGGCTGGTTGGACAATGATCTTATTATTTCAGTAAAGCACGTCACAGCACCAGGAAGCCCAGCTCTCCAGCATCCTCACAAGTTTCTGAGCACTAATGACACATGGCACTGTGGTCAGACTGCCACCTCTGCATACCAACCACGGGCCAGTCACTTTACATTCTTTCTGGTCAGCGGGACAACTCAGAATATGGAGCAATTATCATCCCAAGTGTGTGGATGAGGAATCCTGAGGCTCAGAAGGTGCATGGTATGCCCTGGTGACACAGCCAAGGTGACACATGGCTACACTATGGCTTTCTAACCAAGGTTCAGCCTCCCTTTCTTCCTTACTAACAGTGCTCAGTTGCATTAGCGGTGGCCATATGCCCAGCTGAAGTACACATTTCCAAAGCTGCTTAAACTCCCGTGACCAAGTAACTGGGTCCTGACCGGGGAGGTGCTGGGGAAGCTCCCTGACAAAGAGCCAGAGCCAGCGCATCCTTCCCTGGTTCAGACCTGGTACACCATCACAGAGGTGCTACCTGGTGCACGCCAAGACGGAGTCACTTGCTAAGGGCGGCAGAGAAAGAGAGAAGGTGCCTATTCCCGATGACACTGTGAACTGCCGTGCCACCACAGCCCGCTCATCTCCAGCATCCTTCTTATTCTACCACTGGGGGTTAGGCCTCTGCGGTGGGATCGGCTACCAGCAGCTCGATTTAGTGCTTCTGACACCTGGGGCCGCTGCGGAGCCTACACAGCCAGGCTCGTTGCTGGGGGAGGGTACAGAGGGGAGAAGAATTTCCTGCCATTTCCCACAGTACAGGAAAGTCATCAAGAACTCTTTCGGAAAAAAAAGGCATCCACTAACAAATAAGTCAATTACAGAAGATTACAAATTGTAAAAATTTAACTACGAAAATAATCTCCCTTCTAAATACAGTACTACAAAATAACTATATCTAAGATGGGGCTGAGCACAGAGCTCACGCCTGTAATCCCAACACTTTGGTAGGCCAGGGCGGGAGGATCACTTGAGGCCAGGAGTTTCAGACCAGGCCGAGAAACACAGCAAGACTCCATCTCTATTGACAAGAACAAACTAAAACAAAACCAAAAAAATAAGCAAGAAAAGAAATCTAAAACGAGTAAAACCTAATATATAAAAAATTGCATGATGAATGCAGTTTCAATTCAAGAGCTATGAATTTCTGGCCAGTAAATTTTAAGGCCAAAATAAAGAGACGCTGGGTAGTGACTGTGATAATGGATGTGGCATTTTTTTGTTGTTGTTAATTTTGAAATTCATCATAACCCTATTAAAAGTAATTCTAAAAGAGAGCATTGTTAAATGTCATAAAACATTCAATTTCCTTGTTGGTTTTTCCCCTATTTAGATCCTTGTTGGTTTTCTCTATTTACATCCACAAATGGTTTGGCAATGACAGAAACAGTTTAAATGAAGCCCCCACAGAGAACTGCATGCAGACTGGAGACCCAGAACTCACAGACCCAGAACTCTCCCAGGACCCCAACCATCAAGCCAGGCAAAGCTGGGGTTCCAGGCAACAAAAACCACCAATCTTGACTGTACACAAGTTCCCGCCTAGATCTCTACAACCACATGACAGCAAATAATCTCAGCAGTAAATCGTTTGGTGTGACACAACAAGCATTAAGTGAACAATATTTATGATCTCCAATATTTTTCATGTTACAGCCCACATAAAAAATGCTAAGATCTATACTGCACACTGGGATAGAAGAGAAGGCTGCTGGCAGTGGAGGGCAAAGAGCTGCAGGGACCAACACCACAGCACATGAGTAGCCAGTAATTCCTAGAGTCCACCTAGGGCCTGCGCCACTCGCAGAGGTAAGTCATTCAGGGAGCAGAGAAAAGGTATTTCCTCAGCAGCTCCCCCTCCCCCTTTTTTGGGGGAACAGAGTCTTGCTCTGTCGCCCAGGCTGGAGTGCGGTGGCGCGATCTTGGTTCACTGCAACCTCTGCCTCCCAAGTTCAAGTGATTCTCGTGCCTCAGCCTCCTGAGTAGCTGGGACTACA
Source organism: Mandrillus leucophaeus (assembly GCF_000951045.1). NCBI lineage: Eukaryota > Metazoa > Chordata > Mammalia > Primates > Cercopithecidae > Mandrillus > Mandrillus leucophaeus. Next base: position 163,488 of record NW_012101676.1, on the reverse strand, counting down.
AGCATGTGCCACCACACCTAGCTAACTTTTAATAGAGACGGGTTTCACCACATTGGCCAGAGTGGTCTTGAACACCTGACCTCAGATGATCCACCCCCCTCAGCCTCCCAAAGTGGGCTTTGTATTCTTAATTGCAGCAATGGATGTGTGTGATAATAGAAAGTGGTAATGGTTCTCCAGTTTTAAGTACCAGAAAGCTCTCATTTTGGCGGTGAGTGGGTAGGCTCTTATTAAGTGCCTGAGGCTGGACCCGCTTTCCTGTTAAAACGGGCTTTTGGCCTGGCGTGGTGGCTCACGCCTGTAATTCCAGCACTTTGGAAGGCTGAGGCAGGTGGATCTTGTGAGGTCAGGAGTTTGATAACAAACTGGCCAACATGATGAAACCCGTCTCTACTAAAAATACAAAAATTAAGCCAGGCGTGGTGGCTCATGCCTGTAATCCCAGCACTTTGGAAGGCCGAGGCAGGTGGATCACGAGGTCAGGAGTACAAGACCAGACTGGCCAAGATGGTGAAACCCTGTCTCTACTAAAAATACAAAAATTAGCCCGGCATGGTGGCAGGCGCCTGTAACCCCAGCTACTCAGGAGGCTGAAGCAGGAGAACTGCTTGAACCCGGGACACGGAGGTTGTGGTGAGTCCAGATGGTGCCACTGCACTCCAGCCTGGCCGACAGAGCAAAACTCTGTCTCAAAAACAAAAACAAAGCCAACTATTAAACTGACAGTTGCGTCTAGTTTTTAGTAGTAGTAGTGATAATATTCTTTGCTGGCAGGTTGGAAGTATAAATTCAATTGAATGATTTTTAAAAACCCACTTGGCAATACAAGTAAGAACGGTAAAAATGCTCTCAACATTTACCCTAGTAATTCCATTCCTAAAATGTATTCTGAGGAAATCAGTGATATCCACAAGAATGTATGTAGAAGAATGTTCATGACCAGCTCTTTACAATAAATTATGGGACATCTATCTGAACAATGGAATACAATGCAGATGTTAAAAATCGTATTGCAGGGCCGGGTGTGTTGGCTCAGGCCTGTAATCTCAGCACTTTGGGAGGCCAAGGCAGGTGAATCACCTGAGGTCAGGAGTTCAAGACCTGCCTGGCAAACATGGTGAAACCCCATCTCTACAAAAATACAAAAATTAGCCACACATGATGGCGGGTGTCTGTAATTCCAGCTACTCAGGAGGCTGATGGGGGAGAATCGCTTGAACCCAAGAGGGGGAGGTTGCAGTGAGCCAGATCGTGCCACTGCACTCCAGCCTGGGCAACACAGCGCGACTTCATCTCAAAAAAAAAAAAAATCATATTTAAAAAGACTATATAATGGAATGAAAATGTTTATGACGTAATGCTTGTCTCTGTGCTTGTCTGTCAGGGGGTTTTGAGGAGCTTGCACAGTTCTGGGTCTCAGAAAGTGGCGACTAGAACCAAGTCACTGTCTCATAGGCCTTAAAATCTACACAGGGAGACACACAACTACTTAACAGCAGATTCTGATAAACACTGGGGGAGAAAATTATGGTGTCATGGGAGAGAACAGAGGGACCTAATTTTGACTGGGGGCTCAGAAAAGGCTTTTCTGAATCACAGACCCAAAGATGAGCCCTGAGGGAGAAGTGGGCCTGGTCCTGCAGCGGGGCCAGCACTGGGCAGCCTGAGAGACAGGCAGAGAGGGCAGGGCCAGGGCAGGCAGGGCCAGGGTGGTCAGGACCAGGGTGGGTAGGGCCAGGGTGGGCCTGCCAGGAGGTGGGATCCTGCGGCTACAGGTGGGCCCTGCCTGCCAGCTCCCGGGCACCATCCCGAGGCCAGAGAAAAGGTTTCCAGAAGGGAAATGACAGAATCTTCCCTTTTCAGAATGAGGGGGGCCAGCCGTGGTGGCCCACGTTTGTAGTCCCAGCTACTTGGGTGGATTGCTTGAGCCCAGGAGTTCGAGGCTGCAGTAAGCCATGATCATGCCACTGCACTCCAGCCTGGGCGACAAAGCAAGACCCTGTCTCAAAAAACAAAACAAAACAAATCAGACTGAGGAGGGCACTGTGCAGGGAAAGTTGGAGAAAGACGCAGGAGGGGCAGCCAGGAGCCATCAAGATCCCAGGAGCAAAGGTGGAGACTGTACGGGGGGGAGGAGAGGCCAGTGCATGAGGTGCTTCGGAGGAGAACTGACTGGGGAGATCTGATGGGCCACAAGGCCTCAATTCTGTTACACAAAATGTATGTGTGTGGTACATTATATAGTTTAATATATAATTCCATCTTTTTTTTTAAATTAAAAAAATAGACAGGGTCTTGCTATATTGCCCAGGCTGGCTTTGAACTTACAAGCTCAAGCAATCCTCCTGCCTCAGCCTACCAGAGTGTTGAGATTACGGGTGTGAGTCACTGCAACCCACCTATTACATCTCTCTCTTTTTTTTTTCAGTCTCTGTAGAGACTGTCAAAAATTGCCAGTGCTGACTACATTTCAAGTTGTCATGGTGGGGTACTGGAAAGTTTCCAATTAGCAATAATTGCACCTTGGATAAACCTCATTGACTGTGACACTGCCACTGTGCAACGCTTTTTATCTATTTTTGTAATTAGACAAAAGTTGTCCAGTTTTATACCAACACGTTAACAGCAGTCTTACTGGGATGCCGAGACGGGCGGATCACCTGAGGTTGGAGTTCTAGACCAGCCTGACCATCATGGAGAAACCCCGTATCTACTAAAAATAGCCGGCCATGGTGGCGCATGCCTGTAATCCCAGCTCCTCGGGAGACTGAGGCACGGCGGATCGCTTGAACCCGGGAGGCGGAGGTTGCCATGAGCTGAGATCGCCCCACTGCACTCCAGCCTAAGAACAGAGCGAGATTCCATCTCAAGAAAACAAAAACAAAAACTAGGAGCTTAAGGTTGGGGGGGGGATTATGACACAGAGGGGTATGCTTTGCTTGTAGGGGGGTTTATGACACAGAGGGGTATGCTTTGCTTGTGTTTTGTGAAAGTAATTTAAAACCCTACATTAAAAAGGTATGTGGTGTGCCTTATGGAAGAGCCAAACTTAATGTGAAAGTCACTAAGAAAAAGAAAAGGGAAAAAGGCAAGGACCTGCTACACCCAAAAGCCATTGTAATACAATTTCCTGTTACATGACCGACATTCCTAAACTTAAGTGTTTCTTTCTTCCTTCTCCTCTTATTAATATGTTCAGTAACACCAAAGGTGGTTCCCTTTCAAGAGGAAGGGAGAAAGAGGAAATGTACATGTTATCTAAATTCCTTTTATCTTTTTCATTAGCAAATATCTTTATTACAATGAAGCAATCCTGTGACAGGACCTTGCCACCAAGACAAAGGGCTGGGAGATTAGTGTTAACCATTTCTCTATAGCTTTCTTGGTGATGCATGTTGTGAGAATTAAGTCAAATAAAATCCCGAGGAGATCTGCATTTCTGGTTAGCATCTTTTCCAGGGTCTGACAACTGGGGTGAGGGTTTTGGCTGGACTAGTACATAGAACCTTCACTGGTCAGCAAGCACTGAGGAGCACACGCCCTGCAGTGTGGGAGGCCTTGTGGGCACAGGGGGATAAACTCCAAGATCCAGGCCCCCAGAGACACTGCCTCAGACAGGGAAAGCAAGACTGGGGCACGACAATCTGACAACACAATGCCCAACGCATAGAGCATCCTTGGGGTTAGAAATAAATTTCTGAGGCCGGGTGAGGCAGCTCACACCTGTAATCCCAGCACTTCAGGAGGCTGAGGTGAGTGGATCCCCTGAGGTCAGGAGTTCAAGACCAGCCTGACCAACATAGTGAAACCCCATCTCTACTAAAAATACAAAATTAGCTGGGCGTGGCGCCGCATGCCTGTAATCCCAACTACTTGGGAGGCTGAGGCAGGAGAATCGCTTGAATCTGGAAGGCGGAGGTTGCAGTGAGCCGAGAGAGCGCCAATGCATTCCAGCCTGGGCAAAAGAACGAAACTCCATCTCAAAAAAAAAAAAAAAATAAGAAAGAAAGAAATTTCTGGCCGGGAATAGTGGCCCATGCCTGTAATCCCAGTACTTTGGGAGGTTGAGGCAGGTGTATCACTTCTGACTAGGAGTTCAAGACCACCCTGGGCAACATGGTGAAACCCCATCTCTACAAAAAATAGAAAAATTAGCTTGTAGTCTCAGTTACTTGGGAGGTTGAGGCAGAGAACTGCTTGAGCCCAGGAGGTCAAGGCTACAGTGAGCCAGGCTACTGCACTAGCCTGGGCGACAGACGTTGTCTCAAAAAAAAGAAAAAGAAAAAGAAAAAGAACTGTCTTTGCTATGGAAGTTTGAATAGGAATAGCTCGTATCCAGGTGGAAGAGCCTGTGTAAAAAGGAATCTGAGTGGAATCACAGCAGATACTAGAATCCAGATAGGTGGTGATACTTCCAGGCAACAAAATCATGCGTCAGAGAGCCCCAAAGCAAGCAGGCGGGAAGAGCTGTCTGGAGGCCATGCTGTGTGGCTGAGACACGGCAGAGAGCTCCTCTGTAGAGGGGAGCATGTGGGGAGGATAAGACCAGGGCCTGGGAGGCCCTGGAAGCTGCAGCAGAGCCAAGGCGGGAGTCAGGCTGGCCAGTTGCCAGGGACGTGGCAGGCAGCCATGTATGGATGCCCGGGGAATGAGAGGAGAGGAGAGGGACCCTGAGAAACCCCATGCCCCACAGACATGAGGGAAAAGAGAAGCAACCCCTATGAGGATGGAAATGAGAAAAGAATTCTTATCTGAGGAATCTGGAGTCCTTTTAAATTACTGGGCCCAGAGAAACATTAAACTGAGAGAACAATCACATTCTACTTCCCCCTTGAGGCATGTATTCACTTTTTTTTTTTTTTTTGGGTGGAGTCTCACTCTGTTGCCCAGGCTGGAGTGCAGTGGCGAGATCTCGGCTCACTGCAAGCTCCACCTCCTGGGTTCACACCATTTTCCTGCCTCAGCCTCCCGAGTAGCTGGGACTACAGGCACCTGCCACCACGCCCAATTTTTTTGGCTAACTTTTCTGTATTTTTAGTAGAGACGGGGTTTCACGGTGTTAGCGAGGATGGTCTTGATCTCCTGACCTCATAATCTGCCCGTCTCGGCCTCCCAAAGTGCTGGGATTACAGGCGTGAGCCAGCACGCCTGGCCACGTGTTCACTTTTTGAAACTGCCTGCTGTTGCCACAAGTGGCTATAAATTAACCTAATAATGCCACACTGGACACTATAACCTACACCCTACAGCTTGACGATGTATAGCCAATCACTAAATCAATGTTATTTGTGTAAGCCAATAAGAATTCCTCACAAACAACTTTGTTTCAGCCCACTCCCTGCCCCCTTTTTGCCTTTATTTATATTTATTTGTTTGTTTTTTGAGATGAGACCTCACTCTGTCACCTAGGCTGGAGTAAAAATTCACCTGTAACTGCGGCTCATCACAGTGTGTGTCCAAGGCAACCTGAATCTATGCTCCAGGGTTGCAGTCCTCAAGCTTGGCCCAAATAAACTCTCTACTTCTATTAATTTTGCCTCAGCCTCTTCCTTTTAAGTTGAAATATCCACGGAACTTAAAAAGGCAGCAGCAGCTATCCAGCGATGAGCTAGCAATGCATACACTGGACATCAAAGATGGAGAGCAAAATGGCCACTCTGTGGGAGTACTGAACTCCTTCCTCAGACCTGTCGCTCGTTCTGGATGTGTGAAGGGTACATCTGACAAGGACCCTGTACGCAGGTCAGGAAGGGCTCCGGTAGGCAGGAGAGCTTGAGTCACCTGCCTGACACATTTTCATGCCCTCAGCCAGTTTCTTCTAAAACACTGGGCCAACTAGAACCCATCTCCCACTGCTGTACTGTTCTGAGGAGATGACACACGGCAAACGCTTAGGACAGTGTCACACACAGGGCCTCTGCCAACACCAGTCCTCATTCCTGTGAGACCCCATGTGCCCCAGAGCGTCTCACCCCTTTGCAGTGCTATCTAGGTTGGCAAAGGCCTGGGTCTGCACTTGTGTGGTGAGTGGAGAAGGCTTGCTTTTTCTGCACGTTTTGGCTTGAGAATGTGAAGAATTCAATCCCTTTTCTTATTAAGCAGATCGCCCCTGATTCACTGAGAGGCTGGTGTGGCCACTGTTCTCAGGAAGCCTGCCTCTCAGTGCACATCCTCACCACTGGCTGTCTTCTTTATGCCTTCTCTTATTTGGTCTAATATAATCAGTTTATCCGTTTGTTTGTTTATTTACATTTCTTCCCTACCCTCATTCCATTGAAGTTTTAAATCACTTAAACATGATAAAGTGGGGGAAAGAACTGGATTAATCAGGATTAGGAAATTACAGCTGACACAATATTCAGGACCAGGACAATGTATCAACGCTGAGCCACAGACTAGGCACCCCTCAGCAGATTAGAGGAAGGGTGGACAGGCAGGACACAGGCCGGCCACCAGAAAAAGCACATGCCAGTTTCTCAAGGAAAGCAGAACCCTTTCCTAGTCCTCGCATCCAAAGAGAGTCCTCCCAGAGGGCACCATGTGGCAAAGTGCCTTGCTATTCTGAGGGGTCCAGGGGCCATGGGCCTCCCCTGGGAGTTACTGAATTGGAACCTCATTCTCACAGGACTCAGAGGCACCATCCTGAGTGCCATAATTAAGAGCAGGGAGTGCAGTGAGCTGATGACACCCCCCTACCCACACCATGCAGATGCTCCACTGCAACTGGACAGAGAAAGCAAGTCCCAGGCTTCCGTGGAACAGAAACGTTTTGCATACTTAAATGCAAATTTAAATGGTCACTTATGCCAATAACTATCCGACGCTCAAAATATGATACCCATAACTTACCTTTCCGACTCCTTAAATCTATATTTAAAGAGCAGCTCCTCCCATAAGAAATATTAATCTAGTGGCCTAGTTTTTATTCTACAGGAATTTTCTTAAGTCTTCAGTAATTTATGTGCAAAAGATTAATAAACGTATCATTTGACATATACGTTATAACCTTACACAGAAAATACCCTAAAGTTTTTTACTTTTTCCAGAAATTTCCATGTTAAAGTATTTTAATTAAAAATATACTCAAACATGCTAGTTACATGGGTGGGTTTAATACGTGAAAATTCACTATGCTGTGTGCTTAGAAATTGTGTACTTTTTTTAAAGTAAATTTTACTTTAATAAAAAGTTAAGGCTGGGTGTGGTGGCTTGAACTTATAATCCTAGCACTGTGGGAGGTTAAGGCAGGCAGATTGCTTGAGTCCAGAAGTTCCAGACCAGCCTGGGTAACATAGCGAGATACCATCTCCGGAAAAACATTTGAAAACTGGCCAGACGTGGTGGCACGTCTGTAGTCCCAGCTACTTGGGAGGCTGAGGTAGGAGGATCGCTTGAGCCCAGAAGGTCGAGGCTTCAGTGAGCAGTGACCTCACCACTGCACTCCAACCTGGGCAACAGAGCAAAACCCTCTTAAACAAAACAGTAGGAGTGGCTGGGTGTGCGCGGTAACTCACGCCTGTAATCCCAGTACTTTGGGAGGCCAAGGCGGGCAGATCACGAGGTCAGGAGATTGAGATCATCCTGGCTAACACGGTGAAACCCCGTCTCTACTAAAAATACAAAAAATTAGCCGGGCATGGTGGCGGGCGCCTGTAGTCCCAGCTACTTG
>NW_012101676.1:137585-155769 GCF_000951045.1 Mandrillus leucophaeus | reverse complement strand
GGGAGGCTGAGGCAGGATAATCGCTTGAACCCCGGAGGCAGAAGTTGCAGTGAGCCCATACCGTGCCACTGCACTCCAGCCTAGGTGACAGAGTGAGACTCCACCTCAAAAATCAAAAACCAAAACCAAAAACAAAAAACAGTAGGAGTGAAAGGGAGAAAAGCTGCAACAGTAGGAACTCTCAGCCAGACATGGTGATACACGCCTGTAATCCCAGCACCTTGGGAGGCTGAAGCAGGCAGATCACTTGAGGTCAGGAGTTTGAGACCAGCCTAGCCAACATGATGAAACCCCATCTCTGCTAAAAATACAAAAATTAGCCAGGCGTGGTGTCGTGTGCCTGTAACCCAGCTACATGGAGGCTGAGGCAGGAGAATTGCTTGAACCCAGGAGCCGAGGCTGCAGTGAGCCAAGATGATGCCACTGCACTCCAGCCTGGGCGACAGAGCAAGACACCATCTTAAAAAAAAAGAACTCTATCTACTATACTGAATTCAGATCATCTTTTTAACAAACAGACACATACAACTCCAAAGGTACTGTTATCTTTTTCTCTCTTATTATTTGGGTTCACATAACGACTTTCCTACCTGAATTTTCTGAAAGCAAATGCATTTTTTATCCAGACCAAGAAATGGGAGTTGGAGGGGAAAGGTGGAGGCACAGCTGTTTTAAGTTATAAAGTAACACCACACACCAAACTGACTGAATTATTTCAAGGGCATTAAATATGGTAAATGGAGGCCTTTCTGCTAGCAATTAACATAAATTAAATGCTGATGGAGACTTCATCGGTGTCATGATCCTTACTTTTATTGTATTTGTGTGTTTCTGTGTTGCAAACAGCCCTGGCTTTATTACTTCTTGCACTATAATTATCACTAATGGATTTTACCTAATAAGATCCCACCTGCATTTGGGATTATTTGCTTGACTTGTTTCTTTTTCTCACAGCTGAAACAACTGCAAAGAACACAGGGGCTCCGCCTGCCTCCTTTGTCTGCCAGTGATTTACAGGAGATTTTTAAGCTCTGCTGCTGGCCCAAGAGTTTCTCTGCAATCTTACTCCAGATTTCCCCAGGACTGCTCCTTTCCTGCTTTCAAAACTGCTGGGTTCTGTACGTCAAGGGATGGTGCTTGGCAGCATATTTAACTTCATGCTTTCACAATGAGAATGGCTGTGGCTTTGCTGTCAGCTTCACTGCTGAAACACTCTGCACCACATTACTCACAACCCTGTGCTTTATCAAAACCGCTCAACGTAACAACGCTCATTATATACAAGTTAATCCCAGTATGGCCCAAAGTATCGAGGAAGCCCCCTACAAAACAGCAGGATTCATTTCACAAACATCTCCTCTGAGAAATGTAAGGTCTACGGTAATAAACTACGAGAGGATTGAGATTGGTTTTGGAAATAACAAATAACACTGTTAGCCTTTTCCTACGACTGCAACGCCAGGAGTATGTAATTAGGTTATTTCTAAGAAACCAGCAGTGCTTGGGCCATCCTAACATGCTTTGAGCATGAAATCTTACTACTTTTCCAAGGCACCAAAAATACTTAGCTTATTTCTGCTTCATGCAACTATAATTTTTAAGATGACAGATTGTAATAAAGCACTAGCTTTCATGAATCATTTCATAATGCAATTATGTTTTTACCTGTTACATTTCACTAATTACATTTTTACCTGGTTGGACACTAGTTCCATTTTATATGGTCCTGTCCCTGAACTTGGATTTTATTCAGGCGTATGAACGGCTAAGAGATCATAAATGTATGGCTATGAGGTGTAGGGGTGTGTGTGTGTGTGTGTGTGTGTGTTTTAAATAGAGATAGGGTCTCGCTCCGTTAACCAGGCTTGGAGTGCAGTGGCTATCACAGCTCACCGCAGCCTCAAACTCCTAGGCTCAAGCGATCCCGCCTGCCTCAGCATCCCAAGTAGTTGGGACTACAGCTGCACACCACCACGTCCAGCTTTTTATTTTTTGTAGAGACAGGGAGTCTCGCTATATTGTCCAGGCTGGTCTCAAACTCCTGGCCTCAAGTGATCTTCTTGTCTGGCCTCCCAAAGTGCTGGGATTACAGGTGTGAGTCACCACACTCATTGCTGTAAGTTGTGTATTAACGTACAAACTGGTGCCACCTCCACTAATGTATCCTTTAATCCTAAACAACTAAAACGTGAGACTGTGTTGCCACAATTCTGATGATTTCTCAAGCTTTTTCTTTCTAGTTTTTCTCATTTACTGAACATGTTAATACTTACACCCCCTGTAACAGTACATACACTATTTTTTTAAATAGGAGAAAACCGAGTCAGAGAATACCCAATGCACGTTGCTCAACCCTCCCATTTCTAGAAGAAAAAAAAAATGCACAAACCAAAACAAGAAAAGGGAAGCCAGTCTCTTTCCACGACAGCTCAGAATAACCCGAATAAACACCAAAAAAAAGGGGCTAAGCATGAAAGCCCTTTTCATCTCCACAAGAACAGAACAGAAAAATACACGTTACAATTTCAGGAGACCTCAGCAACTTCTGGATCTTGCCTGAAAAGGAAAAGCAGCTGAAAAGACCCTTTCAGAGAGAGAAGGTAGAGAACCTTCCATTGTGAGTTCAATTATGTGTTAAAAGGGCCTTGGATTTTTAACCTAGAAACACTTGTATAAGTAGTAACCAATTCAAAGCCTTCAAGTAGTTGCCAGACCATTCTGACTGCCCCAGCTGTCCCACAGCTGCCTCTGCACATGGCCTTGTGGAGGCCTGTACCCACCTGGTCGCATCCTGCGTTCACCAGTTCCTGCAGCATTTGCCGGTTCACTTCTGCAGCTGCAGAGGTGCCTGATTCATTAGCAAAAGGCAACAAGGAATATCTGATTTCCCTCAAGGCTTTCTGATAAGGTCCGAACTTTGGGGTGGCTCTCATCTGCTGCTGCTGTCTGGCGGCATCTTTGCTCCCCAGGACTTTGGCATCCAGGGAAGTGTCACTGTTTGGGCCCACGGGTAGCCCCTGAGCCGAAGACTTGGATGGCTGCTTTAACCCCTCACGGATCTCCTGCAGTCGCTGCCGGCTATTTCCAGAATAAGTTGTGGCAGGAAAAGTCTTTGGCCTCATTGTTAGTCCAGTTTCCTTTTACCATAAATACAATCTTCTTAAAGTGTTTTATTATTTTTTTAAAAAAAACTGTCAATAGTATCAGTTTGTTGTAAACATACTTTCAAAATAATTTCCTTTTGAAAATGTTCTTTCCTTCAATTTTTGTAGTTCCTATGGAGAACCTAAAATTTTCCAAAGTCTTCATTTTGAAGATCATCACTCTCTGAAAAAGAAAATAAATGGGAGAGAAATGTTCATTTGTCGTTTTCACACAATGTTAATGCTATTTTTCAGAAACGAACAGTGATCGCGGAAATATACCACTTGGAAAGAAAAGAAAGAACGCATCACCTCTCAGAAATGACAAAAATACTGTTCAACCATGGTTAGAGCACATGACATCTAGGGCTGTCCCAAAATGTTTCCTGTAATACGTAATCTGCAACAAAGTAAATCGCTATAAATATTCAACTCAGGGCAAGAACAGTAGTATCAACAACTGACAGCTCATTTAAAACATTTCATTATAATAAAATTTTATTTTGAAACCTACAGCTTGAGGAGTATTTAGAGTTAAATGTTCTACATGGGACCTTGGATTTCTGGCTTGTTCCTAATAACCACTCAACTCCTTGTCCTTCATCCCTATGGCTTTACTAACCTCTCCCTTCACATGAGATGTGGTCCTTCCATCTCTTTTTTGAAAACTTTCTGAACTTCTCCTTATAAAACCCTCCCAATTTCCTAAAAGACACCCCAAAGTCTGTCATGTTAAAAGAGTCCTATGATGCCGGGCGCGGTGGCTCAAGCCTGTAATCCCAGCACTTTGGGAGGCCGAGGCGGGTGGATCACAAGGTCAGGAGATCGAGACCTTCCTGGCTAACACGGTGAAACCCCGTCTCTACTAAAAAATACAAAAAAAAAAAACTAGCTGGGCGAGGTGGCGGGCACCTGTAGTCCTTGCTACTTGGGAGGCTGAGGCAGGAGAATGGCGTAAACCCGGGAGGCGGAGCTTGCAGTGAGCTGAGATCCGGCCACTGCACTCCAGCCTGGGCGACAGAGCGAGACTCCATCTCAAAAAAAAAAAAAGAGTCCTATGTTGCAAATGTTTCAACTGCAGTTTTCACACACACATCATGAGACTTTGAAGGTAACTACTTCCTTGATTTTTTACAAGGTGGCCACTTACCAGCATTTGGACCTAAATAGTAAAATTAAAATTTCTTTCTTGTAGCAACTGATACTGACATGGAAGGGGACTGGTAACAGCATGTAGGAAACTTCTCAAGAGTGCACTATGGCCACACGAACGTCCAATGATCATGTGGATAAGAGTTATGAGTCCAGAACTACGACTTCAGCATGGAAATGGCCTTGTTATGCGGAATGTGATGTCACAAAGGCACTTTCCAAGGGTAAATTCTACCTACTCCAGGCCTAGTGCACGGCCTACTCTGCTGTTCTTTGATTCAGAAAGCAAAATCCAGCCCAAGTTGATCTGAGTTGACCTCAGCAGCCAGCACAGGTCACTTGTCACAAGGCTGGGTGACCCTGGACCAGTCCCTTGGCCTCCCTCAGCCCCACACTCCCTGCTATGTAATAGGGACGGATGCTTAGGACAGTGGTGAGCACCAGGTCAGATGACAAGGGTACCAGGTCCTGCGGTACTTGGGACACACAACACCCTCCCTATTCTTCACCCCGTGGCGACTGTTTATCTAACCAGCTGCCCTCGCTCAGGCAAGGTGCCCGCTGGTGGGAAAGGCAGAGCCAGCACCCCACACCGTGCCAAAGCCCTTAGTGGCTGCCCCTTCCCTCACCCAATCCCCTTACTCCACAGAACTCAATAAGCAGATTTCGAAGGATAATCATTTTGAGTTCTAATAAAATGAAGAACAACTGATCCAAAAAGAGTACCCTTTAAACGGGGATGGGCAGAGGGATCTGGATGCTCAGCTTACGTAAGGAACTTTGTAACTGTAAACCGTGACCCAGCTTCACAGACTTTTTCAAGCGGATAAAAAAAAAAGGATAGCTAACATTCACCCACCCTTACTACGTGTCAGGTGCAGCTCAAAGAGTTAATCTACATAGATCTATCATACAACCATACGCAATAGCAAACACTAAGAGATGACATTTGAATTACTAGTCCTTGCTTAGATGGGAAGGGGATTGTAAGCATTTTAACTATCCCCTTTCTCAATGTAATTGTGAGAGGATTCCATTTAGAAGGTAAAAGAGAGACTAAACAAATTTCTCAACATGAAATCTCTATTTTAATACACAATATAATATAGTAAAGTCACTAAAATGACTGTGTTAAGACTGTGCAGATATCGAGCTATTAGATCCAGGTACAGCCCAGATCCCCTGGGGCCTGTACTGGCCACATACCAGAAGCCTAGAGCTCTGCTTAATTGGTGTAAAATGGGGCATATTGCAGCCACACTCATTTCAGTGACTTTGTGCTCTAAGCATCTGTTTTGAAATACCTAACTTTGTAAAACCATAGCTTCACATTCCAACAAAAACGGAGAGGTTCTCAACGTGATGCCAAGCAGTATGCAGGATGCTAGGAGTGACTCGGTATGTCCGGGAAGAGGCAGAAGAGTTCTTTCTTTTCCTATAGGAATTCACACAAATCACTTTGTTTCCAATCTTTAGTTTTCTTCCCTTTCTTTGAAAACTAAAATAGAGAAAACACAGCCATACTATCTTCACAAGAACGATCAACGCAAGAGAGGGCCTGACAACATGCGGAGAGTTTCTTCACGTCCAGCACGTCCAGAACATTCACTCGGCCATCTACTCATCTAGCCCATCCACCCTCTATCTACCCTACTAACATTTATTAAATACCTACTCAAGGCCGGGCGTGGTGGCTCACGCCTGTAACCCCAGCCACTTGGGGAGGCCAAGGCGGGCGGATCACCTGAGGTCAGGAGTTTGAGACCAGCCTGGCCCACATATAGTGAAACCCTGTCTCTACTAACTAAAAATAAAAAAATTAGCCAGGCATGGTGGCAGGTGCCTATGATCCCAGCTACTCAGGGAGGCTGAGGCAGGAGAATCACTTGAACCAGGGAGGCAGGGGTTGCAGTGAGCCGAGATCGCACCATTGCACTCCAGCCTGGGCAACAAGAGCGAAACTCTGTCTCAAAAAAAATAAATAAATAAACAAAAACAAAAAAAACTTACTGAATCTCAGGCACTGATAGGATAAATGAAAACAAAATCTCGGCTTCAGCAAGTTTACTGTCAAGTGAATGCTGCGGTGAGGCAGGCAAATAAACAGCTTCAAAAAGAGAGAGATACCTGGAGAATAAAAAAGAAAGAGCTCTAAGGTAGAAATAATTAGACCTGAGTGTCAGGAGGAATGGAAATCCAGCTAGAGGGAACAGCATATGCAAAGAAGCCTTTAGGCTCCACCTACCACGTTCAGGTCTGTGCAGTTCAGGCTCTTCCTGGAGATACAGGAGGTCAAAGGACTGGGGGGTAGGGGGAGGCGGGAAGGGTTGGGGGGGGCCTGTGGGATGAAACCATAGAAGTCCCCAGAGGCTCAATTCGCGGCCATGTTGAGTCTGGACTCAGTGCAGAGGATGGGCAGCCACTGTCTATGGTTCAGCTAACAAGTGACACGGCCTGAGTGGAAGGTGGGCTAGAACGGACAAGTGCAGCACTTCCTGGGTGAGGAGCAGCAGCCCCGGGGAGCAAGGGGAAGGGGTTTCAGGTCTGGAATGAAAGGCACAGACGCGGGGTGGTGGGGAGGGATGCTGGCATCGGCGTATGGGGCATTTGCCCAGCCAATGGCCTGCCTGCTCAGCCATGAAATGGAGCTACCAGGTGAGTGGATGGCTGAAGGCCCTCCCGGCTCACTCACATTCCTTAGAGGAGCAGCCATCTGTGATATGTCTCTTTTTACCAGCAGTGATATTAGCATGGCACAGAAGGGGCAAGCTGCTTTCCACTCAGCTATGAAAGGGCAAGAGCCACAAGAGACAATCCAGACTGAAGAAAAAGAACCATGAGAAAGTTCCATGTTAAAGCCAGGATGCAGGGATGTCCTCTCCCCCATCACACGAGCAGACAGAAGGGAGCTGGGGGTGGCTGAAGGAGGTCCTGGTTGACTCTGAGGCTGGAAAGCTCTCTCTGAAATCTGCTCTAAAGAAGGGAAACTGGCCGGGCGCTGTGGCTCACGCCTATAATCCCAGCTCTTTCGGACGCCAAGGTGGGCAGATCACTTCAGGTCAGGAGTTTGAGACCAGCCTGGCCAACATAGTGAAACCCTGTCTCTACTAAAAATACAAAAATTAGCTAGGTGTGGCGGCACACCCCTGTAGTCCAGCTACTCGGGAGGCTGAGGCAGGAGCATCCCTTGAACCCGGGAGGCGGAGTTTGCAGTGAGCTGAGATTGCGCCACTGCACTCCAGTCTGGGTGACAGAGGGAGACTCTGTCAAAGAAACAAACAAACAAATAAATAGAACGGAAGCCGCTGAAAGCCAGGAGGAACAGTATGGCTCTCAGGGGTGGAGGAGGCAGGGGCAATCCACTTATTTAACATATATTTTTTAACAAATGTTCACCGAGAGAACACACTCTTGTAAACAGCGTCCAGATCAAGAAGTGTATCATCACAACCCCACAAGCCCTGGCCCCCACAGACCAAGGGGAACACTCGAGGGGAGACACCTTCGTGACATCTAACACCAAGGATTAGTCTGACCAGTTTTTGAACCGTATACCCAAGGAATTATGCAATCTCTACTCTGCAGTTCAGCACATTTCGTTCAACACATATTCATACACGTGGTGTATAGCAGAAGCCTGTCAGTTGTCACTGCTGAGTAATATCCCCTTGTACAAATACACCGTAACTTATGCATCCATTCTACCTAATGGACGTTTAGGGTGCTCCTGGTCTGGGCTATTATAAATGGCACCGCTGCCACTCAGGCTGCCATGGCTCCAGGCCCAGAGCTGTGAGGAGCTGCAGCGTGGGTGCCCAGCTCAAGGCCTTGCTTCCACCGCCGTGCCAAATACTTCCCAGTAAAAATACTTGCTGAAGAGTGACTGGCAGAGCCCCTGAAGAGACTGTAAAAAGGCACCCCTTCCCCAAGAAGTTTTTTGTTATTATTGTACAGCACCAACAATTTTCCCTGGGGAGCTTTCCGGAGCCTGGTGGGCAGAGGCCCTGGCCCACGCATAGACACGCCTTGATACCACAGCCACGTGAGGGGGGCGGGAAAAGGCTGAGTCAAATGGGGGGCGGGAACAGGACCCCTGAGGCATAGGAGAGAAGGAAACAGTCTTAGTACAAGGGTGATCATGTGTGCGCTCTAGAAGATGTGTGACACATATGCTGTGTCAGGGAGGTGAGTCTCTTCTATCACCCAGGTCTTCTGTGAGTGGCTAAAAGTCTCCAAGTAGATTGCACATGCCCTCATATAAATCTGTATACATGTGACATCAGACAAGCCCTCTTATATGCAGGGCCCTTGAGCAGTGCACCACCTGAACACCCACACAAGGTGTTCCTGTCACTTGGTCCTGAGGATGCAGAAAGACTGATTCGCCTCTGACTTTAAGGAGCTCATAGCTCAAGATGAGAAGGCAGGAGAAAATCAATTATATAAATACGCTATACCATGTGTCATAATGGAAGTTTGCCCAAAGAATTATGGGGATCTGAAACAGAGAGTAGTTACAGGACAGAGAAAAGTGGGTGCATTTGGCCAGGCGCGGAGGCTCACGCCTGTAATCCCAGCACTTTGGGAGGCCGAGGTGGGCAGATCACGAGGTCAGGAGATAGAGACCATCCTGGCTAACACGGTGAAACCCTGTCTCTACTAAAAATACAAAAAAATTAGCGGGGCTTGGTGGTGGATGCCTGTAGCCCCAGCTACTTGGGAGGCTGAGGCAGGAGAATAGTGTGAACCTGGGAGGCGGAGCTTGCAGTGAGCCAAGATTGCGCCACTGCACTCCAGCCTGGGTGACAGAGCGAGACTCCTTCTCAAATAAAAAAAAAGAAAGAAAGAAAGAAAAGTGGGTGCATTCAATAGCACTAAGAGGTAGAACTCACAGGAGTAAGTGATGCTCAATGGAAAGGACTGATACGAAAGATGAGCCCAAGTTTCTGGTTTGAAAACTGGGGCCAGTGGTGGTGCCATTCTCTGAGCCAGGAAACCTCACCTGTCTGGACAATGCGGCCCACCAGGAGAGCAGCATCAGTGGTGGAGGAGGAGGGCAGTGACCAAAGGTGAAAAAGCACAGGGCAGGCTGGGTTCAGTGGCTCACACATGTAATCCTAGCACTTTGGGAGGCCAAAGCGGGAGGACTGCTTGAGCCAAGGAACTGGAGACCAACCTGGGCAACACAGGGAGATGGCGTTTCTAAAAGTAATTAAATAATTAGCCAGGTGTAGAGGCACACCTATGGTCCCAGCTCCTCAGGAGGTTGAGATGGGAGAATCACTTAAACCCAGGAGGTAGAGGCTGCAATGAGTCAAGGTCGCACTATTGCACTCCAGTCTGGGAGTCAGAGCGAGACCCTGTTTAAAAAGCACAGGGTGGGGAAGCTCACTAAGAACTGGGTGTGCAGTGTTAAAGAAGTGGCTGGAGGTGGGAGGCCCAGGTCCTTCCCCAGCTCTGGCACTGATGGTGTGGTCTGAGCCTGTCACTTAACCTTGCTGAGTTTCAAGCTCCAGCACGGTACCAAGGGTCTAACACCCGCTACTGTCTACCTGACAGGCTTGCCCTGAGGATCACAGTGTGCTGTGCGTGACAGCAGGCTCAATCTGTAATGCATGACACGCTGATCAATTATCACCATTACTAATTAAGGATTTATGATAAGTTAGACAAAAAAGGTTTAATAAGGCCAGGAGCTAAGAGCACAGAAAAATTACCAAACTGAACACAGAAACAGGTATTCCATGCTTGCTCCAAGTGACTCCTTTTTACATTTTAATTTATTTTTTTGAGAGAGTCTCACTCTGTCGCCTAGACTGGAGTGCAGTGGCTCAATCTCAGCTCATTGCAACCTCCACCTCCCAGGTTCAAGCGATTCTTGTGCCTCAGCCATCTGAGTAACTGAGATTACAGGCGTGCACCACCACACCCGGTTAATGTTTGTATTTTTAGCAGAGACGAGGTTTCACCCTGTTGCCCAGGCTGGTCTCGAACTCCTAATCTCAAGTGATCCACCTGGTTCAGCCTCCCAAAGTGCTGGGATAACAGGCGCAGGCTACCGCGCCCAGCCAAGTGACTCCTCTTTAAATCAGTGTTTGAGAATGATGCTTAGAAAGTTAAAGAAGCAGGGGAAGAGAAAAATAAGGCAAGAATATAGAACATAGAATGTAGATCGGGGGTGATAACTCTTCCTTTTAAGACGAAAATTATCAGTCATTGTCTTAATGAAGGACTGAGAGAGAGTGTGTGTGTCTGTCTGTCTACATACTGGAAAAATAGAGACAGTGTTAAACTGAACATTTTTTAATTTAATGAGTTGCTTGTACTTAAGAAAATAAAATTACATGAAAATTAATGTGAAACAGTAAATAGAGGTCAGTTCAATAATGTCTGTGTTGGCTAAAAAAAAAAAAAAGAAAGTTAAAGTAGCTTTCTTTTAACTGTAAAGATAGAAAAGCACAGAGAAGAAAAGCTTAAGTCATTCCTCTCCGAAATGTGCCTGCAGCCAGGCGCCAGGTTGCTCAGTTCTGAGTAGCCTCTGAGCCTCAAGATGCTGACCGCAGCTCAAACGCCAGGTCTGGGTTGACTCTGTGATCCTGTGCATGTCAAACACACCAACGCATCCTGTCCTCCCCACCTTGCAAAACCTTTCTCTCAGCTAGAAAACTCTAACCCTGGGCCAGGCACGACGGCTCACGCCTGTAATCCCAGCACTTTGGGAGGCTGAGGCGGGCAGATCACAAGGTCAGGAGATGGAGACAATCCTGGCCAACATGGTGAAACCCCACCTCTACTAAATATACAAAAATTAGCTGGGCGTGGTGGCACACGACTGTAGTCCCAGCTACTCAGGAGGCTGAGGCAGGAGAATTGCTTGAACCCAGGAGGCGGAGAATGCAGTGAGCCGAGATCATGCCACTGCACTCCAGTCTGGCAACAGAGTGAGACTCTGCCTCCAAAAAAAAAAAAAAAGCAAAGCAAAGCAAAGCAAAGCAAAGCAAAGCCCAACCCAACCCCATCTGCCTGGCTCACTCCTACTCCTAGAACCTCAGCCTAGGACCCTCCCGCAGAAGGACCTTCCTGACCTCCCCAATCTAAGGGACCACACATGTTCACTCCCAGCCCTTCCCACAGCACCATCACTGGCTGGTGTCTTCCTCTTGAAGAAACTGATAGCACCATGAGGGCAGGAGCATCCTGTTTGGTTTACCCCCATCTACTCCCGGGCATGTGCACACAGGCCCATGCAACATCTGTTGAAAGACACAGGTAGTCACTTAGCACCGAGTCTGCATCCTCAGTTCCACAATGAGGACAAAGCCTGCCAGTGTCACCCCAAAGGTCTAAGGTGATGAGGAGAACGAAGCCTCAATCAACAGCAGTGCCTTCTCTGAAGTTTAACATGCAGTTCTAAATGAAATGTGCCCGAGGGAGCTTCATAGAACAAAAGTCGCAGGACTATGGTATATTATTCAGCTATAAAAAGGAAGGAAATCCTGTCATATGCAACAATAAAGATGAACTTCAAGAACATTTTGCTAAGTGAAATATGCCAAACACAAAAAGGAAATATTGTATGATTCCAGTTATGTGAGTTACCTCCAGTATGCAAATTCATAGAGACAGAAAGAAGAGAGATTACCAGAAGCAAGGTGAACAGGGAATTTTTATTTAAGGGGTACAGTTTTTGTTTGGGATGATGAAAAAGTCTTATATATAGACAGTGGTGATGTTTGCAGTAATGATGCATTTAATGCCACTTAACTGAACTGTATACTTATGAATGGTTAAAAGGATAAATAGTATGTATATTTTTCCTCAATTTTAAAAATGGGGAAAAAACTCTCCTAACTACTCCTGTTTAGCAAACTCGTTTGAACAACAGCTCCCTTTTTAAACATAGCTACATGGCTGGGCATAGTGGCTCATGCCTATAATCCTAGCACTTTGGGACCTGGAGACAGGCAGATCACTTGAGGTCAGGAGTTCAAGACCAGCCTGCCCAACATGGCAACATCCCCCTCTACTAAAAGTGCAAAACTTAGCTGGAAATCGCTCGAACCGCGGAGGCGGGGGTTGCAGTGAGCCAAGGTCATTCCACTGCACTCCAGCCTGGGCAACAGAGCGGGTCTCCATCTCAAAAACAAACAAACAAATAAATAAATAAACATAGGTACACAATGAGAAGACTGGACCTAGGGACTGGGTAGGACATAGCAGGGCAAAGTCTCCACACGAAGTCCAAACCCCAGGGCAGCTGCACCTCCCCACCCCACTGGCCCTCCACCACACACACACTGACTCACAGCAGAGCTGCGCTCCTAGAGACACTTGGGGTGTTAAACATCTGTGGGTGCCCCAAACATTCAAATAATAAAATCAACCAGGGTGGTCAAGTCTGGACACTTCTATGTCGATGTCTATTTATACCTGAGCTAAGAAATACTAAGTGGCTGTGCCCTTAAACAGAAGCCAGATCAGGAGTCCTGGTTTTTCTTTCCTTTTCCATTCCCCCCTCAACATCTGCTTATGAAAAATTTCAATCATACAAAAAGGTTGAGAGGATTATTCAGTGACATCCCTAAACCTACCACCTGGTTTTGTTTGGTACGGAGGTAGGGGGAGGGCCCCACACCCTGTTCCGATTTTTTCTCCATCTCCCACCACAGTGAGGCACTAGTCCAGGAATACCACAGGGGCTGTCCTTGTCTTCAGTGAACACGCAAAATAGTACCTACGGATAAACTGTGTTCTTGCCTCAGTACTTTAGAAACTATGAAACTTTCCTTCAGTTTCATAAAGAATGAAAGTATTTTTTTCAGCTTGAGACTGTGTATTTTAAGCTTTAGTTTGAAGACAGTTGATTTCATGACCAAATTATGAACTTTTGAAAGAATTTTCATGAGAATACTCATCAGTCAAGACTGCAGCTGGAAATGAACAACTCTGACATACTACTATACCATTTTAATGAGACTTCACATATGGGAAATTTTTCTTTCACCAAGAGTGTTATAAATATGATCCTCACGGATGTGGACTTTAAAAAATGGGGATATCAAGCAAAGTAAATCTAACTTTGGAAATTTCTTTGGCATCACCAACTGATTTAAACATACTTTAAATAAGAAACCACAAACACGAATTTTAAAACTGTAACAACTCACAAAACAAAAACACCTCATTCTCTAAATCCAAAGCTGAGACAACTACTAAATCCCATGCTTAATATAGGTGACCTGTGTAAACAACGTGAGAGCAAAATTTTAAGCATGCCTTTAATTTGGTCCTTCCAAACTCAATTCCAACCCGCAATCCAATCCTGGAAAACGCTATCAGATGTTCAAGAATTTTTATTCTAATTTATCCTACTGCTTCACAAACCCACACTGGCTGCCAAACACACATCAAGCACCAACCAAGGAACCAACCAAACCAACGCCTCATGGGACCGGCACTAATGACACACGTTGGCATTTTCTGAAGCAGGATTTCTTGGACCTAAAATTCCAGCTATTATTTAAATCATATCCCTACTATAATTAACTAGCAAAGCTGAAACTAAATCAGACAGACGGGCCAGGCCTCCAGCCAGATGCTAAATGTCAGAATCATAAACCACTATGTGGATGTACCACTCCAGCACTGTCCAGGCCAGGAAGCCACAGGCTACCTCTCATAATGAGGGTCTTTGAAGAAGGCAGTGATTGCATTCCTTTGGGGATCTAGGAAAACACACTTTAGAAGAATTCCCACTCTCCAATAGCAGCGTCATCACAAGGCCTCAGAGGGTTTGTCATTGCCATATGTGCCCTGAGCATTGTGCTGGACACTATGAGGTCTCACCCAGGTAGAATAGGGTCTATTTTTTTTTGGAGGGGCGGTGGGGGCAGGGTCTTACTCTGGTTGCCCAGGCTGGAGTGCAGTGACAAGATCTGAGGGGAAGTTTTACCATGAGATGGGGTTTTGCCACGTTGCCCAAGCTTATCTAGAATTCCTGGACTCAAGCGATCCACCTGGCTCGGCCTCCCAAAGTGCTGGAATTACGGGCATGAGCCACCATGCCCAGCCAGGGTCTCACTTCTACATAAGCTTACAGTCTAGGGGAAAAAGACACCATCACATTCTCTATCAGACAGCTTTGTACATGATATTTTTATGATATTCATTATGCAAATACAAATGGCATAAAAAAACTGAGCTATATAAGTCTGTACTGAAGATATCTCAACAGAGTGACCAAGTTGCAGATACATTATTAGTTCTTTGCAGCATTCCTAATAGCAAGCGACCCAACAGGATGGGCCATCTTACATTCAAGTTCATAGCCCAGCAGGGGTTCTCAATCGTTAAGAAAGCCTTGCCTCCTCTGTCCCCCTCCAAGTTTTGGATATGCTCCAGCTAGGGAGTTAGAACACCCCTCCCATTTGAAAATCACGGCTATGGACTTAAGTAATAAATACTGTGACTGCCCAAAGAATCCCTGCCTACTTCCATGGAGGGGCACAATTCTTCAGGAAGGTGTTGAGATTCTTTGGAGAAGGTATCTTAGAGAAAGGGATATTTCACCAAAATCAGAAAGGCTGAAGGGCTAGGATGTGATGGAGAAAGTGTGAAGCTATTCTTGGAGGATGGAACTTCCCATGAAAAGGTTCAAATGTGGGAGAGAAAGATGAACACAAGAGCCAAAAAATGTTGGGGAGGGGGCAGGTGTCGTGCGGGTACATTTAATGAGAAAATAGGAGTGAGACTCCCGAGGAAGAATGGAGTTAACTAGTAATGAACCATGTTGGCCCTTAGCATTCCTGCTCAAGATAACTGCCTAGAGGCAGCCTGGCTCACTATTCCAGAGGCCCACTCCTTTCAAAATCCAGCTTACATTCTTAAGATCCTTACCATCCTAACTGATCAAGGGTCTCTAGGATCTAAACTACGCCACAAGATTCTAACAATCACTGTTAATAAGAAATACAAACCACGGCTACAAAATACGGGATTTTTTCATTTTCCTCCCAGAAAAATTCCCATGTATGTCACATATTGTCACACAAACAAAAAGGATTTGTGAACTAACTTAAAACACTTGTCACAAATAACTTGACATGGTCTAGATGATAACTAACAAAGTCTTCCCAGGGTGAATGGCAAACATTAAACAATGCCAAATTTCCATTCTAATTTTAACATCATAACCAACGTCTTTATTTCCAATATTACCTTGCTTTCTTCGTACTTTCAAAATATAACTAATAACCACGTAACATCAGCCTTAAAAATACTGAGCGAACAGCTGACTAACAGTGAAACGAATAGCCCAAGCAGGGCTGCCCTCACACTGGGGCCATCACAGGGCACTCTACGTAATAAAGCCCATTACAGAGAGCAGCAGTGACCTAGTGTACAATGGGAACAATGCCCCGGACTTGTGTAATTTGAAGGCCAATTCCTTCTAGAGGAATTACTAAGCAATAGACTTTTTAAAAGAAGATTCAGAGAATGTTTAGAGCTAGAGGTCAGTCACTTCAATCAAGCCTTACCCGTCTTTCTGTTCATCAGAATATTTCGGTACTTTTTAGAACAGATTTAGTCAAGACAGAGTCAATGCATTTGAATTTATCTTCTGTATTTCTTCACGCCGTTTTTAAAAAGTCAGTAAGAAATACTGTTTAGAAGTTTCACATGATTTTAAAAAAAATATAAAAGCAGCTTTTCAAAACTGGTGTTGGTATGGTTTTTCCAATACAAAGAACACCTCTCCCCTAAACCCAGCTTCCCAAAATCCTTCCTCTGTTTATGGTCAATTTATCAGCTTCAACTCCCATCCTACCCCGCCCCTCGGTGGAGTTTAGGAGCCCAGGGCTGGCTATTTACAACACAGCATTTAAAATAACAAGGAATCTTATTGTAAAAGCATTCCCCTCCCACCAAAAGAAAGCGCCTCCCACCAACCCTGTGATTTGCTAAGGAACATGTACGGCTCCAATTTACAGTATTTAAACTATTTCAAACTCGATGAAGAAGCCAGAAGAATCTCTTCCAGTTCTATAATTCATTGATTCTAGTAATTCACCTTGGTAATTTTGCAAGACAGGATAGCCTCTGCTCAGATACCTTAAACTGCCTGCCTGAGATTTGGAAAGTTATTAAATGTTCACCAACTTATTTTCAAAGGAATGCCGGTATATTCATTATTCTATTATTATTATTACATTCAGTGCCTTCTATACCTGCATGAGACAAAATTTTGTAAGACACTGAATAACACATCTTGCTAATTACAATTAAATAGACGTCATAAACAGTTTATACATTCTCATTTTGGAATTTTTTTTCTGTTACTACCTTATTACAACGGTTATTTCAGAAAAAAAAAAAACTTAAAACATACAAAGCAGCTTACCAAAAATATACAAGATTTAGTACAAATTTCCCAATAATCAGCCATGAGTTACTTTTTCCATGATTAAGGGAAGGCCCCTCATCTTCTAAGTTAAAATTTTAAGCAGAACACTTGAGTTAAGATCACACACATTTTGTGATTTCGCATTCAAATTTCAGTATATTTGTTTGTTATTAAAATATGGGCAAACTTTCCTCTAAAAATGTACATATTTGTTGAATATTTTGTGAAAAGAGCTGTTCAGCTATTTATCTGAATTATTTACCGGCCAAACGTATACTCTATGGCTTAGTAGTTAAGGTGAAATAATTTTTTTAATGCTATTACATTAAAAACACTCTTGGCCGGGCGCGGTGGCTCTCGCCTATAATCCCAGCATTTTGAGAGGTCGGCGGATCACGAGGTCAGGAGATCGAGACCATCCTGGCTCACACGGTGAAACCTCGACTCTACTAAAAATACAAAAAACTAGCCGGGCGAGGTGGCGGCGCCTGTAGTCCCAGCTCCTCGGGAGGCTGAGGCAGGAGAATGGCGGGAACCCGGGAGGCGGAGCTTGCAGTGAGCTGAGATCGCACCACTGCACTCCAGCCTGGGCGACAGAGCGAGAATCCGTCTCAAAAACAAAAACAAAAAACAACAACAAAAAAACACTCATATCCATCCTAGAGAAGCGTGAAAATGTGAAAGTTCTTGGTCAAAATTCTTGTCAGGTGGGGCGCGGGTGGCTCACGCCTGTAATCCCAACACTCTGGGAGACCGAGGCAGGTGGATCACCTGAGGTCAGGAGTTCGAGGGCCAGCCTGGCCAACACGGCGAAACACGTCTCTACTAAAAGTACAAAATTATCTGGGCTGGCGGCGGGCGCCTGTAGTCCCAGCTACTTGGGAGGCTGAGGCAGGAGAATCGCTTGAACCTGGGAGACGAAGGTTGCAGTGAGCTGAGATCGCGCCACTGCCCTCCAGCCTGGGAGGCAGAGCGAGATCCTGTCTCAAAACAACAACAACAAAATTTTTGTCAACAAAATCTGAAAGTTAAGTTCTCTCATAGTTATCCTCGCAAAATAGCATTTCTCATCCAAAGGCCTCAGAAGAGCCGCCAGCCGCCGAGCTCACTGGGGACCCTGCTACCGGCTGCTTGGCGCCCCGGTCGGGTGGGTTTTACCTTTTTCAGGGTCCATTCCTCGCCTCGCCCCCCGCTCCCACCCCTGGGGACACTGGAAACTCGGACTTTACAAACGGGTTTGCTCCAGGCCGCACTCCATGCCCGAGGGAAAGCTCCCCAGAACTTCTGGAGTTGGGCAACGATGGCAAGATGTGAACGATGTCAGGATCCCCGTCTCCGGAGTCCGGCTGCGAGCTAAGCGCAGGTGAGCTTGCATCAGAGGAGAAAGCCAAGCCCCCGACACGTCGCTGAACTAGGGCACGGGAATGGCGTGTTATGCAACGGCCGCCGCTCGCGTGGCCACGAAAGCGCTCCCGCGGCTCGGGCC
>NW_012101676.1:134089-136360 GCF_000951045.1 Mandrillus leucophaeus | reverse complement strand
TGACTCTCTGCTAGCCGCCCCCAAACTTGAGTATTTGCCCTCTCGACTGCACTTGTATTAAAAGTTGGTAACTGTTGTTAAAGTCACTATTCTTAAGTATCTCATACCAGTCTTGGTGGGGGGAAAAAAAGCAGGCCTGAAGGATCCACCAAGTTACCAACTAGGGGCGGGACAGTAAAAATAGGGGCAGGAAAGGACAGACGGCTATTGGGACAGTGGAATCAAACAATTAAGAAGAACTGTCTGCCAGGAGCGGTGGCTCGCGCCTGTAATCCCAGCACTTGGAGAGGTTTAGGCGGGCGGATCACCTGAGGTCGGGAGTTCGAGACCAGCCTAACCAACATGGAGAAACCCCGTCTCTACTAAAAATACAAAATTAGCCAGGCGTGGTGGCGCATGCCTATAATCCCAGCTCTTCAGGAGACTGAGGCAGGAGAATCGCTGGAACCCAGGAGGCGGAGGTTGCAGTGAGCTGAGATCGCATCACTGCACTCCAGCCTGGGCAACGAGCCAAACTCCGTCTCAAAAAACAAAAAAGAACGTGTGATGCACACCCAAATTTAATCTGATTTAATGTAATCAACCTCCCCTCCCCGTGTATATTTTGTTTCTGATAAGTGTTTTCTGGTGTAGGAAATAGTATAGTACTATATATACTAGCAAGTGAGGTCGTGAGTTTTGAACAGCTCCAGTATCCATTTGAGGACTTTGGATCTGGTACAGGCACAGAAGCAGGGATTGTGCAAAGATTCAGAGTAGAAATAATAGACTGGAAGCCAAATACTCAATCTACTTCTGGCTCTCCTAACATCGTACTTCTTACCACCTACGTCTGTGGCAAGTGATGCCGAGGGTCAATATAGTTTTTAAAGTCAACTCAATTTCCTCTTTAATTGACAAACTCTTGTGAAATTTTTAAATTTTACTCTCATGGGAAACAGTAATAAAGGTCATTATCTGTGCACTATTTTGACAGTCTCACCCAGCCTTCAGTCCCTGGTCCATCCTCCTCCCCTCCTTCCTCTCTTTCAGTCTCTTAAGGCCTCTGCTCTTCCAGGGAATCTTCTCAGATCTCTGTTTTCTCTCTTCTTTGGGCTCTGATAATCAAACTGTAATCCCTTCCTGCCAGCAGAAGTGTGCAAAAAAAAAGAAAAAGAAAAAAAGAAACCATTGTGCAGCTTAGAATTCAATTTCATTTTTCGATAGTATCTTCTTTTTTTTTTTTTTCCGATAGTATCTTGTATGCTACCCAGATATCTTGCACAGTACTAGGAGCAAAATAAGTCTCCAGCCAATATTCTGCAATTGAGCTCTACTGGCATTACCTATGTACCTTTCCACATTTTTTCCTTTTTTTCTTACAGACGTTGCCCAGGCTGGAGTGCAGTGGCACAATCATAACTTACTGCAGCCCACATCAGCCTTGAACTCCTGGGCGCAAGCCATCCTCCTGCCTCAGCCTCTAGGGTAGCTGGGAATACAGGCGCGCACCACCATGCTTGGCCTTGTTTCCACTCTTAAGCTGACTACACTTCCTCCACCCCAACCCCAAGTCACATGGCTGCTAATCTTTTTTTGTTGTGTGTTTAAAGATCCTGCCCCTGCTCTGCCTCCAAAGATGTAAACATAATGTTAAAAACACATGTGGAATGAAAAATATTATAAAATAGATTTAATGGACTTTAAAATTTGTGCATAAAATACCTAATAAAAATGTTGCAGTTACAATGATCATTTCAGCATTGTTTACAGTAGTGAAAAAATTGAGAAAAACCCCAAATGTCCCGTCGAGGGGTAGGAAAATAAAAGGTAGATATCCAAATGATGGAATATACACAGTAGTTAACTTAATGAACTAGCTCTGTAGTTGTAAAGGATAAATGACGGTAGAAAGAATTCAAAAGCAGTGTGGAGTGAAAAAAAAACAAGTTGCAGAACTATATATACATTGTGATACCATATTTATAAATAATCAAAATCCCACAGAACCTAAAATGATCACATACTTTATATAAGTATAGACATAGAATGCAATATCACACACCAAATTCATGACAGCTGTTGCTTATATTAGAGGGAAGGAGGGAACTTGAGCGGAGAAAAGAAATGAAGACTTCAACTTTACAATGCTTTCTTTTATTTAAAAAATGGAAACAAAGCTGTCAAAATCTTAAAAGTTGTTGGTTCTGGCCGGGCGCGGTGGCTCAAGCCTGTAATCCCAGCACTTTGGGAGGCCGAGACGGGCGGATCACGAGGTCAGGAGATCGAGAC
>NW_012101676.1:122150-133373 GCF_000951045.1 Mandrillus leucophaeus | reverse complement strand
GACGGGTGGATCATGAGGTCAGGAGATCGAGACCATCCTGGCTAACACGGTGAAACCCCGTCTCTACTAAAAAATACAAAAAAAAAAACTAGCCGGGTGAGGTGGTGGGCACCTGTAGTCCCAGCTATTTGGGAGGCTGAGGCAGGAGAATGGCGTGGACCCGGGAGGCGGAGCTTGCAGTGAGCTGAGATCTGGCCACTGCACTCCAGCCTGGGCGACAGAGCGAGACTCCGTCTCAAAAAAAAAATAAAAAAGAAAGGAAGAACAGCAACAATAAAAGTTTATTTTATATGTATATACAATAAACTATATACACATATATATTTTTTAAACTATTTTTAAAGCCCAGAAAATTGCACAGCCAAATGTTAACAGTGGTAGTCTCTGGATGTAGTGTAGTGATTCTGGGTGATTTTGTCTTATAATTCCTGCTACTTCTATAGTAGGATAGTTAACAGAATTTTTTTTTTTTTTTTTTTTTTTGAAATGGAGTCTTGCTCTGTCGCCTAGTCTGGAATGCAGTGGTGTGATCGCAGCTCACTGCAACCTTGCAACCTCCATCTCCCGGGTTCAAGCAATTCCCCTGCCTCATCCTCTGGAGTAGCTGAGACTGCAGGCATGCTCCACCACACCTGGCTAATTTTTGTATTTTTATTAGAGATGGGGTTTCATCATGTTGGCCAGACTGGTCTCGAACTCCTGACCTCAGGTGATCCGCCTGCCTTGGTCTTCCAAAGTGCTGGGATTACAGGCTTCAGCCACCATGCCTGGTCCAGAAAATGTTTTAAAGTTAATCAGTTAAATAAGCACATCTACATAATGTATCTAGCTGAGAAGACAAGAAAAAGAGACAACACAAGACCAGCTGAGCATAGAGCTGAGAGTAGTGACAAAATTGGAGTATATAAATTAACTAATATAGTTTATACATATGTGTATGTGTGTGTCCTTATTCTATACCAAGTATTGCTCTAAATTTGTATATTATCTCATTTAATTCTCAAAATGACCATGTTATTCAACCCATTTTATGAAAGAGGATCCTGAAATGCAGACAGCTCAAGTAACTTGCCCAAGATCAAAGAGCGGAGATTCAGACCTTCATAGATCTAACTCCAGAGCTTTGAGTTATAATGACTTGTTATAGTTATAATGAATTATAATGCCCTCTCCAGGTAATCTCAAGAAGTAATGAGACTGGGCATGGTGGCTCACGCCTGTAATCCCAGCACTTTGGGAGGCCAAGGCAGGTGGATCACGAGGTCAGGAGTTCGAGACTAGCCTGGCCAAGATGGGGAAACGCTGTCTCTACTAAAAATACAAAAATTAGCTGGGCGTGGTGGCAGGCGCCTGTAATCCCAGCTACTCGGCAGGCTGAGGCAGGAGAATCGCTTGAACCCAGGAGGTGGAGGTTGCAGTGAGTGGAGACCACACCACTGCACTCTAGCCTGAACAACAGAGCAAGACTTTGTCTCAAAAAAAAAAAAAAAAAAAGTCATAATTACAACATACTCATAAGTAAGGAAACTGAAAACAAATTAACTCCCTTATGCTTCCTCTGAAAGAGGAATGGACTTTGTGGAGTGAGGAAGAGGGGAACTCAAAGACTTGTGTCTCCAGCCTCAACCAAAGCAGAGAACGATTCCAGGCCTAGCAGACACAGAGAATCCACTTGCTCGTGAGGCCTCTGCAGTTGTGAAGCCAGTGAAGGGGTTCTCTTCCTGAGGCTCCTATAGAATATCACCTATGGCCGGGTATGGTGGCTCACACCTGTAATCCCAGCACTTTGGGAGGCCGAGGCGGGCGGATCACTTGAGGCCAGGAGTTCTAGACCAGCCTGGCCAACATGGCGGAACCCTTTCTCCACTAAAAACACAAAAATTAGCTGGGCATAGTGGTACATGCCTGTAATCCCAGCTACTCGGGAGACTGAGGCACGAGAATCGCTTGAGCCCAGGCGGTGGAGGTTGCAGTGAGCCGAAATGGCGCCACTGCGCAGCCTGGGCGACAGAGCCAGACTCTATCTCAAGAAAAATAAAATAAAATCTGCCTAACTACAGAAGAATGTTCTCTATGGGCAGTAGCATAAAAATAGAGTAGGATCAGACCATGCAAGACCCAGACAACCGAGAAGAAGGTATGCTTCATTGACTTGTTTCATTTGTTTTAGAGTCGTTTTATATCCATATACAGTACTTTATGTCCTTAACTAAATTATACATTCCTTAAGAACAGAGAAGATATTCTCCCCCAAAAACCATATGTAAAGAACATTTTAATGGTAAAATTCAAGGCCAGGTGTGGTGGCGCACACCTGTAATCCCAGCACTATGAGAGGCTGAGGTGGGAGGATCACTCGAGCCCAGAAGTTCCAGGCCAGCCTGGGCAACATTGTCTCTACAAAAATTACCAAAAAAATTAGCTGGGTGTAGTGACACATGCCTGAGGTCCCAGCTATTCAGGAGGCTGAGGCTGCAGTGAGCCATGATTGCTCCCACCGCACTCCAGTCTAGGTGACAGAGGCCCTGTCTCAAAAAAAAAAAAAAAAAAAAAACCAACAAAAAAAGTGCACTTAATACATTCAATATAACAGTTTCAGGTTTTTCTTTTTTTTTTGGTCTGTTTGTTTTTGTTTTTTTTGTTTTTGTTTTGGTTGGGTGGGGGAGAACATAGGTGTATGCCATCACACCAGGCTAATTTTTTTGTATTTTTTGTAGAGATGGGGTTCTGCCATGTTGCCCAGGCTGGTCTTGAGTGTCGGGATTACAGGCATGAGCCACTGCACCAGGCTTTGTGTTTTGAGGAATTGTTGTTGTTGCTGTTGTTAGTTATTATGAAATGTATATCTATCAGTTTGTGCCTCCAGTTCCTGAAACAGAGCTCTTAATACTCTTGTATGTAGGGGCGCTAGGAGAATCTTCTGCTAATATTTGGTCTTTGACACCAATTCCTGACACAGAGCTCCTGAATCCCTCAGAATTTCCTGGGCGATAGGAGCATCTTTGTTCCAATCGGGTGACTGTTGGTGGCTCCTGGATAGGGACTGGTTGCCAGAAACACCAAGTCATGATTAGACTCTTGGAACTTTCAGCCCCATCTCCCATCCTCTAGGAAGGGGAGAGGGGCTGGCGATTGAGTTAATAATCAATCATGAAAATATCATAAGGCCTCCATAAGGTGCAATGTTCAGGAGCCTCCTGAACTGCAGTGTTCGGGAGCTTCTGGGCTGATGAATATATCTGCATGCTGGAAGGGTGGGTGGCAGACTCCAGCTCCATGGGGACAGAAAGTCCAGCACTCAGGACTCTTCCAGACCTCAACCTATGTATCTCTTCTGTTCATCTGCATCCTCATAGTATCTGTTATTAACCTGTAAATGCAGGTGTTTTCCATGAGTTTTATTATTTTTATTATTTTTATTTTTTTTGAGACAGAGTCTCGCTCTGTCGCCTAGGCTGGAGAGCAATAAGCATGATCTCAGCTCACTGCAACCTCTGCCTCCCGGGTTCAAGTGATTCTCCTGCCTCAGCCTCCTGAGTAGCTGGGATTACAAGTGTGCGGCACCACGCCTGTGCAATTTTTGTTGTTTTTTATTTTTTTCAGTAGAGACGGGGTTTCACCATGTTGGCCAGGCTGGTCTCAAACTCCTGACCTCAAATGATCTGCTGGCCTCAGCCTCCCAAAGGTGTGAGCCACTGCACCCGGCCTCCATGAGTTTTATAAGCCATCCCAGCAAACTAATAAAACCTGAGAAGGGGTAGTGAAAAGTGATTTACAGCCAGTTGATCACCAGTATAGGTGACAACCTACTATTGACATCCCAAATGGAGGCAATTTTCTAGGACTGAGCCCTTAACGTACGAGGTCTGCAGTAACTCCAGGTAGATAGTGTTAGAATTGAACTGAATTATTCTAGGACATCCAGTTGGTGTGTGAGGGGAAAAACCCACACATTTTGGTGACCAGAGTGTGTTGAGTGTTGAATGTGAATGTAGAAGGAAAAACTTTTTCCTTAGTTGGTTTTTCCTTTAGAGTTATTTTGTCTCTGTTAGGTAATCAGCTATTTTTTTCTCTGCTATTAAGAGTCTTTAGTAGTATATCACACCTTATTAATTTTCAACTTTTAATCTGCTATTAGCAAAGAAATGTTGCTTAGCTTATTAAAATTATATGTAAAGTAAAACTAATAGAACTTCTTATCCCTAAAACCTTTTCTGTGCAGAGAACTAGAACTTTCTGACAGCTATTTCAAATATCAAAAGACCTTTTGCTCCCTCAGTTCCTAGACATTTTCCACAGAGTTTATAATATTGGAAGTCAGATTTAGGGAAAGTGGAGTATTACTGTTTTGTTTGTTTTTGCTTTTTTGAGACAGGGTCTGGGTCTGTCACCCAGGCTGGAGTGCAGTGGCAGGATCACGGCTCACTGCAGCCTCAACCTCCCAGGCTCAAGGGATCCTCCTACCTCAGTCTCCCCAGTAGCTGGGACTACAGATGCATGCCACCAGGCCTGGCTAATTTTTGTATTTTTTGTAGACACTATGTTTCGCTATGTTGTCCAGGCTTGTCCCGAACTTCTGGGCTCAGGTGATTTCCCCCTCTCAAGGTGTTAGGATTACAGGCATGAGCCACCTCGCCCAGCGAATATTATTATTATTATTGTTTGTTTAAGACAGAGTCTCACTCTATCACCCAGGCTGGAGTACAGTGGTGCAATCTCAGCTCACTGCAACCTCTGCCTCCCAGGTTCAAGTGATTCTCCTGCCTCAGCCTACAGAGTGGCTGGGACCACAGGCCCGCGCCATTACGTGCGGCTAATTTTTGTATTTTTAGTAGAGACAGGGTTATGCCATGTTGGCCAGGTTGGTCTCGAACTTCTGAGCTCAAAGTGATCCGCCTGCCTCGGCTTCCCAAAGTACTGGTATTACAGGCGTTAAACACCACACCTGACCTATCTTGTATTTTTAAAAAGCCTTTATTTAATTGGTTTTGCCACTAGTTTTCTTTCTTAATTTAAACTGTATTTTAAAATTTGTGGTAAAATATACATTATATAAAATTTACCATCTTCACCATTGTAACCATTACAAATTCTCATTTCGTACAGTTATGAAAATAATTTGTTTACCGGGGAGAAAATCTTCAGTATTAAATTTCAATTCGTATGCATGTTTTCCAGTATTAAAATCATGAGACTGTACATTTTCCTCTGATTTTAATTTATTTCTAATTGCTTTGCTTTTAGCTATTTTGGAAAACTGAATCTCCAGGAAAATACAGCAGCACCCTCTAATGCATAGTTAGGGAAGGCCCAGGGTTCCAGCAACTTTCCAGGGCAACCACCTGACCAGTCCCCGCAGACCTCCCTTTCCAGCCACCTCCGGAGACTCCAAGTGTAGCTTCATTCTCCAAATAGCCACTCTGCTTCTCAGATGAGTAATGAAGTATGTGGTTGCGTAAGTCAGAATTGCTCAATAATTTGAGAAGATTCATTCCCAGAAAAGCTCAAAGATATACTATGAAGATACAAATCACATTCTGCATTTAAAGAATTCTTGTGTTGACACTTACGTTAGTAAGAGAAGAATTGCTAAAACAATTTTTTTTCTTACCACATCCCCCGAAAGCTTACTCTTTCTGCTGAGTGAGCTATGACAGCAACACCAACTATTTACTTATTTCTCATTACGTTTAGAGTTGGCTGCAGCTTCCATTTCATTTGCAGACATGAGCAGAACGCTGCTTTGTCTATAATTAAAAGAAACATCCCATTGAAAAGGTGAAGTTTTAATTCTATATGCTCCAAAACCTTCCATTTAAATTTTTTATCAAACGTCTGCAGCAAACATTGGTAAAACTTGCTTTAGGAGCAACAGGGTAAGGCCCAAACTTTCATCTCAACAAAAATCCATTTCCATAACAAAATCAGTATTGTCAGAGTTAGCTGAGCTAATCTAAATTGACAATACATATTTAATTGTGTAACTGTAAAGGAATCATTTTCATGATCTGTTTTTAAACTTTGAATTTAAAATTAACTACTAAATGTTGTTTTGGTTGTTATTTTACAGTTCCTTTTAAGATCAGTATTTTGCTTTATCAGCCGGGCGCAGTAGTTCACACCTATAATCCTAGCACTTTGGGAGGCCGAGGCGGGCGAATTGCCTGAGCTCAGGAGTTCAAAACCACCCTGGGCAACACGGTGAAACCTGTCTCTACTAAAATACAACAACAACAACAACAAACATTAGCTGGATGTGGTGGCATGCGCCTGTAGTCCCAGCTACTTGGGAGACTGAGGCAGGAGAATTGCTGAACTTGGGAGGCGGAGGTTGCAGTGAGCCAAGATCATGCCACTGCACTCCACTCCAGCCTGGGCAACAGAGTGAGACTCGTGTTTTAAAAAAAAAAAAAACCTCAGTATTTTTTTTTTGAGACAGAGTCTTGCTCTGTCACCCAGGCTGGAGTGCAGTGGCCGGATCTCAGCTCACTACAAGCTCTGCCTCCCAGGTTTACGCCATTCTCCTGCCTCAGCCTCCCAAATAGCTGGGACTACAGGCGCCGCCACCTCGCCCAGCTAGTTTTTTGTATTTTTAGTAGAGACGGGGTTTCACCGTGTTAGCCAGGCTGGTCTCGATCTCTTGACCTCGTGATCCGCCTGTCTCGGCCTCCCAAAGTGCTGGGATTACAGGCTTGAGCCACTGTGCCCGGCCAAAAAAAACTTCAGTATTTTGCTTTATCAACCAGAGCTGATATATACAGTTATCACAGAGTGAGTTATCTTCGCCTGCTTGATAAATGGGTTTTGATAATGAAAACCATGATGAGATTATGATAAGGTGATTCACCTGCAGAAGTGGAAGCCAGCCAGTAACCAAGAGGCTGCCAAATTTCAGAGAGCAAAGGGAAATCTACACAAATCAGGACGCAGTCTCTGCAGATTGTATTTGATAGTTGGTAACCCCAGGCCAAAAAGAGTTCCTGGGTTTGAGATTGGAACTCGAAAAATGTCCTAGAGCTAATAGCCTTCAGAAAGACAGAGGTGGGAGGAAGAACTAATGTTTGAGGTAAAGACACTTGGAAGGAGAAAAGGGCAGAACAAAGTCACAGAGAAAGCCGGTATTTGAGGCATGCAGATAATGGACTTCTGAGAGAGTAGGGAGGATGCTAGAGAAATAGAGAAGTGAAGTAAACAAAGAAGTAGACAGATGAGATGGCACAGCTCTGCGATTCTGTACGGTCAAACTAATACTTGGGGAGTAAGCTGTAAAAATTATTTTGGAGATCCCGGCGTGGTGGCACATGCCTGTAGTCCCAGCTACTTGGGAGGCTGAGGCAGGAGGATCACTTGAACCCAGGTCCAGTGAAATGGCTATTTCTGCATAGGATCTGTCCCCATACCCTGCTTGTGCCTTTCCAGGCCTGGATGTCCCCTACCCAGTTCCTCTTTTGGTTGAAATCCTTCTCATTTGCAGTAGGCAAAATAATAGCCCCCCACACAGATGTCCATGCCTTACTGACTGGAACCTGCGACTACGTTACCTGACTTGTCAGAGCGGGAGCAGTAGATGCGGTTGTGGTTACAAACCTTGAACTGCAGAGACTATGCTGGATTATTTAGGTGGGGCACAGCATAGTTAAACGGGTCCTTAAATGCAGTAGAAGGCAGAAGGGGAGGCCAGAAACATGCGACAGCAAAAGAAGGCCTTGACCCTGCTGCCAGTTTTGAAGACGGAAGCCACAAGCCAAAGGATGCAGCAGCCTCCAGAGGCTGAGAACAGACAGCAGGAAACACTCCCCAGTCCTGTAACCACAAAGAGCTGAATGAGGCTAAAAGCCCAACTAGCAGGAACAGCCCCTTTGCTAGAGCTACATCCCCTCCAGGAAGGGATGTAGCTCTCCAACTCCTTGGTTTTAGTTCAACAAGATCTGCATTGGGCTTCTGACCTCCATGACTATAAGATAATTAAGTTATGTTGCTTTAAGCCACTAAGTTTGTGATTCAGTAGTCCCCCCTTACCTGTGGCTTTGTTTTTCACAGGTTCAGTTACCTACTGTCAACCAAGGTCAGAAAATAGGTGAGTACAATACAGTAAGATATTTTGAGAGAGACAGAGACCAAATTCACGTAACTTTCATTACAGTATACTGTTATAATGGTTTAATGGTTCTATTTTATTTATTTTTTTTTCTGAGATGGAGTCTCACTCTGTCACCCAGGCCAGAGTCCAGTGGCACGATCTCAGCTCACTGCAGCCTCCACCTCCTGTATTCTAACGATTCTCCTGCCTCAGCCTCCCGAGTAGCTGGGACTACAGGTGCATGCCACCATGCTCAGCTAATTTTTGTATTTTTTGTAGAGATGGGGTTTCACCATGTCGGCCAGGCCGGTCTCAAACTCCTGACCTTAAGTGATCTGCCCATCTCGGCCTCCCAAAGTGCTGGGATTACAGGCGTGAGCCACTATGCCTGGCTAGTTATTGTTGTTAATCTTTTACTGTGCCTAATTTATAAATTATCATACATATGTATGTATAGGAAAAACATAGTATATACAGTGTTCAGGGCTCTCTGCAGTTTCAGGTATGCACAGGGGGATGAATGTATCCCCTGCAGATAAGGAAGGAAAACTGTATTTGTTATGGCATCGACATGAAACAACTACACCATCCTTCACAGCCTGCTTCTCGCTCCATGTCTCTGAGAAGTTGTCCTTGATCTTAGCTAGGAACAGCCCCCTTTGCTTTTTCCTGAATTCCCAGGAGCTCTGTGGGACTTCTGCCCCCTGAGAAATGGTCTGGTGTCATGATTCTTTGTAGACCTGTCTACTACTATTAGAGTTTTAGCTCTTTGAGGTAAGAGGTTAGGATGTAGGCAGGTATGGTAGCTGCCACAGTATCCAACCCCTTGCTTAGTACATAGAAGCCACTCAACAAATTGTGTTTTACATAAAAAAGTGGACAAATGGAAGCCTCCATAAACACGGCAGAAACAAAATAACTGTAGTTGGTACACTCTTTCTCTTCTCTTTTCCCACAAGTTAGTTATTATTTTACCTCTGAAATTAGAAGCCATTTCTTTACTATCGATTGTCTGTGGCTGCAAAATTATTTGAATACTTCCTGTTAATAAGAAATATTATTCTTTTCACATAATTAATTAGTTATATTTCATGTGTTTCCAAAGAAGAGGACCTTAGAACTTTAGGGAATTAATAATAAATAAGAATGTCTGCTTGACCTGGCACAGTGGCTCACACCTGTAATCCCAGCACTTTAGGAGGCCGAGGCAGGTGGATCACCTGAGGTCAGGAGTTCGAGACCAGCCTGGCCAACATGGTGAAACTCCGTCTCTACTAAAAATACAAAAATTAGCTGGGCGTGGTGGCGCACACCTGTAATCCCAGCTACTCGGGAGGCTAAGGCAGGAGAATTGCTTGAACCTGGGAGGCAGAAGTTGCAGTGAGCCAAGATGGAGCCATTGCACTCCAGCCTGGGTGACAGAGCAAGACTGTCTCCAAAAAAAAAAAAAAAAAAAGCCTGTGGCTGGGCATGGCGGCTCACGCCTGTAATCCCAGCACTTTGGAAGACCGAGGTGGGAGGATCACTTGAGGTCAGGAGTTCAAGACCACCCTGGCCAACATGGTGAACACCCATCTCTAATACAAATAGAAAAATTAGCCAGCTGTGGTGGCAGGTGCCTGTAATCCCAGCTACTCAGGAGGCTGAAGCACAAGAATCACTTGAAGCTGAGAGGCGGCGATTGCAGTGAGCCAAGATGGCACCACTGCACTCCAGTCTGGGAACAGAGTGAGACCCCATCTCAGAAAATAAAATAAAATAATATAATGGCAGGGTGCGTGTTTCACGCCTGTCATCCCAGCACTTTGGGAGGCAGACGTGGGCAGATCACTTGAGGCAGGAAGTCAAGACCAGCCTGGCCAACACGGTGAAACCCCATTTCTACTAAAAAAACCCAAAAACCAAAAAACCAAACCAAAACAAAACTGGGCATGCCGGCCTACATCTGCAGTACCAGCTACTGGACGGGATGGGGTGCGGGGAGGGCAGAGGCTGAGGTGGGAGGATTGCTTGAGCCCAGAAAGCCAAGGCTGCAGTGAGCTTCAACTTGGGCGACAGAGTGAGACACTGTCTCAAAAAAAGAAAAATAAATTTAAGGAGTCAAGACAAAAAGAAAATATTTGTTAAACATTTTTAACAGCTGAAACTACACTAAAAATCACAACTCAGAGTGAAACTAACAGGCTCGTTTTCTAAGGAGAGATCAGACATGATAGATGTTTTTCGCAGTCTGTCTTGTAAGCATCCACATCACCCTCGCAGATGGCCCTTCCATCTGACAAGTCGTGTACTAATTATTTTTCAAAATATGTATGAGTTGAAGATCTCTCTAACGACTGTGCAACTATTCAAATGTTGAACACAACTTAGCTGGATAAATCTGGAGAAGTCTGGCTGGGAAGGGAAGAAGCAGCTGGAAAACAGGGCTAAGCCAAGACGTGCAGCTGGAGCAGAAGCTGGGAGTCAGAACGGGCTGGCAGAGAGCGCTGAGCTCCCAGCGGGGAAGAAACCAAAGAACACTGAGGCTCCTGCGACTAGAGGCCTGTAGGTTTTGGGCGCCCACCCTGCTACTGTAGAATGGTTCTTGGCAGTAGATTTCTCAATTTCCTTCTCCAGTTTAATTTTTTAATAACTGAGTACAGTTAAAAATAGAGTAAGATCACAGTCTCCCAAGCCCAGTTCCTTATTTATTTGTGGGCCCCAAGAGGAGTCAAAAGTACGAGCAGGTACTTGGGGGTACCCTGTGTGTCCTGGCATCATTTCACGGAAGATAAGGCCATGTCACCGCATCCCCAGTACAGGGCTGGCCCGGCATGGTATCCGCAGGAAACGGTGATTGAGCCCTCCTTCCTCCTACGTCCCCACCGCATCCTGGGCAACATTTTCTCTCTTAACTAATAACCGCTGAGTATTTGTATTTTTCAGGGAACTTCAGGAGACGTAAAGCCTTTAAGGTTTAAAGGGCTGAATCTCTTCCGGTGCAATTTCAGGAATTACAAGTATTTTTTTCCTTTCTTCATTCATTCAATCAATACGTATGTTCTGAATTCCAGGCATAGCGCTAGCCATGGAGACCATAGTGGTGGGCAACGCAGACGCGACCCTGGCGTCACAAAACTTAAAGTTTAGAGAAGACAGACGTG
>NW_012101676.1:116072-121200 GCF_000951045.1 Mandrillus leucophaeus | reverse complement strand
CCGCCCCTGCCCCCCACACCCCTCCTCGGGCCTCACCCCTCCGCCTCGCCCCTGGGTGGGGACCTGCCCAGGCGGCTTCCCCATAGGCCAGTGCTGGGCCCGCGGTGTTTTAGCGGCCCAGGGAAAAGTTTTAATTTTCATTTCTTTTAAAATTAAAAGAAATAAGTCAATGTGATGACATTGAATCTAAATAATAAAAACTCCAGTCTGGGTCATGTTCGCCTTTATACACTACATCGTGAAACTACTTACATCTTCAGGAGGAAGGGCCCATGGAGGCTGCAGTCGTCGCACAGCCCCGGGAGTGCAGGGGCGGAGGGGCGGTGGCCGAGGATGCAGGGAGAGGGGAGGCTCGGGGGTTGGGGGGCGGCCAGGCCAGGTCCTGTGAGAGGGGAAGAATGGAAGTCTCTGGAAGCCTTAAGGGGGCGAAACTTGATGTTATAGAGAGCACGCTGTGGCCAGGAGTGGTGGCTCACGCCGTTAATCCCAAAGCTTTGGGAGGCTGAGGCGGGCGGATCACCTGAGGTCGGGAGTTCGAGACCAGCCTGACCAACGTGAAGAAACCCCGTCTCTACTAAAAATACAAAATTAGCCGGGCAGGGTGGCGCATGCCTGTAATCCCGGCTACTCGGGAGGCTAAGGCAGGAGAATCGCTTGAACCGGGGAGGCAGAGGTTGCGGTGAGCTGAGATGGCACCATTGCACTCCAGCCTGGGCAACAAGAGCGAAGCTCCTCAAAAATAAATAAATAAATAATAAATAAAATAAAGAGCATGCTGAGGCGGGGCTCACACCCATACTCCCAGAGTTTTGGGAGGCAAAGGCGGGCAGATCGCTTGAGGCCAGGATAGCCTGGGCAGCATAACAAGACCCCATCTCTACAAAAAATACAAAAATTACCCGGGCATGATGATGCAGGCCTCCGGTCCCAGCTACTGGGGAGGCTGAGGCTGGAGGATTGCTTGAGCCGAGGAGGTTGAGGCTGCAGTGAGCCAAGATTGCAGCACTGCACTCCAGCTTGGGCGACAGAACCAGAACCTGTAAAAAGAAAAAAGCAAACAAAACAAAAAAAACAAAAAACAAACAAAAACGCACTCTGATTACCGAGTGGGAGCAGCAGGTGTGGGGAAGAGGCCAGCAGAAGCGGAAAGCGCCAAAAGGTCCCGTGGCAGCCGAGTACCGAGGGTGAGGGCTTCTCAGGGCAGGCCCTGGTAGTCAGCTAGGGAAAGCTCTGCCAACAGCGGGGCACTAAACAACAGGAGTTCACTCCTCTCACACTCATGGAGGCTGGAAATCCGGAACCAAGGTGTGGGTAGGCTGGGCTCCTGTGAGGCCGAGGGAGGATCTGTTCCAGGCCTTTCTCCTAGCTTGACGTCTTCTGGTCATCTCAGGCATTGCCTGGCTGGCTGGTTGCTATCTTTTCCCTGTGACTTTTTCCTTTCTTTCCTTTCCTTCCTTTCTTTTCCCTCCCTCTCTCTTTCGACAGGGTCTTGCTCTGTTGCCTAGGCTGGAGTAGAGTGGCCCAATCTCGGCTGACTGCAGCCTCTATGTCCTGGCCTCAAGTGATCTTCCCAACTCAGCCTCCAGAGTGCTGGGACCCCAGGTGCGCTCCACCGCACCTGGCCCCACCTTCCCTTTTGAATGCCCTCGGGATGCAGCCTTGGGGCACTTTCTCTTGCCATCCTCTCCTTTGGTTCCCAGGCGCAGCTCTGCCTCCTCCCTCAAACTGGATCCAGCCCTCCTGCACCCCGGCCTGTGTGCAGCCGCAGGAGAGGAGGAAGGCAGCCTCTCCGGTGCGGTGCTTTCTGCATAGGTTTAGTGGTGGGGACCAACACGCGAGCTGGCGCTTTCTGCGCGAGCCCAGCATCAGGCGGAGGCCCAGGGCCAACCGGACTCTTGATCAAAGGGAGCCGACAAATGAGAAAGCAAAGGCACCTCAGAGACCACGAAGCCCTTCAGATGGAAATGGTCATCTCCCAACATCCTCCCTGGACCTCTGCCTGCAAGCCCGGCCCACACATCTTGGACCCAGGCTGGAGACACAGACAGCCGGGCGGTGATGCCCACGCGCAGCTCCACGACCCCGGGGAGCCTCCGCCAGGCCGGAACTGGCGTCAGGTTTCTCTGGAACCTTCTCTCCAGGACGCTCTTCTGCGGTTCCTGAAAAAGGGAGTCTATGTGAATTAATAAGTGAAGGTGAAGAAGGGAGGGAGGAAGGGAGGGAGGGAGGAAGGGAGGGAGGGAGGAAGGGAGGGAGGCAGGGCCTTACCTCGTACTTGACAACAGTTCTATGGCAGGGATTATTTTAGTCTTGGTTCCATCCCAGGACCTAGAAAAGGGCCTGGCAAGTAGGAGGTGATCAATAAATGTGATAGAATAATTGAAATTAATGACTTTCTAAAGAACCAACCATGCAAGTGATGTGAACTCGTGGTTCCTTCAGCTGCCCAGGAATGCTGTTTATTTCTTTCTGTTTATTTTCCAGATGGTTTTGATTCTTAATACGTTTTCCCACTTATTGCTCTGAAAGCTCCCATTGCTCTTGTCTTAAAACTCCTCCCAATCCTGCCACTTCCTTCAGGAAGCCTTTCCTGATCTTGTATTGCAAACATATGGCCTCTGGTCTGGGAGGCAGCTGAGTATCTGGGAAAGACTCGGGCTTTGGAGCCAACATATTTCGCTGGTTGTGAGATCTTAACCAAGTTTCTTAAAACGTCATAGGCTTGTGTTTTTTTCATTTGTAAAGCAGGTATTTATATCTGTTTCTTAGTGATATGAGGATCAAAAGAGATAATACATGTGAAGTCCCTGACATGTGGTAGGTGTTCATTGAATAAATAAACCTTTTATCCAAAGAAAAATTGGGAAGAGCTGGAGCTTACCAAGTATCAACAGAGTGAAAAGAATATTTTAGAAGGAAAGATAAAGTCAGTAACCTTTCTGTGAATTTTAAGTCTAATGAATCAAATTATTAATATCCAATTTGGGGAGGAAAATGCATTTCTACAGAAGGTAATGGCACCATATGCTGTCAATTACAGCCCATAGCTGTGAATTCCTAGGATCGTGAACAGAATATCTAAAAAAAAGGCATTTATGATGATCTTAAGTAAGGCACAGTTGTGACAAACATCCCGTTGATATTGAATAGTTTTAAAATAAAACTACTTAGCTACATTAAATTCTGCGTGCTGTACATGCCAGAAATCTAAAAGAATTTGGGGACTTTGAATGGAATTTCCCTAACCTTAGGAAGGAACACCACAACTTGAACGTCGCCACTGCCAACTGTGGAATTAATTCTGAGCCATTCTAGGGCCTGAAAGTATTTTGTTTGGCGAGAGTAGAGCAATGTATTATGGAGGATCTCTGAAATTCAGGGTTCTGGTTAAGGGATAATCCTAGTTTTTCTTTAAAGCTATCATACAAAGAGAAGAAACATAGGATTTTCAGGTTAGACTGGAAAATATGAGAAGTTGACTTTGAACTTGCTGGTATCCCATGTGTTATGTTACCACTTCACCCTTTTTGGAGGTTTGTTTTTACATCCATCACATAATTAACTGAATTGATCAAATTCATGCTATCCTTTGTCAAAAGGAGACCTACACACACGTGAGTATGTGTGTGCACAGTGGCCTCTCTCGGCTGGAAATTAGAGGTGAGAGTGGTTCAGGCAGGCAGCTCCCCGCAACACACTCTGTGAGGCAACATCCCATTTGGTCAGTTCACATACCCGAAAGAATGTGTCACTGCAAAACTCAGAATGTCAGGAAACTGAGACTATGGGTGAGGAGAAATGGTCAAATGATTTCAATTCCTTCCTTGAGAAGCAATTCCTCACACCACGGAGAATGCTTGGAGGAATTTGCTCTTTCACTTCAGGAAACAGTCGTCCTATCTAATGGGCATGATCACAAATGCCAATGGGCTGACCCGGGACAAATGCCAGTTCGAGGGGCTCAGCCCTGAAAATTCCCTGGCATTGCTGGACGTTAATCTGCAATGAAGTCATCACATGCGAGTTCTACAAAAAAGCACAACTGACAAAACACTGACGTACGGGCTTTCATTTGTGTAAACAACAAACACTTGTCTGCTCAGCTGAAAACAAATCTCATATTTAAAGTTGCATTCATTGCTCCATGCTCAATGCTGA
The DNA here is from genome assembly GCF_000951045.1 of Mandrillus leucophaeus. Classification (NCBI taxonomy): domain Eukaryota; kingdom Metazoa; phylum Chordata; class Mammalia; order Primates; family Cercopithecidae; genus Mandrillus; species Mandrillus leucophaeus. The sequence goes on along the minus strand of NW_012101676.1, from coordinate 117,042 downwards.
GCATAAATCCGGGCAATGCAAGGGTAATAAAACAGCCATTTGGGTGAAAGCTCTCCTAGCCTCTTTGGCATATAGTTATTGTGTTCTTTAAAATGCCTTCAAGATCCCATAATAATATAATACTTAGTTTCTGTAGGTGTGCCAGTTAATAAGATTGTCTAGGACTGGATGTCAGCCAATAGCATCTACTGAGCACTTTTGTGCCAAGGGACTATGAAGCGAACGAGCAGAATAGACTGATGGAGAGAGCCCCCCACAGGAGAGAGGTAATAACAGGATGCTTTTCAAAGAGCAACAGAACAAGAAGCTCAATGTAATACACTGGCAAAGCAAGGGCTTAAGTGCTCAGAGGGTATCGTATAGAAATCCAGGGCTCGGTTGGAATCTAAAGTTCAAATGGGGCCAGCTGTACAAAAAACACAAACGAGGAACTCAGGGGCAGCTCTGGTGGACCGTTTGCGTGGTTTAAACACAGGTGCCTGGGCTTGGAAACATGATTTTAAAATAGCAACCCAAAAATTAGCCTCAGAGAGCTAGCTATAATTTCACCTCCAAAATCTGGAAGGTGGAAATAAATATTTTTTCTTTTATTTATTTATTTATTTATTTATTTATTTTTGAGACGGAGTCTCGCTCTGTCGCCCAGGCTGGAGTGCAGTCCACTCACTGCAAGCTCCGCTGCCTCTCGGGTTCCCGCCATTCTCCTGCCTCGGCCTCCCGAGAAGCTGGGACTACAGGCGCCGCCACCACGCCCAGCTAATTTTTTTTGTATTTTTTAGTAGAGACGGAGTTTCACCGTGTTGGCCAGGATGGTCTCAATTTCCTGACCTTGTGATCCGCCCGCCTTGGCCTCCCAAAGTGCTGGGATTACAGGTGGGAGCCACTGCGCCCGGCCTGTTTTTTCTTATTGAATTCTAAAAAGAAAAATCTGCTTTTGTTTTTGTTTTTTGTTTTTTGTTTTTTGTTTTTT
>NW_012101676.1:114351-115872 GCF_000951045.1 Mandrillus leucophaeus | reverse complement strand
TAGCCAGGATGGTCTCGATCTCCTGACCTCGTGATCCACCCGTCTCGGCCTCCCAAAGTGCTGGGATTACAGGCTTGAGCCACTGCGCCCGGCCAAAAAAATCTGCTTTTCTTAAACTGCTATTGGTAAGAAGAAAAAAAAATCAGTTTGTGTGACTTTGCACAGTTAACTGATATTTGGTTTGAAGACAAATTACCACTTAAGGTTGTGGTATTTGATAGTGATAAGACAGAAGGTATAAACAAGTGGAATATTAATTTAAAAATCAATTCAATGATTTATGCTTGACCTCACAGCCCTGTTTGTTTGTAGAAGTGGTCTAATTATTGACTGGTAAATTAATAAAATTTACCATTCCCAGCAAACAAAATATACGATAGGTTAATATATAAATAACACTGTGCTAAATCACAGCTTTTTGTGACGGTAAAGGGAAAGCTTTCATCATCACTTCTTGAACACAGGTCTGGATTCGCCAAAGGGAGCCAACAAACGAGACAGCAAAGGTACCTTACACCAGTGTGGTGAAAACCTGGAAGGTATCCTGGACTCTGGGATAAGAGAAACTCCGTTCATTTGTAATTCACAGACTGGGGCCGGAATCTTCAAACAGTATTGTCTGTAGGCATAGTCGGAGGAGCCTGTTAAAAAAGCAGATTCCTTAATCACTTATCTCAGAGATTCTGAGTTCAAAATCTGTGATGGCTTGGGCACAGCACGGTGGCTCGTGTCTGTAATCCCAGCACTTTGGGAGGCCCAGGCAGGCAGATCACAAGGTCAGGAGATCGAGACCATCCTGGCTAACACGGTGAAACCCCGTCTCTACTAAAAATACAAAAAATTAGCCGGGCGAGGTGGCGGCGCCTGTGGTCCCAGCTACTCTGGAGGCTGAGGCAGGAGAATGGCATGAACCCAGGAGACGGCGGTTTGTATGGAAAAGGGACCAAACAGGAGAAGAAACCTCATTTTATAACAACCTCATCTCATAAGAACGAATCCATTCCTGAGAAAGCAAGAACTCCCTGACTCCCATAAGCTGGCCTTAGACTATCCTGAGGTATCTACCCCCATTACCCAAACACTTCCCACTAGGCCCCACCTCCCAACATTGCCACATTGGGAATCAAATTTCAACATGAATTTTGGCAGGGACAAACCACGTCCAAACCATAGCAAATCTGAAAATAAAATTAAAAATCCACACAATAACATCAAAAAGAATAAAATACTTAGGGATAAATTAAAGCAAGAAGCACAAGACTTGTACACTGAAAACTGCAAAACGTTTTTGAAAGAAATTAAAGTATATAGACCTAAATAAATGGAAATACATCTTTGTTCATGGATTGAATAACTTAATATTGTTATAATGAAAGTAATTCCAAAATTGATCTACAGATTCAATGCAACCCAATCAAAATTTCCATTTTTTTTTTTTTTTTTTTTTTTGAGACGGAGTCTCGCTCTGTCGCCCAGGCTGGAGTGCAGTAGCCGGATCTCAGCTCACTGCAAGCTCCGCCT
>NW_012101676.1:111127-112866 GCF_000951045.1 Mandrillus leucophaeus | reverse complement strand
TGCAGTGAGCCGAGATCGCGCCACTGCACTCCAGCCTGGGGCACAGAGCAAGACTCTGTCTCAAAAAAAAAAAAAAGAAAATTCAAAAACATACTACTGAACAAACAATGGACCAAAGAATAAATCAAAAGGGAAATTAGAAAATTAATCTTGAGACACATAAATGTAACAAGTGAATCTCGAGACAAATAAAAACGAGGCCCAGTATGGTGGCTCATGCCTATAATCCCAGCACTTTGGGAGGCCAAGGAGGGAGGATCATGAGGTCAGGAGTTTGAGACCAGCCTGGACAACATGGTGAAACCCCGTCTCTACTAAAAATACAAAAAAATTTAGGTGGGCGTGGTGGCACGCGCCTGTAATCCCAGCTACTCAGGAGGCTGAGGCAGGAGACTCATTTGAACCCAGGAGGCAGAGGTTGCGGTGAGCTGAGATCCTGCCAATTCACCCCAGCCTGGGTAACAGGGCAAGATTCTGTCTCAAAAAAAGAAAAAAAGAAAATGAAAACACAACATTCCAAAACCTATGGGATGTAGCAAAAGCAGTACTAAGGGGGATGTTTTTAGTAACAAATGCCTATGTTAAAAGGAAGAACTATCTCAAATAAACAACGTAACTTTATACCCCAAAGAAATAGAAAAAGAACAAACTATCCAAAGTCAGAAGTGGGGCAAAAATAAAGAATAGCACAGAAATAAATGAAATAGAGAATTTAAAACAATGAAAAAAAATTAACAGAGTTAAGAACTGGTTCTTGAAGAGGTAAACAAAACTGACAAATGTTTAATTAAACTAAATTAGAAGAAAAGAGAGAACACTCAAAATAAGAAATGAAAGAGGAGGCATTACAACCGATGCCACAGAAATGAAAAGAATTATAAGAAACTACTATGCAAAAGTACATGCCAACACATTGGATAATCTAGAAGTGGAGAATTTTCTGGAAACATACAACCTACCAAGACTGAACCATGAAGAAATAGAAACTCTGATCAGACCTATAACTAGCGAGGAGAGTGAATCAGAATCAAAGTGAAGTCCTGGATCTGATGACTTCACTGGTGAATTCTAGCAAATATTTAAAGAATAAACACCACCTCAAACTCTTCCAAAAAATTGAAGAGAAAGGAATACTTCCAAATTCATTTTATAAGGGCAGCATTATCCTGATACCGAAGCCAGACAAAGACACTACAAGAACAGAAAATGGCAGACCAATATCACTAATGAGTAGGGATGCAAAAATCCTCCACAAAATGCTAGAAAACTGAATACAACAATACATTAAAAGGACCATACACCATGACTAAGTGGAATTGGTCTCTAGGGTGCAAGGATAGTTCAGCACATGAAAATCAATTAATGTGATATACTACAATCAAAGAGGGAAGAGTAAAAACCACATGTCATCTTAATAGAGCCAGAAAAAGCATTTGCCACAATTCAGCACCTTTCATGATAAACACTTTCAACAAATTAGGAACAAAAGAAATTACCTCAATATAATAATGGCCATACATGAAAAGCCCACAGTGAACATCAAATTCACAAGGCAAAGACACCTACTCTCCTCACTCTTATTCCACATAGTACTGGAATTCCTAGCCAGAGCAATTAGGACTTCACAAAAGAAATAAAAGGCATCCACATTAGAAAAGAAGAGGTAGCCGGGCGCGGTGGCTCAAGCCTGTAATCCCAGCACTTTGGGAGGCCGAGACGGGCGGATCACGAGGTCAGGA
>NW_012101676.1:71517-106462 GCF_000951045.1 Mandrillus leucophaeus | reverse complement strand
AAAAAAAAAAATCCTAAAATTCCCATGAAACCACAAGGAATCTGGAATAGACAAAACAATCTTGAGAAAGAAAAAAGCTGGAGGCATCACATTCCCTGGTTTCAAAATATGTTTTAAATAAATGATTATTAAAATAGCATGGTATTAGCATAGTGACATAAATATAGTATAATGGGACAGAATAGAGAGCCTGTAAATAAACCCACCCATATAGGATCGACTGATTCTCAACAAGGATGCCAAAAATACACAATGGGGAAATAATAGTCTCTTTGATAAATGGTACTATAAAAACTGGATATCCCCATGCGAAAGAACGAAACTGAACCCCTAACTTCTGTCATACACAAGTATTAACTCAAAGTGGATTAAATAATTAAGCATAAGACCTGAAACTGTAAAACTTCTAGAAGAAAACATAGGGAAAATCTTCGTGACATTGGTCTTGGCAGTAATGTCTTAGATATGACACCAAAAGCACAGGTAACAAAGGCAAAAGTAAATAAGTGAACTACATTAAACTAAAAAGCCTCTACGCAGCAAAGGAAACAACAACACAGTAAAAGTCAGCCTATGGAACGGGAGAAAATATCTGCAAACCATGTATCTGATAAGGGGTTAATATAAAAAATACAAGAAACATCTTCAACACAAGAACAAAAAAGCAAATAGCCTAATTTTCAAATGGCCAAATAAACTTGAATAGACATTTCTCCAAAGAAGACATACAAATGGCCAACAGGTGCATAAAAAGATGCTCAACATCACTAATCATCAGGGAAATGCAAACCAAAATTACAGTAAGATACCATCTGGCACCTGTAAAAATGGCTATTTATTTATTTATTTATTTATTTTTGTTAATTTTTGAGACAGGGTCTCACTCTGTTGCCCAGGCTAGAGTTCAGTGTGCAGTCTTGGCTCGCTGCAGCCTCAGCCACACCCAGCTGATTGCTTTTGTTTTGTATAGACTGGGGTCTCGCTATGTTGCCAGGGGCAACCTTGAACGCCTGATCTCAAGCTATCCTCTTCCTCTGGCCTCGAAAAATGATGGGATTACAGGCTAGAGCCACAGCACTTGGCTAAAATTGTCTGTTTTTTAAAAGATAAAAAGATACGTATTAGCAAGGATGTGGAGAAATTGGAACCGTTCCACACTGTTGGTGGGAATGTAAAATAGTGTAGCCACTATGGAAAATCATATGGAGTTTCTCAAAAAATTAAAAATAGAACCACTGTATAACTCAGCAGTTCCACTTTTGGATATTTACCATAAAGAGTTAAAATCAGGATCTTGAAGGAATATTTGCTTGCTTACGTTATGGCAGCTCTATTCACAAAAGCCAAGACGAAGAAGGAGCTGGGCATGGTGGCCAGTGCCTGTCATCCCAGCTACTCGGGAGGCTGAGACGGGAGAATTGGATGAACCCAATAGGATGAGAATAGCCTGGGCAATGTAGCAAGACCCCTCTTTCAAAAATAAAACAAAACAAGAACCAACAACACCATCAAATAACAACAACAACAACAACAACAGATGTGGAAGCAACCTGAACGTCCATCAGTGAATGGATGGACAAATAAGGTATGATCCATACATACAATGCAATATCACTCAGCCTTTAAAAAGAAGGAAATCCTGCAATGTATGACAATATGGATGAAGCTTGAGGACACGAAGCTAAGAGAAACAAGCGGTCACAGAAGGACAAATGTGGCATGATTCCATTACATGAGGGATCTAAAATGGTCAAACTTATAGAAATGGAGGGTAGGGGGCTGGGCACAGTGGGTCATGCCTGTAATCCCAGCACTTTGGGAGGCCAAGGCAGGCGGATTGTCTGAGGTCAGGAGTTCAAGACCAGCCTAGCCAACATGGTGAAACCCTGTCTCTACTAAAAATAAAAAAGTTAGCCAGGCACGGTGGCGGGTGCCTGTAATCCCAGCTACTTGGGAGGCTGAGGTGGGAGAATCGCTTGAACCCAGGAGGTGGAGGTTGCAGTGAGCCAAGATTGTGCCACTGCATTCCAACCTGGGTGACAGAGGAAGACTTCATCTCAAAAAAAAAAAAAAAAAAAAAAAAAAAAGCAGTGGAGAGTAGAATGGTGGTTGCCAGGAGGTGCAGGAGGAGGAGATGTGGAGTTGTCCTTCAAAGGGTCTAAAGTTTCAGTTATGCACGATGACTAAGTTCTAGAGATCTGCTGTACAACATTTACAACACTGTGCCTGTGGTTAACAATACTGTACTGCATGCTTAAAAATCTGCTAAGAGAGTATAGCTCATGTTAAATGTTCTTACTATAGTAAATAGAAATTAATCAGAGGGTGTCCATCAGCAAACACCTTTAATTTAAAATGCATTTAATAAAGTTAACAGGGATTTCCCTCCTTCCCTCCCTCCCTTCCTTCCTTCCTTTCTTCTCTCTCTCTCTGTCTCTTTTCTTTTATTTTCTTCTGTCAGAGTCTCGTTCTGTCGCCCAGGCTGAAGCACAATGGCGCAAACTCCACTCACTGCAACCTCCGCCTCCCGAGTTCAAGCAATTCCGCCCAGCCCCCCATGTAACTGGGATTACTACCACCACTCCTGGCTAATTTTTGTATTTTTAGTAGAGAATAGGTTTCACCATATTGGCCAGGCTGATTTCTTGGCCAGGCTTGTCTTAACTCCTGACCTTGTGATCTGCCAGCCTCAGCCTCCCAAAGTGCTGGGATTACAGGCGTCACCCACCGCACCTGGCCCCCCTTTTTTTTTTTGAGATGGAGTCTCACTCTGTTGGCCAGGCTGGAGTGCAATGGCAGAATCTTGACTCACTGCAACCTCTGCGTCCCAGATTCAAGCAATTCTCCTGCCTCAGCCTCCCGCATAGCTGGGATTATAGGCGCCATCACCACATCCAACCAATTTTTGTATGTTTAGTAGAGATGGGATTTCACCATGTTGGCCAGGCTGGTCTCAAACTCCTGATCTCAAGTGATCCACCCACCTTGGCCTCCCAAAGTGCTGGAATTACAGGTGTGAGCCACTGCACCTGGCCTCTTTTTCTTTCGTTCTTCTCCTCTTCTTCCTCCCCTCTCCTTCCTTTTATTACACACATTATGTTCATCTTGAGCGTGGAAAAGCTTCCAATTAGGTTGTACAGCCAGCAAAGGAGAAGCAGGGTTTATTGGTTTATTTATTCATTTATTTATTAAATGAGATGGGATCTCACTATGTTGCCTAAGCTGGTCTGGAACTCCCGGGCTTAAGAAGCCCTCCTGCTTCGGCCTTCCAAAGCCCATACCTGGGATTATAGGCATGAGCCACCTTGTCCAGCCCAGGAGCAGTTTATCATTCATTTCTGTATGATTGGCTAAGGTGAACTTCAGTGAAAACTGTGCAATAAATGTGTGAAAAATCTACTCTTGTTTTGGTACCATGAAAAATACTGAGGTTCATACCAAAAGTGAGGAATTTGAAGATTATTACCTTTTAATAGAAAAGGATTTTACTGTAACAATGAAATACTAGCAAATCTGCAGGTCCAGATGGGAGACACGGTGGAACACTGAAGGAGGTGACAGAAAAGAACTGAGGCAGATGCCTCCTCTTCTGGTCTGGTTCCTTGAGCAACTGTTGTTTTCCATCGTCCTGCACTTTGCCATCTACCCTTCATCCAACTCCTCTGAATTCAGAAGAATTGTTGAAGTCTGTCTGGCAGATCCTCAAGAGGAGTTTCCAATCTTCACATGCTTCTGAAATAAATCTCCGCAAAACACCTCTCAGTCTGGCTAGGCAGGGATTCTGAATCTTTTCTGAGCCAAGAACCCCTTTGACAGTCCAGGGAAGTCGGTGGACGCTTCTCAGAAGATTTTCTAATGCATAAAATAAAATACATATGATTACAAAAGAAACCAATTTTATTGAAATAACGACGATCGTGTGTATTAGTCCATTCTCACACTGCAATAAAGACATACCTGAGGCTGGGTAATTTAAAAAGGAAAGAGGTTTAATTAACTTACAGTTCAGCATGACTGGGGAGGCCTCAGGAAACTTACAACCTTGGAGGAAGGGGAAACAAATGTCCTTTTTCACAGGGCGGCAGGAAGGAGAATGAGTTTGAGTGAAGGGGGAGGCCCCTTACAAACCATCAGATCTCGTGAGAACTCACTCACTATCACAAAACAGAATGAGGGAAACCGCCCCCATGATTCAATTACCTCCACCTGGTCCCTCTCAGGACACATGGAGATTATGGGAACTACAATTCAAGATGCGATTCGGGTAGGGACACAGCCAAACCATATCCTCATACATTTTAAAAATCTGGTTATGTAGTGATATGTGTGTGTGTTTCTTTATTCATGCATTAGGATCTGATGGGAGATCTAGCAACTTCCATAGTTTTAAAGTAAGATTAACCATAAATGGTATTTGAAGAATAACTACAACAATTATAACGTCATATGAAAATATCTACGATTTCTCTGGGAGACAAAGTCACAGGTACTGCTAATATACTTGGATGTGTTGCCTACATTCGTAACAAAAGAGAATGCTGAGTTTCAGCTAGAAATCCCTAGACTTGTGTCCCTTTCATGAAGGGGCAGCCTGGTAAAAAGCTTAATGTAGAATTAAATATTAGGCATGATTACAATATATGGCAGGTCATTTGGTTTCCTTCCAAATGCAATGACATTTCTGGAGTAATCAGTAACTATTTTTCAAAAATTTGGAAAAAGGAGAAGTCTGGCTAACAAAAGAAGGCTTTAATAAATCCTAACCAGATTTCAAAAAAAAAAAAAAAACCAAAAGCCATGTATTTTTGCAGTCAATGTTTAAAAAGGGATTTAAGACGGGCATGGTGGCTCACGCCTGTAATCCCAGTACTTCAGGAGGCCAAGGCGGGCGAATCACTTGAGGCCAGTTCGAGACCAGCCTGGCCAACATAGCGAAACTCTGTCTTTATTAAAAATATAAAAATTAGCCAGGCATGGTGGCGGGTGCCTGTAGTTGGAGGCTGAGGCAGGAGAATCACCTGGGAGGTGGAGGTTGCAGTGAGCCGAGATTGCGCCACTGCACTCCAGCCTGGGTGACAGAGTGAGACCCTGTGTCCAAAAAAAAAAAAAAAAAAAAAGGATTTTAAAAGTAGTAGCAGTAAACAGCTGAACTTCTGGTGAAGCAACCACACAAATTTCCAAAACTATTTAGATATCAAATAATCGGTTTTCTACTGTTATAATTGACTTAACCAGATCACAGAGCTCCTAGGTTCATTTTGGTAGGTAATGGTAACTGCCAAAGAATTCTGAAGTGATTAGGATTGGCTATTCTCCCATATCTCACTACCATCTTATAAGGAAAGCAAGTCTCAGCCCAAATTCACACACACACACACAGATTTTAGACAGACATTTATTAGCAAAGCAAGCATAAAACAGTTCATAAAACCTATTCTGTAAGCTTAAAGAAGTTCCAGCACTCTCTCCTTTTTGTTGCTCTGTTCAGCCCCTTGCTGTACTAGTTGCAACAACATTCCTACGATGCAAAAAATGCACATTTTCAGGTCAGACCCACTGAATCAGAGACTCTGGGGGAGGCCCAGCAATCTGTGTTTTGACCAACTCTCCAGGTGATTCTGGTGCTAGCTACAATTCGAGAACTCTTGATGTAGCTGGTGGCATATCGGTGTTCATTGTACAATTCCGTCAAGTTTTCTGTTGAATTTTTGAAATAAAATGTTGGGGCAGAGAGAAATGTTTGGCCTCTGGGCTGAGGAGCCCTCACAACTCAGGCCAGACCCCAAGAGTACAGTCTGCAGGCTTCTCCACTCTTTGCAAGAGACCAATCCATACTCAAATGTCTTTAATTTCACCAAATGGTGCCCTATTTCTATCATTTATCTTGCCAAATAGCAAGACACTGTTTTCATCAATAAAAGCCCATTTTTTATACCCAGTATGCTCGTTAGAGAAGTCGAGGTTGCTGATGGAGCCAGAGAACAGAGGGACCGGTCATAACCATCTGAAAGGGATCTTCCCTCTGATACGGTGCCAGCTGACCACTCCTGCACGATGCGTTCCTCTCTCTGCCCCAACATTTTATTACAAAAACCATGCCCGGTCTGTTCTTTACAAATTACCTAGTCTCAGGTATTTTGTTACAGTGGCAGGAACAGACTAATACAAACAGCAAAAGTAACGATTTAAGATGTGGTGACAATAATGGCAAAGTTTAAGATGACCAAGAAGTACCAAGTGGTTTGGAGCCAGGAATGCTATGATTAACTTGATGGATTAAGCAGATCCTTGGGCTGTAGTGTGGAGACTGGAAGGGAGAAGGCAAACCTGGGACCTGGGAGGGCAGGCAGGAAACTTGTACACCAGGCAGGAGGGAGGGAGCCCTGAGCCAGGCTATGGCAAGGGTGACCAGAGAGCCTGACCAGGACCTGGTTTGCATAGAACAAGCCCTATTTACACCTGTTATCCTGGGGCCCCACGCATTCTCAAATGCATCCCAGTTGCAAGGCCGGGTGCCGTGGCTCACACCTGTAATCCCAGCACCTTGGGAGGCCGAGGTGGGTGGATCACCTGAGGTCAGGAGTTCGAGACCAGCCTGGCCAACACGGTAAAACCCCATCTCTAAAAATAATATAAAAATTAACTAGGCATGGTAGTTCACACCTGTAATCCCAGTTACTTGGGAGGCTGAGGCAGGAGAATTGCTTGAACCCAGGAAGAGGAGGTTTCAGTGACCCAAGATCGTGCCATTACACTCCAGCCTGGGTGATAAGAGCGAAACTCTGTCTCAAAATAAATAAATAAATAAAATGCATTTAATATGCTTAACCTAAACAAGGTATGGTGGCATGAGCCTATGATCCCAGCTACTCAGGAGGCTAAGTCAGGAGGATCACTTGAGGCCAGGAGTTTGCTGTGTGCTGTGATCACACTTGTGAATAGCCACTGCACTCCAGCCTGGGCAACTCAGCAAGATCCGTCTCTTAAAAAAAAAAAAAAAAAAAGACACCTAGCCAAGCACGGTGGCTCATGCCTATAATCCCAGCACTTTGGGAGGCCGAGGCAGGCAGATCATTTGAGGTCAGGAGTTTGAGACCAGCCTGGCCAACATGGTGAAACCCCATCTCTACTAAAAATACAAAAATTAGCTAGGAGTGATGGCACATGCCTGTAGTCCCAGCTACTCGGAAGGCTGAGTGGGGGGGAATCACTTGAACCTGGGAGACAGAGGTTGCAGTGAGCTGAGAGCATGCCAGTGCACTCCAGCCTGGGTGACAGAGCAAGACTCTCTCTCAGGAAAAAAAAAAAAAACACCTAACCTACTGAACATCATAGCTTAGCCTCGCCTACCTTAACATCCAAGAACACTTACAGTAGCCTACAGTTGGGGAAAATCATCTAACGCAAAGCCTATTTTGTGATGAAGTGTTGAATATCTCATACAATTTATTGAATACTGTGCTAAAAGTGGACACAGAAGGGCTATATGAGAACTCCAAGTATGTACGGGCTGAAGAATGAGTGTTGCTTTCACGCCACCACAAAGTCGAAAATCTTAAGTTGAACGTCAGGGACGTCTGTACTAGATCATGTGTTACACTGGGGACAAGGGTGTCTTGGTGTGAAGGGGAGGGCAAGGAATGACCAGGGCTAGGGCCATGAATTTTAGCAGGGCCATGGCCATGCAGCCTGAGACTTGCCTGCAGCTCACTGTGGCTCCGTGATTGAGTGATTGAGTTCCTGCACTGAGATGAGATCGGAAGTGATGCGGACCACGTCCTTGCAAATGACGGTGAGGGCCTCCCCCATCTCCCCTTCTCCTGCTGTTTTGCAGGAAATGTCAACAACCAGAGGCTTCCCCCAGGGAAGGATGGCAGAGCTGCCTCATGAGCCTGGGCCACCACATCTGGACTGTACGGGAAGGAAAAAAGAGCTCCTCTATTATTTAGGCCATCCCCTACAGGTGGTCAGGCATGTGGGTGCATTGACATCAGCCTGGGAAGCCGTCACATTGCTATTGTGTTACCTTCCTCCCTGCGGTCCTGCTCTCTGCTTCCCATCCCCCTGCAGTCCCTGAAGCTTCTGCCCCAAGGGCATTTACTCCACCCCAATGCTCCTCCATGCTCCTTGCTAGCCAAGCAGCACTTTTACTCAACCAGGAAAAGGCAAGCTGGCCGGTGGGATTTCAGACTGGCCTGTTCACCAACATAGCGAAACCCTGTCTCTACTAAAAATACAAAAATTAGCCGGGTGTGGTGGCACACACTTGTAATCCCAGCTACTTGGGTGGCTAAGGCAGGAGAATCTCTTGAACCCAGGAGGCAGAGGTTGCAGTGAGCTGAGATCGCGCCATTATACTCTAGCCTAGGTGACAAAGTGAGACTCCATGTAAAAAAGAAAGAAAAAGGTAAGCCTTTCTTCAGACCCTTTACCACCCGCTACAGGACACGGTCATGGTCATTGTACTATTTGATAATAACTATAATGGGACGGGGCTCACACAGAGTGGTGCAAAGCACAGTTTGCACAACCGTGAGCAGCAGCTTTTTATGCTGTCTATGGAGAACTTTGACTCTGCAATTAATCTGAGACTCCTATTTCCCGCTACTTTGGCCAACATACATCACACAAGTTAGTGTGCCTTTTTATAGAACAAAACTGATGTTAAAGCCAATAACTAATCAAAGCCAGATTCCTAAAAACATATCTCACAAAACTGCTGTCATACAAGCACAGAAAGTAGTTCCCCCACCACCCTCATAGCAAACACGACACTTCAGCATTTCCTAAGTGTCAGACATTGTTGTTAGTACTTAACACATATTAACTCATTTAACTGCATCCTCTTAGCAATCTTATGAAGCTGCCATGATTATCTATTATAGATGAGAACTCTGAAGCATGAAAAGGCTAAGTGTTTTAGTCCGTATTGTGCTGCTATAGTAGGATACCTGAGATTGGGTAATACATAAAGGAATTTCTTTCTCACAGTTGTGGAAGCTGGGAAGTCCCAGATCAAGGCAATGGCATCCGGTGATCTGGTGAGGGCTGTATCCTCCGGAGGGGATAGATGCTGTGTCCTCATATGGCAGAAAGTAGAGAGGCAAATGGGCAAATGCTACATGAAGCCTCTTTTATAAGGTCGTTAATCCCATTAACCAGGAAGGAGTCCTCATGGTCTAATCATCTCTTAAACGCCTACCTCTTAATACTGTCACATTGGCAACACCTGAGTTTTAGAGGGGACACATTCAAAACAAAGGACTAAGTAACTTCCCCAAGGTCACCCGGAGTTAGCAAGTGGAGAACCACGAGTGAATCCAGGCAGCTGGCCTCAGAGCACTACACAATGCTTCCTTTGTTTGTCTTGCCATTTTTCTTTTCTTTCCCTTTTTTTTCTTTTTTTGAGTGTCTCACTATGTTGCCCAGGCTGGTGCATCCCAGTTTCTTATTTCCATTTTTACTCATTATTTCACTTTTTATTTTCACCCAATGAACACACCCAAAAGCCTAAAGCCATCTTTATATAGGCATTATAAACACACACATTTTTGAAATTTATGTAGATCAACACAAGTGGTCATGGAAGAATGATGAAGGTAAGCAAAATTAAAATGACTGATAGTCTGCATTTGCACTACCTGGATTTGGAAAACAAGTGTGGGAGTTCAGCGTGACATTTATTTACAAATTAAGAATCAGAAAGACACCATGCTCAGTATTTCCTGTCACTCATCTCAGCCCTAACCAGTTGGGACCACCCAATTGCCCCAGGAATAAGAGATTTTCCACTGAACTTTCTGTTTGGGAGGCAGCACCCCTCCCACCCAGCGGCTGTTCCCTAGTGGCTGCCACACTTTCAGCTGGGGAATTCCAGCTCTGCCTTATCTCTGTGGCAGTGAGCTGACAACATGCTAGCAGCCCTCACTCGCTTTCAGCACCTCCTCGGCCTCTCGGTGTCTACTCTGGTCGCGCTTGAGGAACCCTTCAGCCCACCGCTGCACTGTGGGAGCCCCTCTCTGGGCTGGCTGAGGCCGGCTCCCTCTGCTTGCGGGGAGGTGTGGATGGAAAGGCCTGGGCAGGAACCCGGCTGCATGCAGCGCTCACGGACCAGCGTGAGTTCTCGGTGGGCGCGGGCTCAGCGGCCCGCACTCGGAGCGGCTGGCCGGCCGGCGCCACCAGCCCTGGTCAGTAAGGGGCTCAGCATCCCGGCCAGCAGCTACAGAGGGTCCCCCGGGTCCCCCAGCACTGCCGGCCTGCCGGCGCTGCACTCGAATTCTTGCCGGGCCTCAGCCGCCTCCCCCAAGGGCAGGGCTCGGGACCTGCAGCCCGCCATGCTCGAACACCCTCCCCGTCCCCTGTGGGCTCCCGCGGTGCCTGAGCCTCCCCAACCGGCGCCGACCCCCTGCTCCGTGGCACCCAGTCCCATCGACAGGCCCAGAGCTGAGGAATGTGGACGCTCCGCCCGGGACTGGGGGGCAGCTCAGCCTGCGGCCCAGGTGCGGAATGTGCTAGGTGAAGCCCGGTGGGCTCCTGAGTCGGGTGGGGACTTGGAGAACTTTTGTGTCTAACTAAAGGATTGTAAATGCACCAATCAGCATTCTGTGTCTAGCTCAAGGTTTGTAAACACACCAATCAGCACCCTGTCAAAACAGACCAATCAGCACCCTGTCAAAACAGACCAATCAGCTCTCTGTAAAATGGACCAATCAGCTCTCTGTAAAATGGACCAGTCAGCTCCCTGTAAAATGGACCAGTCAGCAAGATGTTGGTGGGGCTGGGGAGGTCAGATAAGGGAATAAAAGCAGGCTGCCCGACGGGGCAGTGGCAACCAGGTCCGGTCTCCTTTCGTCTTTTGCTTTGCAATAAATTTTGGTGCTGTTTACTGTGGGCCCGCGTGGCCTTTGTTAGCTGTAGCAGTCACTGCGAAGGTCTGTAGCTTTATTTCTGAAGTCAGCGAGACCACGAACCTACCAGAAGGAACGAACAACTCCGGACAGGAGGAAGGAACAACTCCAGACGCGCCACCTTAAAGAGCTGTAACACTCACCTGGAAGGTCTGCAGCATTGCTGCTGACGTCAGTGAGACCACGAACCCACCAGAAGGAAGAAACTCCAGACACGCCTGAACATCCGGACACACCGTCTTTAAACTGTAACACTCACAAGGGTCCGTGGCTTCATTCTTGAAGTCAGCGAGACCAAGAACCCACCAATTACAGACACAGCAGGCCACCAGGAACCATGCTGGACTGAAGTCAAGACACAGTCTGATGATACTGATCTATAATTACTGCTTTTGCCTTGTAACTCCACTTTCAAGTACTGTCAAGAGAAGTTCTGTAACTTTTGTAGTATGTTAAAAGCTAAAGTGGAAGATTTTAAAGATTCCCATTCTATTTATAAGGCTATGATGGTGTCATGTCCTTAGCAGTGACAAGTTGTACACGCATGAAATTTGTAACATAGATCAAGGTTTGGGAATTTTTACCTTGTAGCTGGAAGTCTAATTGAAGATGTACCTAGAGTGACCACTTTTGCTTCATACTTACTTTTTCCGTATGTTCTTAAACGTACAATTTGTTGGCAACTCACTCGTTCATTCATTCACAGTTTCAACCATTAATGTTGAACGTTAGATGTTGGGCTCAAGCTACGCCCTAGGACGCAGGAAAAATAGACCCTACCATCCTGGAGAAAGAAAAAAAAAGAAAGAACAGACAAGAAAGTGGGGCAAGTGCCACTCAGCTCTGCCAGGCATTGGTCTAGAAAGACTGACATGGTAGCAAATAGAGTTTGAAAGATTTGGGAAATCTTCAAGATTTTGTGGGTGGCTGGGTGCAGTGGCTCATGTTTGTAATACCAGCCTTTTGGGAGGCCAAGGCAGGAGGATTGCTCTAGACCAGCCTGGGCAACATAATGAGGTTCCTTCTGTATAAAAATAGCTAGGTGTGGTGGCACACACTTGAGCCTGGGCGGTTGAGCCAACAGTGAGCTGAGATCATGCCACTGCACTCCAGCCTGGAAGACAGAATGAGAACATGTCTCAAAAAAAAAAAAAAAATTCGGTGGGTACAAGAGGAAGGAATGGTGAAGTGTCCTGCCACTTGCAATCACAGGCAGTGGTTTATCTTCTAATTTCATGTTTCTTCCATGTGATCTAGGACTCTTTTTTTCCTGCAATACACAGGACCTCTTCAAATGGGAGATGATTTAGGAGCATAAACTATCAATAATTGAGCTAAATCTCAAGCATAATCTCAGTTTACTCAGCATTGCTTTGCTTTTTCATTTTTTGTTTTTATTTCTTTCTCGAGTGGTAAATATGCCTACATGGTTCAAAAGTAGTATTTTTAGGCCAGGTGTGGTGGCTCACGCCTGTAATCCCAGTGCTTTGGGAAGCCAAGACAGGCAGATCACCTGAGGTCAGGAGTTTGAGATCAGCCTGGCCAACATGGCAAAACCCTGTCTATACTAAAAATACAAAAATTAGCCAGGCATGATGGCATGTGTCTGTAATCCCAGCTACTCTTTATGCTGGGGCAGGAGAATCACTTGAACTCAGGAGGCGGAGGTTACAGTGAGCCAAGATTATAGCGTTGCACTCCAGTCTGGGAAACAGAGCAAGACTCCATCTCAAAAAATATATATATATATTTTAAAATATAAGTAAATGTATTTTCATGTATATTTACATATTAATATATTACACGATTAATATTACTAAGTTATTTTATTAATAAAATAATTTTATTAATAAATGTTTTACTAGTAAATATTAGGTTTATAAAATAGAGTAACTATAAAATAATAATTATATTTATGTGTATATAGACATATATATACATAAAACAAGGTATACGGTCTCTATATGTAGCTACTTTTGTTAGTTCCTCATGGGCTTTTCCTATGTTCATTCATGAATAAACCAATGCAAATGTGCTTACTTACTCCTCCTCTTCCCCGTTTTATAAATAAAATGTAGCACTCTGTCTACAATACTCAGCACCTTGCTTTTGTTCATTTAACAGTGTATCCTGGACAATGATAATGTCCTGACTCTTTTTCATGGCTGCATAATATTCCTTTTTGTGAATGGGCCATAGTTTATTTAACCAAACCCTGATGGATGAGCATTTGAGTTTTTTAGTTTAAAGTCTTTTGTTGTGTGAAGCTTGTAACCACAGTTTTTTGTACACATGCTTGTGTATCTTAATTATTAGTACTCAGAAAAGGGGTTGCAGGGTCGAACATTTTAAAATTGGATTAAATACTGCATTGGCAAAGTGTTCCCAATTGGGGTTGTAACATTTTAAATTTTCATCAGCAATGTAGGAAAGCTCCTGCTTCTTCAATGTTTGGGTTTTCGTTGATGCAATAGGTAAAAAGCAGTATTTTCGTCAAGTTTTAATGTGCCTACTTTTCTCTTACATGAGAGAGGTTGAGCATCCTTTCATTGGTTCCAGGGCCATTTGCATTTCTTGTTCTATAAACTGTGTCCTGTGCCCATTTTTCATTTGATTAATCTTTTCTATTTCTAAGAACTCCTTATAAGTCAGAGAGGGCAGGACAGATTGGTTCACACCTGTAATCCCAGCACTTTGGGAGGCCAAGACGAGCGGATTGCTTGAGCCTAGGAGTTTGAGACCAGCCTGGGCAACATGGTGAAACCTGGTTTCTACAAAAAAAAAAAAGTCTAAAAAAAAAGAAACTAAAATAATAATACGTTAGCATAACCCTGTGTCTGTGGCATAGTTTCCAATATCTTTTCCTGGTTTGTCATTTGTTTGCTGTTTACAGGCAGGGTCTTGCTGTGTCATCCAGCGGGAGTGATGTGGCACAACAGGGCTCATTGCAGCCTGGAACTCCTGGGGTCAAGTGATCCCCTCTGCCTCAGCCTCCCAAGTAGCTGGGACCACAGGCATGTACCATGCCCAGCCATGTCATTTGTGTTTTAACTTTGCTTATGGTGATTGACTTTTATGAAGTGGGATTATTCATTCTGTCGCCCAGAATGGAGCGTAGTAGCATGATCATAACTCTCTGCAACCTCAAACTCCCAGGCTCACGTGATCCTCCCACCTCAGCCTTCTGAGTAGCTAGAACTACAGGTGTGCACCACACCCAGGTAATTTTTTATTTTAGTAGAGACAGAGTTTTGCCATGTTAGCCAGGCTGGTCTCAAACTCCTGACCTTAAGTGATCCACCTGCCTCAGCATCCCAAAGTGCTGGGATGTCCCCACTAGACATGCTGGGCCAATGTCCCCACTAGAAAATGTAACATCCACGCCTACCCAAACACTCCAAGCTCCTTACCCTGTGTTACCTTTTCCACAATGATCACTTTGTAATACAATGGTTTTTTTCTTTCCTTCTTTTTTTTTTTTTTGAGACAGAGTCTCATTCTGTTGCCCAGGGTGAAGTGCAGTGGTATGCTCTTGGCTCACTGCAACCTCTGCCTTTCAGATTCAAGTGATTCTTGCGCCTCAGCCTCCCAAGCAGGTAGGATTACAGGCATGCCACCACACCGGCTAGTTTTTTAATTTTTAGTAGAGATTGGGTTTCACCATTTTGGCCAGGCTGGTCTCAAACTCCTGACTTCAACTGATCTGCCCGCCTCGGCCTTCCAAAGTGCTGGGATTACAGGTGTGAGCCACCATGTCTGGCCACTTTGTGACATGATCTATTATTCACTTATTTATTTTATTCCTTTTATTGCCTGCAGTGCCGTGATCTCAGCTCACTGCAACCTCCACTTCCTGGGTTGAAGCAATTCTCATACCTCAGCCTCCCGAGTAGCTGGGATTACAGGTACCCACCACCATGCCCGGCTATTGTTTGCCCTTTTTTGCCCTTCTACCATGTGAGGACAGAAGGTGCCATCTAAGAGGAACAGGCCCTCACCAGACACCGAATACCTGGCTCCTTGATCTTGGACTTCCCCACATCCAGAACTGTGAGCAAGACATTCTGTTGTGTATAAATTACACAGTCTAAGCTGTTTTGCTGCAGCAGCCTGAACAGACTGAGACACCCACATTTGACAGTTGTTTCCTGGGGCCACTTCTGGCACCAAACACTTACACAGTGTTCAATTGGAAAAACAGAAACCATTCTAGATATTTTAAGCAGAAAGGGATTTAAATTATGGAATCAGATACTGTAAAAACTGCTAGCAGGTCTAAAGGAGCAAAAATGCAGGGAAGTTTGTCAAAACAGCATGAAGAAAGATGCTAAGTAGCATGAAAAAAATCGAGGAAAGTAAGGTGTTAGTTTCCAGCTTCATCATGGCAGCTGTGGGACATGGACCCAGGAAATTGCTGCCCCCTGTTCCCTGGTCAGAAACCTCCATGATGCTCAAACGCCCAGCAGTGGGAGGGGCAGCCTCGCAGGGGGTGCCTGGAGGTGGCTTGCAAGGCCTCAGGTGTGCTGAGGTCCCCACATGCCCCCTGCCCATGGCCTCAGCATCCCTTTGTCTTTCAAATAATGCAGGAGTACCTGTCCTTGGTCCTTGGCAGAATGTAATCCTAGAATCCTGGAGGCAAGAGGCTCTGGGAAATACAGTTCTAGGATTCCCAGGAAGGCAGCGGAGATAAACCATGGTTGAAGATAAGGAGAGAGAGCTCCATAAAATGGCTAGCACTCGCCATTAAAAACCTTCTTTCTTATCAGGAATTCAGCTCTCTTCATTATACTCACTCTTTCTGTGAATCTCCTGACCCCCACCCCTCCCTCCACAGGCTGCTGTTTCTCAGGGCCTGGTCCGCAGGCCAGGTGTGCCTCATCCCAAACCTAGTAAAATGTGCTCTCTGCAGGCGGCCTTTTTAGGACTACCCTTAAGTATGATGACAGCTGAAACTTTCCGTTAATCCAAGCTGTGAAGCTAAGGTTTCTGGAGTTTCCAATGGTTGCAAAGCCCACAGAACTCGCTGAGCAACTGAGCTTGTGTCTGTTCCCTCTCTGCTGGCACTGCCCAGAGTGGCAGCTTGCGAAGTCAGGAGCAGGATGGGGCATCAGAGACGGCCCTGCCTCCTCATTACGCTTCAGCACACTCCAGTGTGTGAGTGCAAGGCAGGAAGCGCTGTCTGCTGTCATTCCCTTTGTCCTGAAGAATGACAAATACTCCACTGTAGGGTCCCAGAGGCTTCCCTGCCATGCCCAACTCATACCCTCAGTATAAATTACAAATTTACAGTTACAGACCCTACCCTCATACCTTAGCAGAGAAAAAAAAATTAAGCTGAGCTACAAACTAGATGTTATTAAAAGCCTAAAGATTATGGTTACAAAGAAAAATATAAGTATTACAAATTTTCAGGGCTTAATTATTTTTTATTTGTAAAGACAGGCAGGCTGGACGTGGTGGCTCATGCCTGTAATCCCAGCACTTTGAGAGGCCAAGGTGGGTGGATCACCTGAGGTCAGGAGTTCGAGACCAGCCTGGACAACATGGTGAAACCCTGTCTCTACTAAAAATACCAAAATTAGCCAGGCATAGTGGCACGTGCCTGTAGTCCCAGCTACTCGGGAGGCTGAGTCAGGAGAATCGCTTGAACCCAGGAGGCAGAGGTTGCAGTGAGCCGAGACTGAGCCACTGCACTCCAGCCTGGGCGACACAGAGCAAAACTCTGTCTCAAATAAGTAAATAAATAAAGGCAATTAATATGTAAATTTGTAAAACAACAACAACAAGGAAATAAAGGCTTGTGATACCATCCAGTGGATTAGATCAAGCAAAACTTTGGATCCGGTTTTTTTTTTTTTTTTTGAGACGAGTCTCACTCTGCAGCCCAGGCTGGAGGGCAGTGGCACGATCTCGGCTCACTGCAAGCTCCGCCTCCCAGGTTCACGCCATTCTCCTGCCTCAGCCTCCGAGTAGCTGGGACTACAGGCGCCCGCCACCTCGCCCGGCTAGTTTTTTGTATTTTTAGTAGAGACGGGGTTTCACCATGTGAGCCAGGATAGTCTCGATCTTCTGACCTCATGTGGATCTGGGTTTTTTTTTTTTTTTTTTGAGACGGAGTCTCGCGCTGTGTCACCCAGGCTGGAGTGCAGTGGCGCGATCTCGGCTCACTGCAAGCTCTGCCTCCCAGGTTCACGCCATTCTCCTGCCTCAGCCTCCCCAATAGCTGGGACTACAGGCGCCTGCCACCACGCCTGGCTAATTTTTTGTATTTTTTAACAGAGACGGGGTTTCACCATGTTAGCCAGGATGGTCTCGATCTCCTGACCTCCACCCGCCTCGGCCTCCCAAAGTGCTGGGATTACAGGCTTGAGCCTCCGCGCCCGGCCGGATCTGGTAATTTTTAAGTCTTAAAAAGTCTTTGAACTCAGAACTGTAAATAATGAAGAGATGTCCAAAGCATTGGCAGGCCTGGCACAGAAATTGCCTGGCTGCTTGAATTTCAAACTCTCGCCTCCCTACATCAGTGAGCATCAAGCTTTGGGAATGATTCCCAACCCCAGGGAGCCCTCGAAGCAACTGAGGCCCGGGGCTTTCCCAGGAGGTGTTGGTTTCCACTGTTTGTTGTTGTTGTTGTTGTTTTAAGATTCCCAGGTGCTTCTAATGTGCAGCCGGGATTGAAAACCTCTGGTTTAGGGGTTCAATAAGGCAGGCATCTTAACCGTTTTCATATTGATACTCCACTACTTCTACTACTCCCAGAAATAATCTACTAACTATTTCCAGTCCCACAATGTAATGGTCTTGAACTGATGGCATTTAAAGCTGTTTTCACCTGGCCTGTACCAGCCCCCTTGGCTCCTTTCATAGCCTGGGGTTGTGGCTGACTTTTGTGACTTTCCCTGAGTGAAGCTGTGTGTGCACTGGAGTTGCCGTATTCTCTCCTGGCTGGCCATTTGGAAATATCTTCCACATACAATACCTGCCTACTTACTTGCTTTTTCTCCCTTTTCCTTGCTCAGAACTTAAGAGTTTTGAAAGTTGATTAAAATAACTATTCTTCAGAACTTGAATCTGGCTGTCAAGAATGTGAGTGAAGTCCCATACAGCGGCTCACACCTGTAGTCCCAGCAGTTTGGGAGGCCAAGGCAGGAGGGTTGCTTGAGCCCAGGAGTTCAAGACCAGCCTGGGCCACGTAGGCACTCCGGTGGGGACATGCCCTCTGCACTAGCTCTGGGAGGCGATTCTGCCTGTTTTGCTGACTGCCCAGCCTCAGAGTGGTTGTGTGTTCTTCTAAGTCCAATTGATCAGCCTTCTTGGTGGTTCTGTGAGTTGCTCTTTCAGTCCATTCCTTTTCTTAAATTGGCCAGAGTCCTTCCGTGTTTGCAAGAAGAATCCCAAACGCTATGACTCTTATTCTAATTAAAATAAAATTGAGACTCCTGTCATGGCCTTGGATAGGTGACCTGGCCCCTGCCCACATCTCTGGCCTTTCTGTCCTTTGTCCTCCCTGCTCCAGCCCCTGTCCTGGCTTTTTAATTTTATTAAATTTATTTTTATTTTTAATTGTTTTGAGACAAAGTCTCACTCTTGTCCTCCAGGCTGGAATACAGTGGCGCGATCTTGGCTCACTGCGACCTCTGCCTCCCGTGTTCAAAAGATTCTCCTGCCTCAGCCTCCCGAGTAGCTGGGATTACAGGCACCTGCCACCACACCCGGCTAATTTTTTTTGATATTTTTAGTAGAGACGGGGTTTCACCATGTTGGCCAGGCTGGTCTGGAACTCCTGACCTCGGATGATCTGCTTGCCTTGGCCTCCCAAAGTGTTGGGATTACAGGTGTGAGCCATCGCGCGCTGCTGGCCTGGCTTTCTTTTATTCTCCGTGCGTGCAGCCTGGGCCATCTCAGCCCCTTCCCAGAGCTCACCTTCTGCCTGCAAGCCCCATCTCCCGGATCTCCAGGCTGTCTCTTCTCATTTGGCATCACTTCAGAGCCCTGTGTGATTTCTCTTTCTCTCTGTCTCTTTTTTTTTTTTTTTGAGACAGGGTCTTGTTCTGTCACATAGGCAGGAGTGCAGTGGCGCAATCATAGCTCACTGCAGCCTTGAACTCCTGGGCTCAAGTGATCCTCCTACATTAGCTTCCCAAGTAGCTGGGACCATAGGTGCACACTACCACACCCAGTTAATGTTAAAATTTTTTGTAGTGATAGGGTCTTACTATGTTGTCCAGGCTGATATTGAACTCCTGGGCTCAAGCGATCCTTCTGACTCAGCTACCCAAAGTGCTGGGGTTATAGGCACAAGTTACCAGTTGATTTGGGTGAATACCAAGAAGCGTGATTGCTGAATTGTATGATAATAGCATGTTTAGTTCTGTAGGAAACTGCTCAATTATCTTTCAAAGTGACTGCACCGTTTTCCATTTCCAGCAGCACTGAGCGAAATTTCCTGTTGCTCTATATCCTCAGCATTTGGTGTTGTCAGTGTTTCTCATTTAGCTGCATAAACAATCATGTCACCTGCAAACTACAAAAAAAAAACCCAAAAAACTATTTTATATAAATACAGAGTTTTGCCATGTTGCCCAGCTAGTCTCAAACTATTGGGCTCAAGTGATCTGCCTGCCTCAGCCTCCCGAAGTTCTGGGATTACAGGCATAAGCCACCATGCCCAGCCAGTACAACAGTTTTAATTCTTCCTTCCCAATCTGTCTACCTTTACCTTTCTTCTCTGGTCTTCTTGCATTAGCTAGGACTTCTAGTACAATATTGAAAAGCAGTAGTGAGAAGGGATGTCCTTTCGTTGTTCCTGATCTTAGGGGAGGATTAATTTCTCACCATTAAGAATGATGTTAGCTGTAGGCTTTTTGTAGATGTTCTTTATCTAGTGGAGGAAGTTGCTCCCTATTCCTAGTTTGCTGACAGTTTTTATCATGAATGGGTGCTTGATTTTGTCAAATGCTTTTTTTTTTTTGCATTACTGATATGATCATTTTTTTTTGTTCTTTATTATTATTATTTTTTTTTTTGAGATGGAGTCTTGCTCTGTTGCCCAGGCTGGAGTGCAGTGGCATGATCTCAGCTCACTGCAACCTCTGCCTCCTGCGTTCAAGTGATTCTTCTGCCTCAGCCTCCCGAGTAGCTAGGATTACAGGAGTGCACCACCACACCCGGCTAATTTTTGTATTTTTAGTAGAGACGGGGTTTCGCCATCTTGCCCAGGCTGGTCTTGAACTCCTGACCTCATGATCCACCAGCCTTGGCCTCCCAAAGTACTGGGATTACAGGTCTGAGCCACTGCGCCCGGCCAATTTTTCCTCTTTAGCTTGTTGATATGATGGGTCATATCACATTAACTGATTTTTTTTTTTCCTGGACTCTGTGGCATTTGTCACCTTTTATTTTATTTATTTATTTATTTATTTATTTATTTATTTATTTATTTATTTATTTTTGAGATGGAGTCTTGCTCTGTTGCCCAGGCTGGAGTGCAGTGGCCCAATCTTGGCTCACTGCAACCTCCACCTCCTGGGTTCAAGTGATTCTCCTGCCTCAGCCTCCTGAGTAGCTGGGATTACAGGCACTTGTGCTCATTTATAAAAACACAGAGTTCTGGCCAGGCGCAGTGGCTCATGCCTGTAATCACAGGGAAAGGTGAAGCCGGCTGGACTTCTGGGTGGAGTGGGGACTTGGAGAACTTTTCTGTTACAAAAGGATTGTAAAATACACCAATCAGTGCTCTGTAGCTAGCTAGAGGTTTGTAAAACGTACCAATCAGCACTCTGTGAAAACACACCAATCAGTGCTCTGTAGCTAGCTAGAGGTTTGTAAAACGTACCAATCAGCACTCTGTGAAAACACACCAATCAGTGCTCTGTAGCTAGCTAGAGGTTTGTAAAATGGACCAATCAGTGCTCTGGAAAATGGACCAATCAGCACTCTGGAAAATGGACCAATCAGCACTCTGGAAAATGGACCAATCCGCAGGACATGGGCAGGGACAAATAAGGGAATCAAAGCCGACCACCCCTGGACCACCCTCCCCCCCAGCCGCCCCCACCAGCAGCTGCTGGCGCTGCAGTGTCCCTCTGGGTTGCAGAGGCTTTGTTCTTTCGCTGTTTACAAGCTCTTTTCGCTGCTCCCTCTTTGGGTCTGTGCCATATTTAAAAGCTCTAACTCTTGCCGTGCCATCTGTAAGAGCTGTAACGCGCAGCGCAAGGGTCTGTGGCTCCATTCTCCAAGTCAGGGAGACCAGGAACCCACCAGACACGAGCAATTTGGGAACCCTGGGAGGCCGAGGCAGGTGGATCACCTGAGATCAGGAGTTCTGAGACCAGCCTGACCAATATGGTGAAACCCCGTCTCTACTGAAAATACAAAAATTAGTGGGGTGTTGTGGTGTGTGCGCCTAATCCCAGCTACTTGGGAGAGACAGGAGAATTGCTTGAACCCAGGAGGCAGAGGTCATAGTGAGCGGAGATTGCGCCATTGCACTCCAGTCTGGGAAACAAGGAGACTCCGTCCCCCCAAAAAAAGAGTTCTTAGGACGGCAGAAAGTAACCACCAAGGCTTGGTGGCTCATGCTTGTAATCCTAGCATTATGCGAGGCAGAGGTAGGAGAATCACTTGAGGCCTGGAGCTCAAGACCATTCTGGGCAACATATCAAGAATCCATCTCTACAAAGTATTAAAAAATGAGCTTGACGTGGTGGCTCATGCCAGTAGTACAAGTTGCTCAGGAAGCTGAGGAGGGAGGATCCCTTGAGCCCAGATGTTGGAGGCTGCAATCAGCTATGATCATGCCACCGCCCTCCAGCCTGGGCGACAGAGTGAGACTCTTTTTTTTTTTTGTAAAAAAAAAAAAAAAGAGAGAAAAAGAGGCCAGGCGAGGTGGCTCACGCCTGTAATCTCGGCACTTTGGGAGGTTAAGGTGGCCGGATCACCTGAGGCCAGGAATTTCAGACCAGTCTGGCTAACATGGCGACTCTCTGTCTCTACTGAAAAATACAAAAAATAGCCAGGCATGGTGGCATGCGCCTGTAATCCCAGCTACTCCGGAGGCTGAGGCAGGAGAATCCATTGAACCCTGTAGACGGAAGGTTGCAGTGAGCCAAGATGGCCACTGCACTCCAGCCTGGGCAACACACACACACACACAAAAGGAAAAGAAATGTATATTCTAAGTAATAATTGTACTGAATTGTTATGGAAATTTATGTATTTTTTGACTCCTTTTTTGAGACAGGGTCTCACTCTGTTGTTTAAGCAGCAGAGTTGTACGGTTACATAACCATGGCTCACTTGACCTCCTGGGCTCATACAAACCTCTCACCTCCAGCTTCGTGAGTACCTGGGACTACAGGCACGTGGCACCACAGCTAATTTTTTTTTTTTTTTTTTTAAGAGACAGGCGTCTTGATATGTTGCCCAGGCTGGTCTTGAACTCCTGGACTCTAGCGCTATTCCTACCTCAGCATCCCAAAGTGCTGGGATTACAGGTGTGAGCCTTTGCGCCCAGCCTTTACTCTTGGTAACAAGTAGATGCTTTACTGAGACTGTTCACATACACCCCTTTGTGAAACAGAGTCCGGTAAATATCGTGCTTATAAATGCTGTACACCTTGTCTCCTACAGATGCACCTGAAGGAAAGAGTGTCATGTGAGGAATTTGAAAAGCATTAATAGTCCCCTAGAGATTCAAATTTATAATCCACAACTTTTATAAAGAACCAGAAAGTTCTATGAATAATACATTTAATTAAATCTTCTCCAGAAACACATTTTGTATAGTGTTCACTTATTTCCCTGCCATTAGAAGGTTATTCTTCATCATCTTAACAGCAGAGAATGCCATGGAGTTGTAGTGATTGACTGAGGCATATTCTTTAGAACTCATTACATATTTCTGATTTTAATTGGGAGAATCTGCCTCTTCCTAGATTCATAATGCTAGGACACACAAAAGAGAGGGAGTAGAAAAAGAAGAGTGGAGAGAGTCTGATGACTTATTTTTTACATACTTCGGATGTTCACTTTTTTTAATTTTTAAAATTGTGATAAAATTTATGTAACATAAACGTTATTATTTTAACAATTTTTAGGTGTACAATTCAGTGACTTTAAGCATCTTCACAGTGTTGTGCAACCATCCCCCCATTCATATCCAGAATTTTTTCATAATCTCAGACAGAAACTCTGTACCCATTAAGCAATAACTTCCCACTCCCCATGTACCCACCAGCCCCTGGTAGCCTCTCTTATACTTTCTGCCTATAAATTTGCCTGTTCATTCTATGTGCCTCTTATAAATGACATCACACAATGTTTGTTCTTTTGTGTCTGGCTTTTTTCACTTAGCGTAATGTTTTCTACGTTCATCCATGTTGTAATGGGTCAGAATTTTATTCCTTTCGAAAGCTGAATATTCCATTGTATGTATATCTTTCCGTCAGTTGATGGACATTCAGATTGTTTCTACCTTTTGGCTACTGTGAATAATGCTGCTATGAACACTGGTGTACAAATATCTGAGTCCCTGCTTTCTTTTTTTTTTTTTTTTTTTTTGAGACAGAGTCTCGCTTAGTCGCCCAGGCTGGAGTGCAGTGGCGCCATCTCGGCTCACTGCAAGCTCCGCCTCCCGGGTTTACGCCATTCTCCTGCCTCAGCCTCCCGAGTAGCTGGGACCACAGGCGCCTGCCGCCTCGCCCGGCTAATTTTTTGCATTTTTAGTAGAGACGGGGTTTCACCGTGTTAGCCAGGATGGTCTCGATCTCCTGACCTCGTGATCCGCCCGCCTCGGCCTCCCAAAGTGCTGGGATTACAGGCGTGAGCCACCGCGCCCGGCCGAGTCCCTGCTTTCAATTCCCGTGGGTATATTACTTAGAAGTGTAATACTTGTCCATGTAAATTCTAAAAAGAAAGAAAGGAAAGATGCATAGCCTTAAATATTACAATTTCAGACCAATTCAGAGCTGGTCTTACAAGGCCATGGAGGTAGAATGAGGGCTGCTGAAAAAGTATTCCAAGTATTCTAAAATATAGCTGCCCTTCTACTGTCTCAAGGTGTCGGAAAGTTTCATTTTGATGACAGCTGGTTATTTGGCAAGGTCCCAAAATGGGAGCTAATATCTAAGAAATGAACCCTCCCCAGTATCACCAATAAAAGGTTGTGAAGTTCTTCATTTTCATAGTTTCAGTGTTTTCCCTTTAATGGATTGATTAGAGTGCCCTCATGTGTCTGCATTATATTATGGAGGTTTTGAAAAAAATACAATAGTGGAATCATCCTAGAATTCTTCTTTATTCAGAAAAATAAATTTTTTTGAAAGGATATACTAGAATCATAGAACTGGGGAGAAAATTTAAATATCTTTTTGAAAAAACAAACATCACCTGCATGCAATTCTGCGTGCATGCCTACTCTAGGCACAATGAAAAAATAACTTTTTTATGACTGGATGCGGTTACTCACGCTCCTAACCTCACCACTTTGGGAGGCCGAGGCGGTGAATTGCTTGAGACCAGGAATTTTTTTTTTTCTTTTTTTAAGACGGAATCTCTCTCTGTCACCCAGGCTGCAGTGCAGTGGCACCATGTCGGCTCACTGCAAGCTCCGCCTCCCCGGTTCACGCCATTCTCCTGCCTCAGCCTCCCAAGTAGCTGGTACTACAAGCGCCCGCCACCACGCCCAGCTAATTTTTTGTATTTTTAGTAGAGATGGGGTTTCACTGTGTTAGTCAGGATGGTCTCGATTTTCTGACCTGGTGATCCGCCCGCCTCGGCCTCTGAAAGTGCTGGGATTACAAGCGTGAGCCACTGCACCCTGCCAAGCTCAGGAGTTTGAGACAAGTCGGGCAACACGGCAAAACCCCATTTCTAGAAAAAATTAGCCAGGCGGGTGGTGTGGTCTGTGGTCCCAGTCACATGGGAGGCTGAGGTGAGCGGATCACGAGGTCAGGAGATCGAGACTATCCTGGCCAACATGGTGAAACCCCGTCTCTACTAAAAATACAAAAATTAGCTGGGCATGGTGGTGCGCGCCTGTAGTCCCAGGTACTCTGGAGTCTGAGGCAGGAGAATTGCTTGAACCTGGAAGGCGGATATTGTAATGACCTGAGATAGCGCCACTGTGCTCCAGCCTGGCGACAGAGTGAGACTCCGTCTCAAAAAAATAATAAAAAATTAAAAAATTTTAAAAAATTCCATTCATTTACTTTCAAGTCTTTATAGTATTCCATTTTATGACTATACTCTAGGTAGACAGTTGAATTGTTTCTAGTTATTATGAATAAACACGTTATAATATTATTCAAACTGTTGCCTTGTGCTCATTGCCAACAGTTTTTATGAGTTACACATAAGGCATAGAATAGCTGAGTCTTTTTTTTTTTTTTTTTTTTTTTTTTGTCTTGAGACGGAGTTTCACTCTTGTTGCCCAGGCTGGAGTGCAATAGCGCAATCTGGGTTCACTGCAACCTCCACCTCCCAGATTCAATCAATTCTCCTGCCTCAGCCTCCCAAGTAGCTGGGATTACAGGCATGTACCACCACCCCTGGCTAATTTTGTATTTTTAGTAGAGATGGGGTTTCTCCATGTTGGTCAGGCTGGTCTTGAACTCCCAACCTCAGGTGACCTGCCCACTTCGGCCTCTCAAAGTGCTGGGATTACAGGCGTGAGCCACCACGCCTGGCCAGAATAGCTGAGTCTTAAGGTGTACACATACTGAATCTTTCTAGGTGATGCCAATCAGTTTTCTAAAGTGAAAGAGAGCAATCTATAAGATTTCCCTTTTCTCCATATCCTTGCGAGCACTTAAGTTGTCAGACTTTCACATTTTGGTTAATCTAATAGAGTAAAATGTTATCTGTGTTTAACTTTGCATTTCTATGACTATTCTTGAAGTCGGGTATCTTCATATGTTTACCTTTATTTAATCTTCTATGAAATGCCCTTTTTTTGTTTGTTTGTTTTGTTTTGAGATGGTGTATAGCTCTGTTGCTAAGGCTGGAGTGCAGTGGCAAGATCTTGGCTCACTGCAACCTCCGCTTCCCGGGTTCAAGCGATTCTCCTGCCTCAGCCTCCAGAGTAGCTGGGATTACAGGCGCCTGCCAACACACCTAGCCAGTTTTTGTATTTTTAGTAGAGAGGGTTTTGCCATGCTGGCCAGGCTGGTCTCAAACTCCTGACCTCAAGCCATCCACCCACCTCGGCCTCCCAAAGTGCTGAGATTACAGGCGTGAGCCACTGCTCCTGGCCCATCCATGTCTTTTGTCATTTTTTCTGTTGAATTATGTATTTTTAAAATAGCAAGGTATAGCATTAGTACAGAAGGGTGCATAAAAAATAAATGGGGTTGGGCACGGTGGCTCTTCCCTGTAATCCCAGCACTTTGGGAGGCTGAAGAGGGTGGATAGCTTGAGGTCAGGAGTTTGAGACCAGCCTGCCCAAAATGGCGAAACTCTATCTCTGCAAAAATTACAAAAATTAGGCTGGCATGGTGGCTTGTGCCTGTGTTCCCAGCTACACGGTCCCAGCTACCCAGGAGGCTGAGGTGGGAGGATCGCTGGAGCCGGGAAGTCAAGGCTGCAGTGAGTCATGATTGCATCACTGGACTCCAACCTGGGTGACAGAGCGAGACCATTTCAATAATAATAACATAATTGTACTCTTTTAAAGAGTAATTTTAATTCAGGCCGGGCGTGGTGGCTCATACCTGTAATCCCAGCACTTTGGGAGGCTGAGGCAGGCGGATCACGAGGTCAGGAGTTCAATACCAGCCTGGCCAAGAGAGTGAAACCCCATCTCTACTAAAAATACAAAAAAATTAGCTGGGCATGGTGGTGGGCGCCTGTAATCCCAGCTACTGGGGAGGCTGAGGCAGAGAATTGCTTGAACCCAGGAGATAGAGGTTGCAGTGAGCCGAGATTGTGCCACTGCACTGCACTCCAGCCTGGCGACAGAGTGAGACTGTCTCAAAAAAGGAAAAAAAAAAAAAAAAGTATTTTAATTCAAACAGCTATGTAACCACCAGCCAGGTTAAAAAAAAAATTGAATGTGTCAACACTCTAGAAGCATTCCATTTTCCCCTGCCTTATTACAATTCCCTTCTATACTCAGAGGTCATTACTACTCAGACTTTTTGTTAATTATAATTACTTCTCCATTTTCTTTATAATTTTGTCACCTGGGAATTCTCCTGAACAATATATTTTAGTATTGCCTGCTTTTGAATGTTTCGAAAATGAATTCACACAGTAAATAAGTTTTTGTCTTTTGTTTCTTATACTTACCATCATGTTTGTGAGATTCACATTGTTTCATATGACTGTAGTTTGTAAATTTGTGTTGCTTTATAGTATCCCATTGTTGATTGTTAGTGTTATTGCTGTCTAGTACAACACAATTCACTGAAGTATCCTACTGTTGATGGACACTTGGGCTGTTTCCAGCTTTTTGTTATAGCTAAGAACATTCTTGTAATGTCTCTGGATACACTTAAGCAAGATTTTCTCTAGGGTAGGTACTACTTTCCAAAGCTAGGTGTTCTAGTTTACATTCTTACCAGCAGTATATCAGAATTCCCAGTAGCCTACAAACACTTGCTACTGTCAGAGTTCCTAGATTTTTTGTTTGTTTTAAGATGGAGTTTCGCTATTGTTGCCCAGACTGGAGTACAATAGCGTGACCTTGGCTCACTGCAGCCTCCGCCTCCGGGTTCAAGCAATTCTCCTGCCTCAGCCTCCCAAGTAGCTGGGATTACAGGCTTGCGACACGAATGGTTAGTATTTTTTAGTAGAGACGGGGCTTCACCATGTTGGTTAGGCTGGTCTCAAACTCCTGACTTCAAGTGATCCACCTGTCTTGGCCTCCCAAAGTGCTGGGATTACTGGGGTGAGCCAGTGTGCCCAGCCGTATTTTTTTTTTTTTTTTTTGAGATGGAGTCTTACTCTGTGGCCTAGGTTGCTGGACTGCAGTGGCACAATCTCCACTCACTGTAACCTGTAACTTCCGCCTTCCCGGTTCAAGCAATTCTCCTGCCTCCGCCTTCCCAGTAGCTGGGATCACAGGCGCTCGTCACCACTCTTGGCTTATTTATTTATTTATTTATTTATTTATTTATTTATTGAGACGGAGTCTCGCTCTGTAGCCCAGGCTGGAGTGCAGCTGCGCGATCTTGGCCCAATGCAACCTCCACCTCCCGCCTCCCAGGTTCACACCATTCTCCTGCCTCAGCCTCTGGAGTAGGTGGGACTACAGGCCCCCGCCACCATGCCTGGCTAATTTTTTTTTTTTTTGTATTTTTAGTAAAGACAGGGTTTCACCGTGTTAGCCAGGATGGTCTGGATCTCCTGACCTCGTGATCCGCCCGCCTCGGCCTCCCAAAGTGCTGGGATTACAGCCATGAGCCACCGCGCCCGGCCGTTTTTATTTATTTATTTATTTTTTGTATTTTTAGTGGAGCCGGGGTCTCATCGTGTTGGCCAGGCTTGTTTCAAACTCCTGACCTCAAGTCGGGAGTCAGGAGGTCAGGTGATCCGCCTGCCTCATCCTTCCAAAATGCTGGGATTATAGGCGTGAGCCACCACCACGCCTGGCCAGAGTTCCTAATTTTTGCCAATCTAGTGGGTGTGGCTTAAAAACCAGTCAATTGAAACTAATCATGGTTTTAATGCATTTCCCTGATTTGTAATGCTCTTGCGCACCTTACATGTTTGTTGACTCTCTGGATTTTGTCATTTCCAAAGCACCTGTTCAGTAATTTTATCCATTTTTCGATTGGGTTGTCTGTTTAGATCCTATATATTCTGGATAATTGCCTTTGTCAATCATATGTGTAACAAATTTCTCCCACTCTGTGGCTTTTTTCTTTCTTATGATGTATTTTTTTTTCCACTTTTCAGTCGTAAGATGGTATCACTTTTAAGTTCAGTCATATACTTGGCATTTTGGGTTCATCATGGAGTTAGTTCATCATGGAGTTTTGAAGGTCAGATTATTTTTGTCCTAACCCAGTCAAATCAATTGCTTCTCGTTAGTTTTTTCTATCATATATTCCTACCCATAGGTCCTGAAGATATTCTAGAACGTTATTTCCTACAAGTTCTGGGTTTCCTGCTCGCATTCCGGTCTCTAAGCCGCCGTGTATGTGGCTGGAAGGATCGCTCCATGACCACGTACGCTGGCGGCGCCTCTTCCGGCTTTCCTCAGGGGCGGGTATGGCGGACCTGTTCTTTTATCAGAAAGATCTGTATTTTGCTAATAAAGGAACGTTTTGTGTCCAATAAGGTTTTCGTCATTACGCGTGAAAACGCCACCTTAAGCTTATTTCGCCTGTGAATAGTTAAGGGAAAAAAAACACCCCGGCAATCAACTGCCAGGAGACGGAGGCTAAGCTGCTCCTCCCCTCTGAGGCCAGCACCCGCCTTTTCCCGAAGTCGCAACACGCACGCGCGCCCGGCTCGCACGCCACAAACGGAAGTGCGCCTGCGTCAGGAGACGCCCCGCCCAGCCACTGCCCGACTATAAAGTGTCGAGCTTCTCCTCGCGAGAGACTTCGTGCTCATGCTCGCTGCAGGGGTCGGAGGTCAGGGCGAGCGTCTCGCGGGCCGTAGGAGGAAGATGGCGGTGGAGTCGCGCGTTACCCAGGAGGAAATTAAGAAGGAGCCAGAGAAGCCAATCGACCGCGAGAAGGTGAAGGTCCCCTCCGCTTTGGGGTCCGGGAAGAGATTGGGGGTGGACCCGGCAGGGTGCAGAGGCGCGGCCTGTGTGCGGGAGGAGACGGTGTTTTTGGTATCCGGACGGCTCGGAGGCCGCAACGCCTCGGGAAGAGAGGTGAGGTCCGGGCTCGCAGCTGGTGTCTTTAACTTCTGCCGTTCCGTTTTTCTCTCGCCCTCAGACATGCCCACTGTTGCTGCGGGTCTTCACCACCAATAACGGCCGCCACCACCGAATGGACGAGTTCTCCCGGGGAAATGTACCGTCCAGCGAGTTGCAGATCTACACTTGGTGAGGAGGGCGGGGGCGGGCTCGGACCCGGGCCGGGAACCTGGAACAACAGTTAATTGCCTTTGCCAGTGTAGAGTTATTCTCCTTGATTTAAATTTCATTCCTCCACTTGGGGCCTTCAGGCTCAACTTTCGGGAAGTTAGAAGTTTTTGTTGTTAGGTGAAAGGAGATTTGCCTTTATTGTAACGCTTTTGTGATTAATGTTGCAACTTTTGGGCGGTTAAGAATGCACAGACCCAAGATTGCTAGCACTGTTATGGCTGCTAGGTACAAAAGTGATAGGTAGATGATTAAGTTGTTGTATCCGCCCTAAAGGGACTCATGGTCAAATAAATTGCACTAGGACAGCATGGTAAGGGAGAGTGATGCTGTCGAGTGGTGTTTGTTATTCCCAAAGAGCATTTCCACGTAATATTAAGCCTTAGGTACCAAAGCACCAAAAGTGAAAAATAAACTACCAAAACCCGAGTTATTATCTAAGGGTTAATGGAAGAGCTTTTGGTGTGTGTTTAGTGAAGATGGTTCCTGAGTGTTCATCTCTTGGGTGTATCTCCCTACAAACTACTGCCGGCTTGTCTTTAGCGCTGCACATAACTCCTTGGATTGACACCATAATGGGTTTTTAATATAAGTAAAAGGTGTGTAACTGAAAAATATATGTATATGCTATATATATATGTGTGTGTGTATATATATATTTTTTCAGACGGAGTCTTGCTCTCGTCCAGGCTGGAGTGCAGTGGCGCCATCTCCGCTCACTGCAGGCTCCGCCTCCCGGGTTCACGCCATTCTCCTGCCTCAGCCTCCCCAGTAGGTGGGATTACAGGTGCCCACCACCACGCCTGGCTAATTTTTGTATTTTTAGTAGAGATGAGGTTTCACCATATTGACCAGGCTGGTCTCGAACTCCTGAACTCAGGTTGTCTGCCTGCCTCGGCCTCCCAAAGTGCTGGGATTACAGGTGTGTGAGCTACCGCGCCTGGCTTAAAATAAATTTTTTATTGCGATAAAAAGTTATATAACAAGCCATGCACGGTGGCTCATGCCTGCAATCCCAGCACTTTGGGAAACTGAGGCTGGCGGATCACTTTAGGTCAGGAGTTTGAGACCAGTCTGGTCGGCATAATGAAACCCTGTGTCTACTAAAAATGCAAAAATTAGCCTTGTGTGGTGGCATAGAATTGTAATCGCAGCTACTTGGGAGACTGAGGCAGGAGGATCACTTGAACCTGGGAAGTGGAGGTTGCAGTGAGCTGAGGTCGCACCACTGTACTCCAGCCTGGGCGACAGAGCGAGATTCCATCTCAAAATACATATGTGTGTGCATATGTAACAAAATTTGCCATGTTAACCATTTCTTATTTCTTGAGTCTCACTCTGTCGCCCAGGCTGGAGTGCAGTGGCGCCCATCTCGGCTCACTGCAACCTCTGCCTCCCGGGTTCAAGGGATTCTCATGCCTCAGCCTCCCCAGTAGTTGGGATTACAGGCGCCCACCGCCACACCTGGCTAATTTTTGTATTTTTAGTAGAGACAGGGTTTCACCATGTTGACCGGGCTGGTCTGGAACTCCTGACCTCAAGCGATCCGCCCGCCTCGGCCTCCCAAAGTGGTGTAGGATTACAGGCGTGAGCCAGCATGCATGGTCATTAACTGTTTTTAAGTGTATAATTTGTTGGCATTAATAGCATTCAAATTGTTGTGCAACCACTATTTCTACAAGTTTTTATCCCTCCCTCCAACAGAAACCCTGTACGCCATCCTGCCTTGTTTTAATTTTTAAAGAGATGGAGTCTTGCACTGTTTTCCAAGCTGGATTTGAGCTCCTTGGCTCAACCAGCTGGGACTACAGGCACACACCACCATGCCCAGTGTGCTGGTAACCTTTTAAGGACACACCGTGCCTATTAAAAAATAATTTCCCATTCCTCCCCCGCCCCATCCCGTGGTAGCTTCTAATGTATTATCTGTCTATATATGAATTTGTCTATTCTGGATATTTCATTTCAGTGAACTCGTTACAGTGTTTGTCATTTTGTGACTGGCTTATTTCATGGTGTTTTCGGGGTTGATGTAGCATCCATTCAGCCTTGTCAAGACTGAATAATATTTCATTGTATGTGTGCATCACATGTACTCATCTATTGATGGACACTTGGATTGTTTCATCTTTTTTGCCATTGTGAATAATGCTGCTGTGAACATTGGCATGCAAATGTGTTTGTGTCCCTGCTTTCAGTTATTTTGGGTATGTACCTAGGAGTGGATTACTGGGTCATCTGTTAATTTTGTTTAAGTTTTGAGGAACCATCAAACTTTTTCACAGCAGTTGCACTATTTTATATTCCCCAGAATGTGTATAATTTAAAACGGTTTAAGCCCTGCACACTAGAGCTAATCCCTTGAATATTGGGACCTTACTTATCTTATTTGGAAGTGCTTGTTAAATTTATGTAGTAGTATGATACTTGTATTTAAGCATCACTCAAGGGTAAGTGTTCCAGGAAGTTTGATTTAGCTTATATGGAAGAACTGTTGAATAATGACTTCATGAAAATCTCTTTTCAGAAATTGAAGTGTATGTTTCTTCCAACAAATAAGAGTTCCTATTTGCCGGGTGCTGTGTGTGCTTAGATCCTGAGGGTATAAAGTCAAGAAGGTACTGCTCCTCCCTGTAGTCCTTTTATCAGGGAAAGCGGATGAATAGAGTGATTTTTAGGGTTAAGATGGCAGGGTGAGGTTGTTCCACAGACCACCTCCTCTGAATCAACAAAAAAAAATTACAAAAAAAATCCTGTCCTGAACTACCTGTCCATAAATTGCAACCAAACAAAGAAGGAACAACCTTAAGTTATATCTCAAAATGGTGGCCAGAGA
The DNA here is from genome assembly GCF_000951045.1 of Mandrillus leucophaeus. Taxonomy (NCBI): domain Eukaryota; kingdom Metazoa; phylum Chordata; class Mammalia; order Primates; family Cercopithecidae; genus Mandrillus; species Mandrillus leucophaeus. The sequence continues at coordinate 73,677 of NW_012101676.1, read as the reverse complement.
TTCTGAGACTGGATGATTGGTAATGGGGGTAATGCAAAGGCCTGCCCTCACTCCCAGAAATAGTAATGAGGGAAAATTAGTTAACATATGCTGGAAATTCTCAATAGAAGTAGACTGTGAGGTTAAAGTAGGCAGCCCCAAGACAAGCTATGGAAAAAGGAGTGGGATTCCAGAGGAGCCCAGTGGAGGCAGGCTGTGCCCGCCACAGTCAGTCATGGCTCAGCCAGAAAAACAGAATTGGGAGAGATGTGTTAAGACATTTATTTCTGCTGGGCATGGTGGCTCACACCTCTAATCCCAGCACTTTGGAAGGCAGAGGTGGGCAGATCATGAGGTCAGGAGTTGGAGACCAGTCTGGCCAACATGGCAAAACCCTGTCTCTACTAAAAATACTAAAATTAGCCAAGTGTGGTGGCAGGCGCCTGTAATTCCAACTATGTGGGAGGCTGAGGCAGGAGAATTGCTTGAATTGCAGGGAGCCGAGATCGGCGCCACTGCCTCTGGCCTGGGCGGCAGAGCGAGACTCCATCCCAAAAAAAAAAAAAAAAAAGAGCTTTATTGCAAAGAATTGGCCTATGTGATTGTGGGGGCTGTCTAGGCACTTAATTGTCAAATCTGTAGGGTAGGTTCTCAGGAAGGAAAGGCTGCTCTTAGGGCCTTTCAACTAATAGAATCAGGCCTACCCAGATTATATAGGATAGACCGTTGAATTTAAGGTCAATTGGTTGTTGACTTTAATCACATCAATAAAAGTATCTCACAGCAATACCTAGGTTAGTGTTCGGTTTAGTATCTGGGGGCTGTAGCTTCGTCAAGCTGACAAGTACTGAACCCCACCCTGTCCTCAAGCCTCCTGACTAGTGATGAAAAAGCAACACTTGGCACTCCAATTGTTGGTCTGGAAAGTTAGTCCTTAGAAGGTGGGAAGCTTGTGTAGGTTTCACACTGTCAGAACTGATAAAAGGTGTGATATAAATCCCCCAAACTCATTAAGAGCAAGACAATATTGAAAATATTTTTAGAAGGAAAAAATTCTTTCTGGTATATATCATCATAAGTATGTACTCTGTATCAGAATATAGATTGAGCATCGCAAGTCCGAAATCTGAAATGCTGCAAAATCTGAAACTTTGAGAGCTGACATGACACCGGTGGAAAATTGCACACATAAGTTCTTGACACAAACTTCTTTTTTTTGAGAGAGTCTTGCTCTGTCGCCCAGGCTGGAGTGCAGTGGCGCAATCTTGGCTCACTGCAACTTCTGCCTCCCAGGTTCAAGCGATTCTCCTGCCTCAGCCTCCTGAGTAGCTAGGATTACAGGCGTGCACCAAACTTCCTTTCATGCACGAAATTACTTAAAATGATGTATAAAATTATATTCTGGCTGTGTATAAGGTATGTTTGAAACATAAATGAGTTTCTTATTTAAACTGGGGTCACAACCCCAAGAGACCTTACGTATCTGCAGAAATTCTAAAATCTGAAAAAACTCAAAGCACTTCCAGTCCCATGTATTTTGGGTAAGGGATACTCAACCTGTAATTGATACAGAATAACATCAAAATATCAGGTTAAAAAAAAAAACAAAACTCACCTCTGAGACAGATAAACCAGTGTGACCTCAGGTTTTTTTGTTTTTGTTTTTGAGACAGTCTCACTCTGTTGCCCAGGCTGGAGTACAGTGGCACAATCTTGGCTCACTGCAGCCTCTGCCTCCCAGGTCAGGCCATTCTCTTGCCTCAGCCTCTCGAGTAGCTGGGATTATAGGCTACAGATGTGTGCCACCATGCCTGGCTAATTTTTGTACTTTTAGTAGAAACAGGGTTTCACCATGTTGGCCAGGCTGGTCTCAAACTTGAGCTCCTGGCCTCAGGTGATCCACCCGCCTTGGCCTGCCAAAGTGCTGGGATGACAGGCATGAGCCACCGCACCTGTCAAAAAAATGTATACTAGGTTATTTCTAAGATGCTTATGTTGGCCGGGCGCAGTGGCTCAAGCCTGTAATCCCAGCACTTTGGGAGGCCGAGACAGGCGGATCACGAGGTCAGGAGATCGAGACCAGCCTGGCTAACACGGTGAAACCCCGTCTCTACTAAAAAATACAAAAAACTAGCCAGGCGAGGTGGCGGACGCCTGTAGTCCGAGCTACTCGGGAGGCTG
>NW_012101676.1:45309-71467 GCF_000951045.1 Mandrillus leucophaeus | reverse complement strand
AGGCAGGAGAATGGCGTAAACCCGGGAGGCGGAGCTTGCAGTGAGCTGAGATCCGGTCACTGCACTCCAGCCTGGGCGACAGAGCAAGACTCCGTCTCAAAAAAAAAAAGCTTATATTTTAAAATATTTTTTCAGATTGTGTCCTATTAGCTCAGGGGACTATATGAAAGTTGCATTCAAATCAGTATTTGCAGGGTAAGAAACTTTATTGTGACAAGAGCCTGTGCTTCATCCTAAGAAAATTTTGTATATTTCAGTGGCTCTAGGACTCTTATCTGTTGTAAAACTTAAGATTCCATCTAAGAAAGAAGAAGCACATCTGGCTGGGCACAGTGGCTCACGCTTGTAATCAATCCCAGCACTTTGGGAGTCCAAGGTGGGTGGATCACTTGAAGTCAGGAGTTCAAGACCAGCATGGCCAACATGGTGAAACCCTGTCTCTACTAAAAATACAAAAATTACCTGGGTGTGGTGGCGGGCACCTGTCATCCCAGCTACTCAGGAGGCTGAGGCAGGAGAATTGCTTGAACCTGGGAGGCGGAGTTGCAGTGAGCCAAGGTCATGCCACACTGCACTGCAGCCTGGACGACAGAACGAGACTCTCAAAAACAAAACATGTCAGTATGAAAATGCTTTCCTAGTACATTGATTCTAAGATACACTCCAATTTCAGAGATGCTAAAATGTGGAAGAGTACATGTCTTAGAACTAATGGAATACATGTATTTTGCATATTTGGATTTATTTGGACTGGTTATCCTTAGGTAAATCACTGGGCCATAAGGTGTTGTGTAGCAACAGAAGATGGCATATGGAATCTCTGAAGTCCCTTTTAGCACTAAGAGTCTAATTAATTGAAATTTCCAGCAGTAAGGCTGGTACACGGAGTTTTTGGAGGCAAATAGTATTTGTAGCTGCTTTAAAAGTAAACTCTAGTATAAGATCCTGGCAGTTTCTAACGTAAGTCACAACTCATATGTGATTAACGCATTGTCAGTATTCTTTTAATAATATTGCTGATTGGCCGGGTGCGGTGGCTCAAGCCTGTAATCCCAGCACTTTGGGAGGCCGAGACGGGCGGATCATGAGGTCAGGAGATCGAGACCATCCTGGCTAACACGGTGAAACCCCGTCTCTGTTAAAAAAATACAAGAAAATTAGCCGGGCGAGGTGGCGGGCGCCTGTAGTCCCAGCTACTCTGGAGGCTGAGGCAGGAGAATGGCGTGAACCCAGGGTGGTGGAGCTTGCAGTGAGCCGAGATCGCGCTACTGCACTCCAGCCTGGGGCACAGAGCAAGACTCCGTCTCAAAAAAAAAAAAAAATAATAATAATAATAATATTGCTGATTAAACAAATGTAAATATCTGTTTTTAAAAAAATCCAGGATGGATGCAACCTTGAAAGAACTGACAAGCTTAGTAAAAGAAGTCTACCCAGAAGCTAGAAAGAAGGGCACTCACTTCAATTTTGCAATTGTTTTTACTGATGTTAAAAGACCCGGCTATAGGTAAGTAACTTCTCATTTTTAAGTCCTGTAATATCTTTGTTTTTAGTATGTTTTAACTGATAGAGATCACTCCTTCAGTGAGTCTTATTAGTGGGAGAATAGGGTTTATACTCAGACCTGGTTTGGCTTAATAAAGTCCTTAAGTTTTGGAGCCGTGTTATAAAGTGATGGAGCAGATCCGGTGCCGGATTCACTTCGTAGCACATGCTGGGATTCACTGGTTTTGATCCATTAACAGTTGATTTTTCTTCTTGCAGAGTTAAGGAGATTGGCAGCACCATGTCTGGCAGAAAGGGGACTGATGATTCCATGACCCTGCAGTCGCAGAAGTTCCAGATAGGAGATTACTTGGACATAGCAATTACCCCTCCAAATCGGGCACCACCTCCTTCAGGGCGCATGAGACCATATTAAATTCTGTTTACAATTTCTTGAATTTATTTTTCCGTCAGTTATGTAAAATAAACTTACTCTTTTTCCTCCCCTGATTATTGCCATTAAGCCTTTAAATTCTAAAATTATAATGCATCATCTATTTAGGAATTAGATTCGGATGTGCTATTGTATGATTACTAATAGAAAGTCTGTATGTTTCAAGCTCTTCTGTAAAATATGAAGAAAAGTGCTCTTAGCATTCTGTGTAAAACTGTACTGTTAAATATATGTGTGTAATCAGCCTGAGTGTGAAAGTTAATGGAGGCCTGGGAACAGGGTTTATACTAAGTGGTGGAGGAGGGTATGGTTAACCCCAAAGGGGCAGAACAAGAAAGCCACGGGATTGTATGAAATCAAACATGAGTTTGTGGTGTAGACTGCTGTAAGCAGTTGGAAAGGACATGTGAGATTGAGCTCAAGTGGCAGCAGAGGCAGTTTGGAATAGTATAAGCTGAGGCAAGTTGAAGAAGCTGTGTTGGAAGAGATGGCGCTGCCTTGATCAGGGTACCATGACATAAAAGGTTGAAGAACTGGCACCACAATGAGGACTTATATTTTTAACGTGGGGAATAGGGCATTTTAAAGGCTGGAACCAGTTCAGAGGAAACAAGGGTTTCAGTAGAGGTAGAAAGGTTTACCTTGGAGATCTGCAAATGGAGGGAGGGGTGAAGGAAAAATCTTAAAGACCGAGGGAGAAGAGCCAAGGACAAGGTCAGGTTGAGTGAGTAGGAAGTATTCACGCACCCTCTTGTGTGCTAGGTACTGGCGTGCATCTGATTAGAGAGGCAGTAAAGCAATGATGCAGACCAGTGCAGCAAAACGTTTAAATCCTGATTGCAGCAGTGGCTCTGCAACCTTGGATAAATTATTTGAATCTTCATTTTGTAAAATAGAGATAATGGCCTATAGGATTGTCAAGGTTGAATATTTTAAAAGAGCTAAGAATAGTGCCTGGCAAATGAGAAAACAATAAATACTGGTTATTGGCTGTAAAGTGGTGTTAAAAGGAACTCTTCCATGGCACTATTCTCATTTTGAAGTTTATGAACAGTATGACAGTGTACTGTAAATTCCCTTTAGTTTGTTACAGTAGCCAAGTGAAAATGTATATCCCAAAATTTAAAAAAAAAGTACTAGCAGCAATTAAATTGCACTAGTTTTATCTGGCACATAGAAAAACAGCCATTTAAAATCTAACGATTCTGTGGAATTGGTGTCCCTGTTAGTGGCAGAGACCAACCTGGAGCCTAGATCTGATGCCTCTTCTGTGCTGTGGTTTACCCCAAACCTTTAGGTTGTTTATTCATTCAGATTAGATAGAGTGGAGCCATAAAGTTAATTTACACCTAGCTTTTTGGAGAATAGCCATGATTAACTTCCTATTCGTGGGGGGAAAAACCCTATGATTTACTATGCAGATGAAGAGGGTAGGAACTAAATAAAGGACTTTGTAAGCCAAAGTGGTTGAGCTGGTTTGTCAAATTCCACCCTTTGCTTGGTTCCAACATGGAATGTTTCCTTTAAAGATTTCAATATTCCATTAAAAGTACAGTTAGAGAATACCTAGTAGAATTTATTGAATATAATGCTAAGAATCAAAAGACTTGTTTACCTCGGGCTTTGGTAGGTAAGTGTGGCTTTAATAACTGAGCTGTTTCCCCACATATAAAATAGAAATAGTCGTCATGACAGCATCTTGCTCAGTTCTTTAGCGTCTGCCCTGGTTGCCTCATTGGCTCATAGGTATTTTGGAATTGACGTTTTCCGTCTGGAATATGTGTTACAGTACATGACATTGCCTATGTCTTTTTTTTCACGGTATACAAAAACTGGGATGGTTATGCCCAGCTGATCATTGACTCAGGTAATGCTTTAGGTATCGGTTTTATGCATATGAGAGGCAGGTGTGAATGGGGGTAGAAAGAAACATTAGGCTAGGTTTAAGATTCTCCAAAATTGAACATACTAAAGAGCTGAACTCGATATACCTCTTTCTTGTCCAATTAAATGCATTTCAGACTTGTTTTTGTGAAACAGAGAAGGCAACACTAAATCAAGTTTATAACTATGATTTAAGTGATTACTTGCGCCAAACACAGATGGCTCCCAAGTTATGATAGTTGAGCTTCAGATTTTTCAGTTTTGCGATGGAGCATAAGTGATAAGCCATTCACTACGGTCCTCAGCTTATTATGGGGCTACATCCCGATAAACCCAATGTGAACTGAACACATTTTAAGTAGAAAGGGCACTTCTGACAGGATATTTTCAACTCATGATGAGTTTATCCAGACATGACCCCATAAGTAAGGAACACTGATACTGTGCTGAGGAACAACTTTACCAGCATTATCTCATGTAACCACAACTGAGATACAGTGACTATAGTGGCCATTTATAGGTGACAATGAGGCCCAGATGGAGGGGCTACTTTAACAGCTCAAAAATGGGTCATTGGACCTAGGTAGCCAAAAATAGAGGACTAGTTGAAACATTTCCAGAAATAATGTTCTTTCATATTCAGTTTCTTATAGTCTGGCATCCACCCGCACTACACTGACACACTATTATTGCAGTGATGTTATCCCCTACAATTAGCAAGTTTTGCCTAGTTATCTAAAGTAGACCTCTTCTATTCAGTTTTTATACAAACTCAAAATGCCTCTCTTAAAAAAAAAATGACATGGTCATAGTTTCCACTTTGAATGTGTTAAGAGCAGCCAGATGTCTGCCTGTTCTGGTTTGTCTTCTATTACTTAAATATAGGTTGCTTTTGCAAATAACTGATTTCCTGGAGTCTGCAAGGCACAAGCTTGAAGGAAGTTATGTTTATTGTGTTAGAAAGGATTAATCATGGCTAGGCAACTATTCTGTGAAGACAAAATCATGGATTCTCCCCCGTAAGACATCCTTAGGGGAAATAAGCTAAACATAAAAGTAATTTTAATACTAAAAAGTACTTGTAATAAGCAAAAGTCCTTAGCCTGGGAATGTTAATGCAGACTTTATTATAGGAAGGTGTAATGATATCCCTACCTCATAAAACTTGGGAGGAGTTAATGAAACTAGGGGAGAGCCTGGTGGGCAGTGAATATTTAGTAAAGGTAAGCTATTTTAAAAAGAGGAAAAAGGTATTTCTAGCCTCTTCAATTTGCGCCTTCAGCTGTTTAGAATTTCTTGCTCTACCCATGGTACTACGTCAACTCAGTTACAACCAACTCACAAGAAAATTTAACCAGAATTTGGCCAGGTACAGTAGCTCACACCTGTAATCTCAACACTTTGGGAGGCCGAGGTGGGCAGATGACCTCAGGTCAGGAGTTCAAAACCAGCCTGGGCAACACAGCAAAACCCTGTCTCTACTAAAAATACAAAAATTAGCCAGGCGTGGTGGCAGGCGCCTGTAGTTCAGCTACTTGGGAGGCTGAGGCAGGAGAATGGCGGGTGAACCCGGGAGGCGGAGCTTGCAGTGAGCCAAGCTAGCACCAATGCACTCCAGCCTGGGCAACAGAACAAGACTCTGTCTCTAAAAAAAAAAAAAAAATTAATGGAATCTGATATTTGATGAAATTAGAGCAATTTAAGAATGAAGTGGGCCAGGCACGGTGGCTCACGCCTGTCATCCCAGCACTTTGGGAGGCTGAGGTGGGCAGATCACGAGGTCAGGAGTTCGAGACCAGCCTGATCAACATGGTGAAACCTAGTCTCTACTAAAAATACAAAAACTAGCCAGATGTGATAGCAGGCGCCTGTAATCCTAGCTACTTGGGAGGCTGATGCAGGAGAATCGCTTGAACCTGGGAGGCAGAGGTCGCAGTGAGCCAAGATCTCGCTACTGCACTCCAGCCTGGGCGACAGAGGGAGACGTTAAAAAAAAAAAAAAAAGAATGAAGTGAACCTCCTGAGGGATATTCAAAAATCCTTGAAAATTTTAGATGAGTCCCTATTTTATGCACCAGATGCTGTGAACCTGGCAATACCAAGATTTGACACAGATACGGATCCTTCCTCAAAATCTTACAATCTAGTAAGGAGGAAAAGGTGCAAATATTGATAAAAGGTGGACAGAAAAATGTCACAAGAAAGAATTGCTACTGAAACTGTGGTAGGATAATGGCAGGTTTTCTACAGATGGCATTTAAGCTTGTTCAGCTCCTTCAGGTGGAGTGGGGTCTACACTCCAGTAAAGGGCACAGCACGAACAAGAGGAAATGATGAACTCACAATCAGTAAAGCACTTACCTTTGGCAGGGGTTCCAGATAATTCTAAAGAATTGTAATAATCTAGGTGAGAATCAGGGTAGTGGTAGAAAGATGTTAAAAGACCCTCTGTAGGGCTTGGCAACCAACAAGACCTGGGATGGGAAATCGGACATGGAAAGTTAATCATTAAAGCCTCAATTTCCTCATTTGAAAAACTGGGTACCTACCTCAAAGAGTTAACTACACACATTAATAAATGTATAGCATTTAGAACCATGCCTGGCATTGTAAGATCTCAACTCTTTAATGTAATCACTAATTCACACAATAAACCTTTTAAACGTAGGTGCCTGGGTAATGGACAAAGTAAGCAAACAAGGTCCTTGCCCTCATTGAGCTTTTGTGGTCCAGTGGGGGAAACAAATATTAAATAAATGTATACCCAAATATTTTATTAAATCGAATTTATTAAATTCTACCAAATACTATGAAAGACGAGAATAAGGTGCTGAGAAAGAACTAAGGGGGAAGATCTCTTTTAAACCAGGAAGATAGGTGAAGTCTTTGATAAAATGATACTTAATCGGAGAGCATATTAGCCAGGGCTCAAAGTCTGAAGTAACACAAAACTCCAGCTAGCTCAAGGGCAAGGAGTTTATGCATCAACAGAAAAGTCCAGGGTGGAGCTAGCTTACTTCAGGCCCAGCTGATCCTTGAGCTCCACCACCACCTCAACTCTGTGGCAAGGGCTCCTCCACTCAGGCCGGCCCTCCCTTCACAGCTCCAGCTGTACCTCTGCATCTCCAGAAGTGTGCTGCTCTTTCCCAGTACTTCCCCAGTCCCAGAATGGGCTTTCATTGACCTGACTTGACTGGTGTGGTCAGAAGTTGTGATGCTGCTTGGTTGAGCCTGGAGCTGGCCTGTAAGTTCTTAAGGGCAGTAGTGCGGGGCAGACAAAAACATCAAGTATCCACCAATTAAGGATGAGGGAGTGTTAGCAGAATGGGTGGGAAAAAATATTCCAGGATGACAGCAGCCTGTGTGAGGCCCGGGGGCAGGAAGAACGGAGGAGTGGAAGAGGGTGGTGTGGCTGGAGCACAAGGGGCAGGAGGGAGAAGCAAGCTGCGGTCAAATCACATAGGGCCATGTAAGCCAAAATTAAGATCTTGGATTTCATTTTAAGAGCAGTGGGAAGACACACTTGAAAGATCCCAATGTCTGAAGCTTGACAAGCTGGAAGCATCAGTTCCAAGAAACAGAAACTAGGGTCATAGGAGGGAGGTGGTAAGGGTTAGGGAAATATGATTTGGACAAACTGAGGGGCCACCACTAAACAAGTGGTACTCCCTTGCAGACAATCAGAAATGCTTAACAGTCTTTATTGCCCACTGATGTGGTTTGACTGTGTCCTCACCCAAATGTCACCTGAATTGTAGTTCCCAGAATTCCCACAAGTCGTGGGAAGGATGCAGTGGGAGGTCACTGAATCATGGGTGTGGGTCTTTCCTATGCTGTTCTCATGATAGTGAGTATGTCTCCCAAGATCTGATGGTTTTATAAAGGGGGGTTCCCCTGCACATGCCCTCTTACCTGCCACCATGTAAGACGTGTCTCGCTTCCCACTTCGCCTTCTGCCATGATTGTGAGGCCTCCCCAGCCATGTGGAACTGTGAGTCCATTAAACCTTTCCTTTATAAATTACCCAGTCTTGGGTGTCTTTATTAGCAGTGTGAGAACAGACTAATACATTCATCTTTAAAAAACCTCTTCACTACATAACCTCTTCTAGCTACTGCCCGTTCTCTTGCCTCCCTTCTTTAGCAAAACTCCTCAAAAGAGCTGTCTGAAGCCACCGTTTTACCTCCTCAGCTGTTTTCTCTTCCATTCACTACAGACTTCTAGTACCAGCACTCCATAAAAATTAATCAGTGTTGTCAACATCAACTTTGCCAAACCCAACAGTCAATTCTCAGTCCTCTTTTTACTTGAATTCTCAGCAATACTGACAGAATCGTCACTCTCCTTGAAATACTTTCTTCCTACTTCACTGGCCTCCTCTCAGTCTCCTTTGCTAGATGACTTTGCCCCTTTCCATCCTCTAAAGTTGGGAGAACTCTAGGATTTGGTCCTTGGTATACTTTGAATATATTCCCTCCCTAAGCAGCTCATCCGGTTCTGTGGATTCATATACACACGGTACACAGTAAAAGGCTGGTGTACATTTCAGAGTCAATGGCATACATAAAGCTGACTAGAGCTTTATTTTGAAAAACAAAACTAAATATCTTAAAATTTTATTTTACATTATATTTAACAAAAATTATACTTACAACTACCCAGTAACTTCTAGAACAAGGGCAAAATCAAGTTTTGTTTTGGTGACAGTTTTCTGACAAGATTAATAGAGCACAATGGACAGGTCCCCCATTTGACTTTCAAGGAACCATCATAAAACAGGGTAATCTTTACTGCATCAAATTCCCAAAACTAAGCCTTTGAAGCACATTGACATAATACTTAATTGTTTCTTCTCAAATTTTTAATGGTTCTCCACAGTACGTTAGGTCCTTATTTTCTCATTGGCTGTAATTTGACAAGTTCTCCAAAAGCACTATCATGAACTTAATTAGATAATACTTTCCAGTTGTAATTAAATCAGAAGGATCGTAGGCTTGATAAGCAGGTCAGACTGAAGCTACCAGGCAGCTCTAGAGGCTCCCGTGGCCATAGCTAACAGCGCACAGGAAGGCCCCTGGCCTAGGACGAGCCCTCAGAACCTTTTAGAGAGTGAGGTTCGGGGTCTACTGGGTGTCCAAGCTCGAGAGTGGAGCGTGACAGGTCAGCTGCCATGTGATAGAAAGAGCTGACGTGAGAGAAAAGACCCCACACAGTGAAAAGCTGGGAGAAAAGAGAAACATACTCACAACCTGACAGCAGAGTTCCTGGTTCCAACTGTCGAGACCTGTCTCCACCTCCAGTGGTCACAGTATATAGTTACCCAGGCCTGGAAATCTCCCTCTTTTCCTAATTAGTTTAACTGGTGTTCCTGTTGTTTGCAAACAACAGCAACTGCATCTTCAGACAGCACTGAGGAAGTAAAAGGTGTGGGACGGTCCTGAAAGGAGATGATGGGAAGGCAGAGCTGGCTGGCAGCAATGTCTCCCTGGCCAGGTCAGGGGCAGCCTCATCTGAGTAGCAAACACCTTTATATTTTTAAAATTACTTGTCCTACTTCCTGGTACTACTTAAACCATTCTGTTGATTAAGCTGGGTAATTTAGTATCAATGAAACACTAATAATCCTTAAAGAGTGAATGACTGGACTACATGTCAACAAGACTAAGGTTAAACTTTATCGAAACTTCATAAAAAGCGTATTATGATGTTAATGTTCATGTTCTTCTTTAAAATGGGTCAATGTTTAAAAAGGGGAAAGAGGCAGGGGAATGTGAATGATAAAATCGGTCCAACTCTGCTTTAATTTCATTCTGTTCAGTTTCTTGTAATGGATAGATTCACTAGAAATTCTGCAACAGATACAAATAAAAAATATCAATTTAATATAATTAAAAGCCATTAAGACAAATGACACAATACTGTGGCTATATATTTTACACTTATAAAATAATTGAGGATAGGCCGGGTGCGGTGGCTCAAGCCTGTAATCCCAGCACTTTGGGAGGCCGAGACAGGCGGATCACCAGGTCAGGAGATCGAGACCATCCTGGCCAACATGGTGAAACCCCGTCTCTACTAAAAAATACAAAACACTTGCCGGGCGAGGTGGCGGGCGTCTGTAGTCCCAGCTACTTGGGAGGCTGAGGCAGGAGAATGGCGTGAACCCGGGAGGCGGAGCTTGCAGTGAGCTGAGATCCGGCCACCGCACTCCAGCCTGGGCGACAGAACGAGACTCTGTCTCCCAAAAAAAAAAAAAAAAAATTTGAGGATAGATTCCCACTGATATCATTAAACTGGATAATTTGAGAATCTGAGATTCAGGGATCACAAGTCCTGTATCAAAAGATAGAGACAGGCTATTAAGCTGGCAAATGTCAATTAAAAACAAAAGTTTTACTAACATTTAAATGTTTTTTTCTTTTTTTTTTTGAGACAGAGTCTCGCTCTGTTGCCAGGCCGGAGTGAGTGGAGCCATCTCCGCTCACTGCAATCTCTGCCTCCCAGATTCAAGCGATTCTCCTGCCTCAGCCTCCCGAGTAGCTGGGACTACAGGTGAGCACCACCACACCTGGCTAATTTTTGTATTTTTAGTAGAGACAAGGTTTCACCATGTTGGCCAGGATGGTCAAATGTTAATTTTTAAATGTCCTCCTCAAATAACACACGAACTTTCTTTGCAAAGGTAACATACTCACCAGTTTTCTTTGTTGCTGACATCTCGGATGTTCTGTCCATGTTTAAGGAACCTTTTACTGGGTGGCACTGCTTTAATTGCTACTGGAGTAGCTAGGTTTGTGTTGTATTTTGATAAAAGCTAAAAAAAAAAAAAAAGCAAATTCCTTTTTATTGAGCCATATGAACAACATAACCTAAATTTGGAAGAAGTTATAAAATGTTCAATACAAGCTATGGGCTGGGTGTGGTGGCTCACACCTGTAGTCCTAGCACTTTGGGAGGCCAAGGCAGGTGGATCACTTGAGGTCAGGAGTTTGAGACCAGCCTGGACAACAGGTGAAACCCTGTCTCTACTAAAAATACAAAAATTAGCCGGGAGTGGTGGCACACACCTGTAATCCCAGCTACTCGGGAGGCTGAGGCAGGAGAATCACTTCAACCCTGGAGGCGGAGGTTGCAGTGAGCTGAGATCATGCCACTGCACTCCAGCCTGGGAGACAGAGCAAGACTCGTTCTAAAAAAAAAAAAAAGACATGCTAACAGCAATGAAAAGATGGGGATATTAGAAATGTAACTTGGATGTGAAGGACTGATTTTTAAAGCCTAAAATGTATTCTGACTGAGGTTAGTGAAAACAAGTAGCAATATATCCCCGAGAGCAAATTAAGCCTTAACAAAGATGTTAAAATACACAAAGGAAAGATGTAAAATGAATGCTCAAAGGAAGGTCACCAATTACAAAAATTATGACAGGAGAACATGAAATATTAGCTAGAATTTTTTCATGCATAAAGAGATGATATATTAAATATAAGCTTTCCTTCCTTTTATATAGAAATAAGGAGAGATGAAGCAACTGTTGGGAAGTGGAAACTATATAATTTTCATAAAGACAGAAGATGCTCCTTCTTCATGCAATTTATTATTTCTTCCAGAAAAGCAGAAGAGAGAAAAAAGGATAACAAGTACTTTATTGATATCCCAGCATGAGTCAGTTCTAAAGGCATCTGAGTATTTTCCTAAGTGATTTATCCTTCTCATGGGTCTCCGTAAGTCAGGAAGATTTCTAGAATGGTTATTAAGAATTCCATACGTGTAAGTAATAACTGCCAAACACTGTAACTTCTATTAAGGAGGGGGACTGTCAAAGAATCAGACTGGTTATTTAGAATTGGCAGTTGTTATAAGTCATTAGTAGACTAATGGTAACTGCTGTTAAATACTAAAGAATCGGATACAGTCAGGCATCACTTAACGATAGGGATACATTCTGACAAATGCATCATGAGGTGATTTCATCGTGTGTGAACATCACAGTACTTACACAAGCCTAGATAGTATACCCTACTGCACACCCAGGCTATATGGTACAGCCTATTGCTCCTAGGCTACAAACCTCTACAGCATGTAACTGTCTGAATAGTGCAGGCACTTGCTACACAGTGATAAGTACTTGTATATCTAAACATAGAAAATGTACAGTAAAAATACAGTATCATATTATCATTGCTGCAGCATACGCGGTCTGTTATTGACCAAAATGTTATGCAGCACATAACTGTATTCTAATATACATCAATCAGTGTTTCCTAAACTGAGGTCCAACAAATCTCAAGTTCAAAAAGCACTGACATGTTATTCATGATACCCTGGTTCTGGGAAATTGCAGGGTAAATGACTTTTCTGACTTTGCCAGCAACACTTCTAATGGAACCATGATCGACATGGAAACCACAGTTGAACAAGTACTAGAAAATAAGGTCCTGAGAGCCTAGAACTTAGATTTTCTCATCACCAAAATTAGCACATTAGCTCAATGATAAATAAGCCAGTTTACATGCAGTTTCAGGTCTTTAAGTATTTCATTTTGAAAAGAATATCAGAAAAAAAAATAGCCTGGAAAAATAACCTGGAGAATATCTTCTGGAATTTTAGTTACTTCTGGAGGCGTAGGTGTTCTGAGCAGATTCTCATAAGAAGAAATCGTAGGTGAAGAGGGATCTGTTAAATTCTCAAAGCATGTGTCTGAATTTAAAACCAACGAAGCATGATCTTTAACTTCCAAATCATTGGGTGAACTATTTATTTTTGATAATGGGTAATTTGTAGATACCTATTGAATAAAAATAAACCATTAAATTATGGTAATATAACATAATGTAGTAATCAAAAATGGTTAATCATTTGTTAGTTCTGTTGGGGTCTCTAAGTAGGCCCCCATATGCCCCATCTTTTCTGACCAAGTTCTAAACAAAATCAAGAACAAATGGCATACAGACGACAAAATATCACCTTCATTACCAATAAAGGCTGAGTTAAAGCTTAATGTCAGCAAGGTGCGGTGGCTCACGCCTGTAATCCCAGCACTTTGGGAGGCCGAGGTGTGCGGATCATGAGGTCAGGAGTTTGAGACCAGCCTCGCCAACACGGTGAAACCCCGTCTCTACTAAAAATATAAAAAATTAGCCAGGTGTGGTGGTGCGTGCCTGTAATCCCAGCTACTCAGGAGACTGAGGTAGGAGAATTGCTTCACCCCAGGAGGCAGAGGTTGCAGTGAGCCAAAATTGCGCCACTGCACTCCAGCCTGGGTGACAGGGTGAGACTCCATCTCACCAAAAAAAAAAAAAAAGAAAGCTTAGTGTCATAACTAAATAGAATGAACCAAAGATTTAGATGGATACACCCACCCCATCTTAGGCAACAGTGAGTGTAGTCAGAGGAAAATCACAGCATGAATGAACAAGTGTTACCACATGCCCTCCCAAGAGGAAAAAAGCAGATCAGAGGTAAGTTTAGTATGCAGACTACTCATGCTAAACCAGCCAGTTGGGTAAGTCGCTCCATCTCTCTCAGGTCAGAGTTAACAGAGAGAGAGGGTCACCTCAGTAGGGTACCTTCCATGTGAACATAAGGAGTAGATTAATTGTAAATGGCAGGTACTAACAGGCAGATAACCTGATACCTCAATTGCTAACACAGCCCTATGTTCATCCACAGCTGCACTGTACAATATAGTAGCCATAGCCACATGGGACTCTTTAAATTTTAAGTTAATCAAAATTAAATAAAAATTAAAGAATTAAATATTCTTCCGATATACTAGCCACATTTTCAGTGCTCAATAACGTGATTAGTGGCTACCATACTGGACAGTGCAGATTAGAAAACATTTCCATCATTACAGAAAATTCTATTGGATGCCCTAACACAGTATTGGTTTTCCGTAGCATTGGTTAAGTGACCATACTGACTGAAGAGGGATAAGGTTTTGATTTGATGAAATCTGATTATTCACTAGTAAAATTTAGGGGAAAAAAAGCACAAAATCACCCATAATTTTATCACCCAGAGATAACTACACTTTGCTGTTTCTATCCACTCTTTTTCCTTAAAACATATGTGTGTACATATGCATGTGTGTGTGTACGTAGACACACATAATTTTCCATGATTAATATTTCTTGAAAATATTCTTTTTATATGCTCTCATCTGTTTTGAAAAACACATGATAGTATACATAATAACTGATCTTATGGATATGCCTTGCTGTGTTTTAGTTCTTCGATATCATTCGATATTTATACCGTTTCCCATGTTTTGTGCTTACAAATAATGCTATTTCTTACTCTATAACTTGTTTTAAATCTTTGTTCCACTTTGCCTTAGAAAAAATTCTGAGATATGGTTTAAGGGTATAAAAAATATTTTTTAGCCGGGCGTGGTGGCTCACGCCTGTAATCCCAGCACTTTGGGAGGCCCAGGCGGGCGGATCACAAGGTCAGTAGATCAAGACCATCCTGGCTAACAAGGTGAAACCCCGTCTCTACTAAAAATAAAAAAAACCAGCCGGGTGTGGTGGCAGGCGCCTGTAGTCCCAGCTACTTGGGAGGGCAAGACAGCTTGATTCTAGACAAGCTAGAATCGCCTGAACCCGGGAGGCGGAGGTTGCAGTGAGCCGAGATTTCGCCAATGCACTCCAGCTTGGGTGACAGAGTGAGACCCGGTCTCAGAAACAAAAACAAAAGAAAAAAAAAGAAAAATACTTTTCAGAGCAATTGACTTATGCTGCCAAGCTACCCTCCAGAAATGCACTGTAAATACACTCCTAAAAGCTGGATTCATCCATGTCTTCTAAATAGCCTCTTTGAGTCTGCAAGCAGTAGTGTATCTGAGTCTTTAGGAGAAAGATTGTGGCTTTCAATTTTACGGAAAGTTACCAAAGCTATGCTGTTCTTTGTAGATGGAATTTTCAAACCAGGAGTACAGAATGTAGGTACCAAAGGAGAATTGGTATACTCGGCATCTGAAAGACACATAAAATGGTCACAGAAAATTGTAACTATAGTATACTTAACTGGACAGGAAAAAAAATCTCATATTCACATATGTAATTACCATTAGCACTAATAAAATTCAGCAAGGATGCAAGAGCAATACACAATAACAAACAGTTGTAATGTATACTAAACATAAAAGCAACAAACTATTACACATATAATTTGAAAAAAGATACTTTTCACAGTAGCAACAAAGACAAGATACCTACAAATATATCTATTAAAAATGGTGTAAAACCTTTATGGAGAAAATTATCAAACTTCTGACAAAGGAGGAGGAAGAGGGAGAACAGGTCACTTGCCTTCCAAGATGGCAGGACTTACTCCGAAGGTACAATAGTTAAAAACAGTGTAACATTAACCAGGGATGGAAAAATTAAAGATAAGAACAAGAGAGACCCATGCATATACAGACAATTGCTATCTAGGACACATAGTATCATCGAGGCAACCTTAAAAAACAACAAAGAGAAAAGGTAAATGTTAGAAAAACAATCTAACTGGCAAAATATTTTAAGTCTAAAAATCATCAAGTGCTGGAAAAGATGAGAAACAGGAACTCAACACCACTAGTGAGAAGATAAATCTTAACAGCCACTCTTAGCTGACTATTCAGCATTTTCTAGAATAAGTAAAAATATGCATGCCCTTTGACCTGGAAATTCTACTCCTAGATGAGAAATACACATATGCACTACAGAAAATTTCCTTAGGGCACTGCCTATAATAATAAAAAATAAAAACATTACCTCTTAATCAGCAAATGAATATGGCTCATATATACAGTAGAATACTATTTATCAATTAAGAAGGATGAAGTGCTTTGAGAGGTCAAGGTGGGCGGATCACTTGAGTCCAGGAGTTTGAGACCAGCCTGGGTAACATGGTGAAACCCCTCTACCAAAAAAATACAAAAATTAGCTGGGCATGGTGGTGTATGCCTACAGTCCCTGCTACGTTGGGGGCTGAGGTGGGAGGATTGGTTGAGTCCAAGAGGCAGAGGTTGCAATGAGTAGTCTACAACTGTGACCAGCCTGGGCAACATGGCAAATCCCCATCTATACAAAAAATACAAAAATTAGCTGGACGTTGTGGTGTGTGCCTGTAGTCCCAGCTACTTGAGAGGATTGCTTGAGCCTGAGAAGCTGAGGCTGTAGTGAGCCAAGATCATGCCACTACACTCCAGCCTGGGCAACAGAGTAAGACCCTGTCTCAAAGAAAACAAAACAAAAAAATCACAAAACTCTAGGATTTTTTAATCTTGCTTTTTCATGAACACCAATGTTTTCATGTTTGCTGGGACAAATATGAAAACAATGTATGAAAATTTTCTTTAAGTTGCTGAGCTATTCAAAAGAAACCAAAATTTAAAATGACAGCTGAGGTATTCTGTGCGTGGTTTATATAAGAAAGATAATGTACAACTCTAATCAATAGGTTAAAAGAAAAAGTACCATGGCTCTACATCAAAAGATTGGTAAATAAATATATATGTTTCAAATCAAAATGTTAAAAACAAGCTGACAAATACTGAATATAATCAATAGTATTAAAAACATACCAGAAAATTTTCTTTCTCTTGGACAAAATCATGCTGAATGAAATGGTAGTTAATGTAATCCAACATTAGGAATTAAACAGATGAAGAAAACTATTAGAATGTCTAAGATGATGAAATCAATTTTGTTCAAAGATAGTTTGGGAAAAATGTTCCTGAGAAGTAACTTGATTCTTATACTTACCACTTTTTTCCAGCTGCTGGATAGTGGAGCCGGGAGTGGCAAAAACATTATCATTGGGCCTGGATTCTGTATCTGTGGCCTCCTCACTGGTGTGATTCATAGGGAAATTACAAGGTTAAAAAAGTTAACATCCAATCTCTGGGAAAAAATTTAACCTTACTAAATATCAAGTTTGGACAAATATTCAGTTATGCTTTATGGTATAGAAGTCCCATGAAGCAAATTCATATATATCCATGGTATAAAATGGTTAAGGACCATTAACTTCAACTTATTAGTTCAAAAAAGGAACTATGTAGCTCATGGGGCTTCAAAATCCTAAAGTGGAATTTTATAACTGGTATACATATATAGATTAAAAACTTGCCATTTTTTTTAAGACTAAAATGACTGATCCTGTCATCTGATTATCATTGTCCTAGACAATTACACAGATGTCTGTAAAATAGTTATAAAGAGAATATCACTGAATACAAGATAGTTCAGGATTGATTTTCACTTATAAGTTTCCAGTTTTGAATTTAAACATAATGACCCATGCTGTCTTTAACATCTTGTGCAAACATTTTCTTTTTTTTCTGAGACAGGGTCTCGATCTACTCCCAGGCTGAAGTGCAGTGGTGCAATCTCGGCTCATTGCAACCTCCACCTCCCGGTTTCAAGTGATTCTCCTACCTAAGCCTCCCCAGTAGCTGGGACTATAGGCGCATACCACTGTGCCTGGCTAATGTTTTTGTATTTTTTTGGTAGAGACAGGGTTTCACCATGTTGGCCAGGCTGGTCTCAAACTCCTGACCTCAGGTGATCCACCCACCTTGACCTCCCAAAGTGCTGGGATTACAGGTGTGAGCCACCATGCCTGGTCATTGTGTAAACATTTTTTTAAAGTGTATATACAGTATGGCAAAAGAATATATGTTGTATAAAATCTCTAAAAATAAAAGGCTGGGCATAGTGGCTTATGCATGTTGTGGGGCCAAAGTGGGAGGATCTCTTCAGGCTAGGAGTTGGAGACCAGGCTGTGCAGCATAGCAAGACCCCATCTCTACAAAAAATAAAAAATATTAAAATTAGCTGGGAGTTGCAGCACATAACTGTAACCTCAGCTACAAAGGAGGCCGAGGTGGAAGAACCACTTGAACCCAGTTCATGGCTGCAGTGAGCCACCATCCTGCCACTGCACTCTAGCCTGGGTGTTGTGAATGTTTCATGGAAAGAAGTGGTTTTCAAATGTCTAAAACCTTTTACCCAGTCATTTTACCTCTAGGAAAACCCAACAAATATTTTGGCACAGTAGTATTTATTACAGCTTATTTATAATAGGGGAAAATTGGAAAGAACCAAAATAGGACAGTGAGACCCTGTCTCTAAAAATAAAAGAAAGAAAGAAAGAAAAACTACTACTAGTACCTGTGTAGTCCTCTGTGGAAGCTTCCCAACTTGGTACCCATCTCTGCCCTACAGAGGTAAATTTCTATCTAGATTTGCTTGGTACTTTAACTACTTATTTGTGTACTCTAAATATAATTTTTGTGCTTTTGAACTATAAATGAAATAATAGTGTTTTATATCTATATAACTGCACACTTTGATTATTTTCCTTGAATGTGTTCATTTAAGTAAAATTTCATAGAGGCTTTTATATACACTGGCAACTTTCCCTAAGATTGATTCACCAATGGCCACCAGCATTATAGAAGCATTTTCTTATGTCTTTATCAACACTGAATATAACCTGTCTTTTTTGGTATTCTCTCTCTTAACATTAACAAACCTAGTTAAAACTTGGAAATAAAAACGTGCATCTGGATAGTTGAAAAATGACATCTTATTTTTGTATTTGAATTTCCATGACCTGCAACGCTAAAAGTGTTTATATGCTTATTGGTCAATTGTATTTCTTCTGTTTTTTTTTTTTTTTTTATCTTGAGATGGAGTCTCACTCTGTCACCCAGACTGGAGTGCAGTGGCACGATCTTGGATCACTACAGCCTCTGCCTCCAGGGTTCAAGTGATTCTCCTGCCTCAGTTGACTGAGTAGTTGGGACTGCAGATGCCCATCTAATTTGTATATTTTTAGTAGAGCCAGGGTTTCACCATGTTGGCCAGTCTGGTCTCAAACTCCTGACCTCAAGTGATCCACCCACTTCGGCCTCCCAAAGTGATGGGATTACAGGCGTGAGCCACTGCGCCCAGCCTCTTCTTTGGTTAATTCATGTCTTTGCTCGTTTTAAAAATGGGATGTCTTTCACCAATACTGCATATGGGTTTTTAAAACATGTTATGTAATTACATAACATATATATGCACATATATTATATCATGTTATAAAACTTTTCCTGCTTTGTCATTGGTCAAACATTTTATGATACAGTAGTTTAAATTTTGTATGTGATCAAATCTATCCATATTCTTTACTATGATTTCTAGCTTTGCTGTCATGCCATAATTTACTTCCTACTGTTAACTATTTTGGTTCTTTCCAATTTTCCCCATTTAAAATAAGGCTGTAATAACTACTACTGTGCCAAAATGTTTGTCAAGTTTTCCTAGAGGTAAAATGACTAGGTAAAATGTTTTAAACACTTAAGAATCAACTCTTTCCGGCCGGGCGCGGTGGCTCAAGCCTGTAATCCCAGCACTTTGGGAGGCCGAGATGGGTGGATCACGAGGTCAGGAGATCGAGACCATCCTGGCTAACCCCCGTCTCTACTAAAAAATACAAAAAAAAAAAAACTAGCGGGGCGAGGTGGCCGGCGCCTGTAGTCCCAGCTACTCGGGAGGCTGAGGCAGGAGAATGGCGTAAACCGGGGAGGCGGAGCTTGCAGTGAGCTGAGATCCGGCCACTGCACTCCAGCCTGGGCGACAGAGCGAGACTCCGTCTCAAAAAAAAAAAAAAAAAAAAAAAAGAATCAACTCTTTCCATGAAACATTCCTGACAATGATATATGAACAGACATTTCATTGTACTCTTCTAACAGTTAAAACAAACATGCTTTGTACTATTTTGATAGACAAAACTGTTTTTAAAATATTTATTAGTCATATCTGTTCCTGTCCATTGCCTAGGTAGCTTTTGGTGTGTTAGTGGTTTCTTGTCAGTATGTGTGTAACATAGTCCTCAATGCAATTATTTTCTTGGTTTATTTTTTATCCTTTATATGCTTCATGTTCCAGTCTATTTATTTTATTTTTATTCTTTTAGAGGTGGGATCTAGCTATGTTGCCCAGTCTGGTTTCAAACTCCCAGGCTCATGTGATTCTCCCACCTCAGCCTCCCAAGCAGGTGGGACTAAGGCATGAATCACCATGCCTGACTCATGTTCCCTTCCATATTTCTGAATAGAACAAGCAATTATTGTTAAGATGTCGAATCATTACCACTTTCTTGCAATTACAAACATATTGATAGTTGCAGTATACCCTTTCACTGTTTAAACAGCTAATCTATCTATATTTTCTTTTACTTTTTAAATAATTTATCTAAATATTTATCTTTTTGATCTATCTTTATTTTATATTGACTCGAGGTAGAGACGACTTGTTTTTTTTCCAGTTAACTAATTGTTCCAGTATAATTTACTGAATCATCTTTACTTCAAAAATACCTTCAGGATCACTTGAGGCCAGGACTTAAGAGACTAGCCTAGGCAACATAGTGAGACTCTACAGAAAGTTAAAAAAAAAAAATTAGTCAGGCCTGGTGGTCCACACCTGTCGCCCCACCTACTACTTGGGAAGCTGAGGCAGGAGGACTGCTTGAATCTAGGAAGTCGAAGCTGCAGTGAGCTATGGCAATGCCTCTGCACTCCAACCTGGGCGACAGACTAAGAACCTGTCGAAAGGAAGAAAAGAAAAGAAATAGTTGCCTATGTAACTATATAAAATATATATCTTCTATCAGCCTCTTACTTGAATTTTATTATTTCTGTAAGTTTTTCATGTGATTTTCTCGAGTTGCCTAGGTACAAAATGGCCTAGAAGTGCAACACAGAAATATTTCTTATTTCCTATCTCATTACACTGGCCAGAGCATCAAGAATGATGTTAGGCTGGGCGTGGTAGCTCACACCTATAATCCCAGCACTCTGGGAAGCTGAGGCAGGTGGATTACTTGAGCCCAGGAGTTCAAGAGCAGCCTGGGCAACATGGCAAAACCCCATCTCTACTAAAAATAGAAAAATTAGCCAGGCGTGGTGGCTCATGCCTGTAGTCCCAGCTACTCGGGTGGCTGAGGCTCGAGAATCACTCGAACTCAGGAGGTGGAGGTTGCAGTGAGCTGAGATTGCCCCAGTGCACTCCAGCCTGGGAACAGAGCGAGACCTTATCTCAAAACAATGACAACAGCATGACATGACATGACATAACATTAGAAAGGATTCATCCAGAACACCATCCATGCTCAGAGCTTTTTGGAGCTTGTTATCTGATAACTTTTTTTTTTTTTGGAGACAGTTTTGCTCTTGTTGTCTAGGCTGGAGTGCAGTGGCTTGATCTCAGCTTACTGCAACCTCCACCTCCTGGGTTCAAACAATTCTCTTGCTTCAGCCTTCCAAGTAGTTGGGATTACAGGTGCCCACCACCAAACCCAGCTATTTTTTTGTATTTTTAATACAGACAGGGTGTCATCCTATTGGCCAGGCTGGTCTTGAACTCCTAACCTCAAGTGATCCACTGTGCCTGTCCTGTTATCTGATAACTTTTTCAGTTTTCTTCTCTGATTACTGCTCTACCCAGGTTTTCTACTTCAAGTCAATTTTTATCACTTTGTATTATTTTCCAAAACTTTATCTGAAATTTTCAAATTTCCCAATACTATACCCTATGATATTTTCTGATAGCTTAGAAAAATAAAAACATAGGCCAGGCAGTGGCTCACGCCTGTAAACCCAGCACTTTGGGAGGCCGAGGCAGGTGGATCACTTGAGGCCAGGAGTTCAAGACCAGCCAACATGGTGAAACCCTGTCTCTACTAAAAATACAAAAATTAGCCAAATGTGGTGGCGTGCCCCTGCACTTCCAGCTACTTAGGTGGCTGAGGCACAAGAATCACTTGAACCCAGTGGTGGAGGTTGCAGTGAGCTGAGATTGAGCCATTGCACTCCAGCCTGGGCGACAGAACAAGACCATCTCAAAAACAAAACAAAAGAAAACAAAACACACAACACAGTCCTTAGTTCTTAGTTCTGTTATTTGTATTTATGTTTAGATAAGGACCGGTTCTCAGGTTTATCAATTCAACTCTTTTAAAAATCTTTCGGATTAGAATTTTATGTTATCTTTAGTGTTTCTTCTTTTCCCCAGAGTTGTGGGGTTTTCTGACTCTTTGACATGAATGTTTATTTTCTTTCTTTAATAGTAACAGTTTTTAATGATAAGTATTGATCTTTAGACACTGCTTGGCTACTTTGATAAGTGGTACTTTCATTGTAACTCTCGCGGTTTTAATCACCATTTCCATGCTAATGGCTCCCAAATCTAGTTCAGCACTGACTTCTTCACTGAGCTTTAAACTGATATTAGAATGCCTAAGCATGAAGAGGCACTAACAATGTCAAAATCAACATGTAAACACATCACCTACCCCTCGTACTCCAGGTATTCTTCTCCTGTTCTCTCTAACATCATCCCAAGCAAGAAAACAGAAACTCGGGGTTTATCCCAGATCATCCTCTTTCCCTAAGTCTCCAGAGCAAATCAATCACAAGTTCTTACTAATTTTACCCCTTTAATTTTATTCCCTCTTTTCTATCCCTACAAATACCATCTTTTTTTCAGGCCCTTATCACTTCTTCTATAGTCTCTCACCTGAAGAAACCGATGGCTCACACTTTATTGACAGTATTGGTGATTCGAGAAGATCTGTAATATAAAGTATCTGAAAACCTTACCACTAAAGAACTTATTGATGTAACCAAACACCACCTGTTCCCCTAAAACCTACTGAAATAAAATAAATAAATATCTGAAAACTTTTTAAAGGAAAAATGTTGTCTGAAACATTATATTTCTTCTGGAAAAAAATCAATAAATACAAAAGGTTTAGAAAGCTAGAGAAAATTGCCTTTTAACAGAGCTGCTTACCGTTTATTATTCCTCACATTTTTAAGTCCCATTGTGTAATCTTCATTTAAACACATAGTATATTCAGAGATACCAAAGTGTTCTAATTTAGGAGTTACACACTCAAAATCATCCATTTTTAGTGCACATTTTGGAGTTTTTAGTACTTTTACTAGTGATGGCTTGCTAGGTGGAGTTACAATTACAAGCTCTTCCTTATAGTTGTTCACTGCCTGTGGAGGGTTTGGTGGAACTTGGGATACCATGTACCGCTCAAGTCCAAAATCTGAAAGTTGTGGGCTACGTGGAGACTTCTCAGAAATACAACTACTTGCAACAGGAGGATCAGAAAGATCATCTTGCACATCAGGCTTCTGAACATTTTCACAATTAGACAACTCTGGGTCAGAGTTAATGGCTTCTTGCTCGTGTACTAGGAGGAAAAATCAGAATATTCTGGTCAAACATCAAAACAGAAAATTTCATGTTTACAAAAACAACAGAAAACAGCTTATCTGAAATTTCCCAAATCAGCAAAAGTTCCGATTGTCTAAACATATTTATTTATTATTTATTGAGACAGGGTCTCGCTCTGCCACCCAGGCTGGAGTACAGAGGTGTGATCACAGCTTACTGCAGACTTGACCTCTTGGGCTCAAGTGATCGTCCCATCTCAGCCCCTGGGGTAGCTGGGACTGTAGGTGTGCCATCATGCTCAGCTAAGTTTTAAATTTTTTGTGGAGATGGGGTCTTATCATGTTGCCCAGGCTGGTGTCAAACTCCTGGGCTCAAATGATCCTCCTGCCTTGGCCCCCAGAATGATGGCATTTCAGGCATGAGCCACCACACTCAGCCGAAATGCTATTTCAATTGTCCCTTTAATAAAGTTCCGACATGTATCTCTTGTGCACCCATATCCCATTGTGATTATACATTAGAGGAGGAAAGCAAGTTAAAGTGTTACAAGATGAAAAATTAATATTCACAAATAAAAGTCCAATTTTCTTATATCCTTAATGTGATTTACTAGTTTTTCTTAATATTTTCTTTTTTTCTCTCATACTTTAGTGAGCATCAGAATATATTTTCTGTAGCTTTGACTGTTGCCCAGGCTGGAGTGCAGTGGCACTATCACAGATCCGGATGTAGGCAACAATGGGGGAGGGACCCAGGTTGAGGAGAACAATGAACAATTGTTCTGAGAAAAGGCTAATCACAAACAACCTGCAGGTACTTTTTTTTTTTTTTTTAATTTTTGAGTCAGGGTCTCACTTTGTCCCCCAGGCTGGAGTGCAGTGGCAATCTCGGCTCACTGCAGTCTCAACTTCCAAAGCTGGGACTACAGGCATGCACCACCATGCCCAGCTAATTTTTTGTATTTTTGGTAGAGACAGGGTTTCACCATGTTGCCCAGACTGGTCTAGAACTCCTGAGCTCAAGTGATCCGCCCATCTCGGCCTCCCAATGTGCTGGGATTACACATGTGAGCCACCATGCCTGGTCACAACAACCCTGCTCTGTACCTAGCCCGCCTCCAGCATGACCCTATAAAACTTCCCTTCAGCCTCTGCCTCTTTGCAGACAGCCTCTTCTCTGCTGTACTGCCCACTGCAACCTTGCAATGTATTTTCATACTGTAATAAATCTGCCTTTCTCTACTTACCACTGTCTTGGTAAATTCCTTTACCACCAGTGACACTAGCCCCAGCTAGTCGCACACACAACACTGGGCTCAGGTGATTCTCCTACCTCAGCCTCCCAGGCAGCTGGTACTACGGGCATGTGCCACCATGCCCAGATAATTTTTTGTACTTTTTGTAGAGATAGGGTTTCGCCATGTTGCCCAGGCTGGTCTTGAACTCCTGGGCTCAAGTGATCCACCCGCCTCAGCCTCCCAAAGTGTTGGGATTACAGGCGTGAGCCACTGCACCTGGCCTGAAACTATAATTTAAAATTTCATGACAGTATGGAATCAACTGTGTTCCATATTTAACATAGAATATGATATTATTTTAGATTCATCACTTCCAGATGCCCAAGCTAAACAGCAAAGACTGCTATATAAAGATAAGTTTTTATCCTAAGTTAGTCTGGAACACCTATATCAAACACCTAGTTGAGAAAAATAATAGGGGAGCATTTCAAAGATATACAGTTTCTCAACCATTAATAGGTTATATACTTTTGTTTTTCTGAGATGGAGTCTTGCTCTGTCACCCAGGCTGGAGTGTGGTGGTGCAATCTCAGCTCACTGCAACCTTTGCCTCCTGGGTTGAAACAATTCTCCTACATGAGCCTAAGGAGTAGCTGGGATTACAGGCACACACCACCACACCCAGCTAATTTTTGTATTTTTAGTAGAGACAGGGTCTCACCATGTTGGCCAGGATGGTCTCGAACTCCTGACCTCAGGTGATCTGCCCGCCTTGGCCTCCCAAAGTGCTGGGATTACAGGCATGAACCACAGTGCCTGGCCGGTATATACTTTCTTGTTTGTTTTGTTTGGTTTTAAAAGCCTTGAGTTTAAATCTCTGAAGTTTCATATTTTGATTTCATAGTTTTTGTTCCTTTGAAGAGATTCTGAGTCACTGAGTTGTTTTGGCATTATGCTTTCTGTAAATTTTGAGAAATGTTACAAGAGTTGCTAAAAACCTACTGATGTCTTTATCACAGGACTGTCATTTAAGAGAGTAATAAATCATCATTATCAGTATTCCATAGGGAGATATTATTATCCCCATCTTATAAGTGAGGAAAAAGCAACTTACAGAAATTACCCAAGGTCACACATGTAATAACTGGTGGAGCCAGTATTTGAATCTATGGCTCTTTCACACCAAAGTCAACTAAAATCTATGATACCATGGGGGGGGGGGGTGGTGGTGGTATGGGTTGTTTGTAGTTTGTATGTAGGTATGTATGTATGTATGTATGTATGTATGTATTTTATTTATTGAGACAGGGTCTCGCTCTGTCATGCAGGTTGGAGTATAGTGGCGTGATAGTAGCTTACTGCGGCCTTGAACTCCTGGGCTTAAGGGATCCCTTCTGCCTCAGCCTCCCAAATAACTAGGACTCCAAGTATGCACCATCATGCCCAACTAATTTTGCAAAACAATTTTTTGTAGAGACAAGAGTCTCATTATGTAGCCCTGGCCTCAAGTGATCCTCCTGCCTCAGTCTCCCACACTGCTGGAATAACAGGCATGAGCCACTGTGCCCGTCTCACATGGACTGTTTAACTTACCTGCCATACACATCCTCAATATATACTTGTTCAGCCGGGCGCGGTGGCTCAAGCCTGTAATCCCAGCTCTTTGGGAGGCCGAGATGGGTGGATCACGAGGTCAGGAGATCGAGACCATCCTGACCTACACGGTGAAACCCCGTCTCTACTAAAAAATACAAAAAAAAAAAACACTAGCCGGGCGAGGTGGTGGGCACCTGTAGTCCCAGCTACTCGGGAGGCTGAGGCAGGAGAATGGTGTAAACCCGGGAGGCGGAGCTTGCAGTGAGC
>NW_012101676.1:41979-43879 GCF_000951045.1 Mandrillus leucophaeus | reverse complement strand
TTTTTTGTATTTTTTTAGTAGAGACGGGGTTTCACCGTGTTAGCCAGGATGGTCTCGATCTTCTGACCTCGTGATCCGCCTGTCTCGGCCTCCCAAAGAGCTGGGATTACAGGCTTGAGCCACTGCGCCCGGCCACAATCATATACCTTATAATGACATTTTGCTCAATGACAGATCACATATGACAGTGGTACCATAATACCATATTTTTTACTGTACCTTTTATATGTTTAGATACACAAATACTTACCATAATCTTACAGTTGCCTACAGTATTCAATGCAGTCACATGCTATACAGGTTTGTGGTCTGGGAACAACAGGCTACACCATATAGCCTAGGTGTGCAGTAGGTCATATCATGTAAGTTTGTGTTACATATGCTCTATGATGTTTGCACAATAACAAAATTGCCTAACATTGCTCAGAACGCATCCCCATTAAGTAACATGACTGTATAACATACATACTGAAAAGCATACAAATCCTAAGTACGTAGCTTAATGAACTTTATCAAATGAGCATACCTGCATAACTGGCCCTCAGCTCAAGAAACAGAAGTAGAAACAGAGCCTTATTAGAATTCTAGAAGCCCTCTTATAGCCTCTCCCTTCCCCACAAGGGTAAACTTTACCCTGATTTCTTTTTCTTTTTTTGAGACAGAGTTTTGCTCTTGTTGCCCAGGCTGGAGTGCAATGGTGCAATCTTGGCTCACTGCAACCTTTACCTCCTGGGTCCAGGCTATTCTCCTGCCTCAGTCTCCCAAGAAGCTGGGACTACAGGTGTGCGCCACCACATCGGCTAGTTTTACATTTTTAGTAGAGACAGGGTCTCACCATGTTGGTCAGGCTGGTCTTGAACTCCTGACCTCAAGTGATCCACCCACCTCGGCCTCCCAAAGTGCTAGGATTATAGGTGTGAGCCACCGCACCCGGCCACCTTACCCTGATTTCTAACACCACGAAGCAGTTTTACCACTTACGAATTTGATGTAATGGACTCATACAATACGCACTCTTTTGCGACTGGCTTCTTTCACTCAACTGTTACATTCTTCCAAGTTCAAATCTAATCCATGTTCATTACTGTGTAGTATTTCCACTGCATGATACCAGATTTATTTATTCTACTGTTGAAACACTTTGGATTGTGCCTAGTTTGGAACTATTATGAATACTCTTGCTTTGAACTTTCTAGAACATGTCTTTGGTACCAATGTATTAATATTTCTGTATGTTAAGAGACTTAGAAAAAGTGCTGGATTACATGTTACGCATATGTTCAACTTCAGTAAATACTGCTAGTTTTCCAACGTGATTTTTACAGTTTGCACTCCCACCAGCAGTGCATAAGAAGTGCATTTGTTCCACATCTTTCCAAACACTTGGTAATTTTCTCTTTTTCATTTTAGCTATCCTGGTGGGTATGCAACTATACTACATTGAGACTTAATTTTCATTTCCTTCATTACTAATGAAATTAATGTCTTTTCACATTCCTAATGGCCATCTGAAGATAATTTTTTTTTTTTTTTCTGAGATGGAGTCTCACTCTGTTGCTCAGGCTGGAGTGCAGTAGCTGATCTCAGGTCACTGCAACCTCCACCTCTGGGGTTCAAGTGATTCTCCCACCTCAGCCTCTTGAGTAGCTGGGATTACAGGCGCCCACTACTATGCCCAGTTAATTTTTAGTAGAGACGAGGTTTCACTACGTTGGCTAGGCTGGTCTTGAACTCCTAACCTCGGGTGATCCACCCACCTCGGCCTCCCAAAATGCTGGGATTACAGGTGTGAGCCACTGTGCACAGCCGAATCTTTTATTTTATTTTTTTCTGGGATGGTGTCTTGCTCTGTCGAGGAGGCTGGAGTGCAGTAGCATGATCTCGGCTCACTGCAAGCTCC
>NW_012101676.1:35586-39184 GCF_000951045.1 Mandrillus leucophaeus | reverse complement strand
GGGCACCTGTAGTCCCAGCTACTCGGGAGGCTGAGGCAGGAGAATGGTGTAAACCCGGGAGGCGGAGCTTGCAGTGAGCTGAGATCCAGTCACTGCACTCCAGCTTGGGCGACAGAGCGAGACTCCGTCTCAAAAAAAAAAAAAAAAAAAAAAACTTGTTGAATTTAATAATAGAAATGAAGACACTGAAGTTAGTCATTCAGAGGTATGGGCATAACAATGGCAGTTAATAATTAACCTTGGGTGACTGACATGCTAGGCACTGCTCTAAGCAAACTTTATCTTATTTAATCCTTATACAATATCATGAGATAGATACACTAAATATTCCCACTTTACAAATGAGAAGCTAAGGCACAAGATTAAGTAACTTGACAAAGATAATAATACAGCTATTAAGTGGCGGAATACAGATTTGAACTCAGGCATTTTGGCTCCAAATTCTAAACTACTATGATAGACTGCCCTTCATTAAAATTTTAGAACCAAAAAATGACTTTGTCAAATTTTTATAGCCAATATCTCTTTCTACAGAAGAGAAAACTGTGAACAAGAAAAATGAAATAACATGCCTTGAGGTCTCTCAGCTTTTACTGGCAGGGCTAACTAGAAACCACCTATCCCAAGTTACGAAGATTTATCTTGTAGTTTTTCATTTAATAGGCCATCTAGCCTAAATGTGCTAAATATAGCATTGTGCTAGCTTTCATTTGGTATTCTGGAAAGGAAAGCAAGGACTGTCTTTATATTGCACCCCTGATTAGCACTCCAAAAGCATACCACACAGTGAGAGTTGACTAAATGTTTATCAAATAAGCATCAGATAATGACAGAGCTAGAATTAAAAACCATGGCCAAGCCTACAGTTGTCTGAGTTAATCAGGCTACCTTGTTTCTTCAATACTAAAACAAATGCTATAAAATGAAGTTATTCAAACCTGAATTTTTCTTGACACGTGGACTATATCCATACTTCTGGAAATACTCTCTTATTTTCATAATATCCATTGAATTTTTTTCCATTAGTACTTTTGTTGCCTTTATGAAATCAATGCCTTCTTGATTTTCCAATCTTGCTTTATCAAGAAGAATATTAACATCATCCTTTTATGAATAAAGAAAATACATTTTAATTTCTCTGACTTCTGACTAAATCTATTTAGGACAAAAAAATTACTCGCCACAGAAAAATCATAAATTAATATTGTAGGAGTGATACCTTTAGAGTCTGAACTTCTGAATGAAGGTCATATAAAATTCTCATTGGATAATCTTCAAAGTCTTCAATATGAATATTGAAAGAAAAAAAGTCCAATAAGTGTAAGGAAAAGAAGGAAGAAAAAGTATACTTAGTATACAATCATATACCTTTTTTTTTTTTTTTTTTTTTGAGACGGAGTCTCGCTCTGTCACCCAGGCTGGAGTGCAGTGGCTCGATCTCAGCTCACTGCAAGCTCCGCCTCCTGGGTTTACACCATTCTCCTGCCTCAGCCTCCCGAGTAGCTGGGACTACAGGCGTCCACCACCACGCCCGGCTAATTTTTTGTATTTTTAGTAGAGACGGGGTTTCACCGTGTTAGCCAGGATGGTCTCGATCTCCCGACCTTGCGATCCGCCCGTCTTGGCCTCCCAAAGTGTTGGGATTACAGGCGTGAGCCACTGCGCCCGGCCCAAATCTTCTAATTTTAAGGCAGTCCTACTTATCCATTTTTTCCCTTATGACAAGCACTTTTTGGTTTCTATTTTTTAAATATTTGCCAATGACAAGATATGTGTCTCTTCATATTTTCTTGTAAGAGCTTTATGGTTTTAACTTTTGCATTTAGAGCTACACCCATCTGGAATTGATTTCTGTATACAGCATGTCATAAGAATCAAGATCCACTCTTTTTCTCCATATGGATATTCAATTTACCTGGCACAACTTACTGAAAAGGCATCCTTTACCCACTGCATGTCACCTTTGTCATTAATCAGCGGGTGTTACATATGATGTAAAAGTAGTTTTTTCGTTTAACTTTTTTGAGACAGGTTCTCACTCTGTCACCCAAGCTGGAGTACAGCGGTGCAGTCATGGCTCACTGCAGCCTTGACTTCCTGGACTCAAAAAATCCTCGCACCTCAGATTCCCAAGTAGCTGGGGACTACAGGCATGTACCACCCACCCAGCTAATTTAAAAGAAGTGGAGTTATTTTTTGTTTCTTTTTTGAGAGAGTCTCACTGTCACCCAGGCTGGAGTGCAGTGCCCTCATCTCAGCTCACTGCAACTGCCGCCTCCCAGGTTCAAGTGATTCTCGTGCCTCAGCACTGCCCCCACCCAGTAGCTGGGATTACAGGTGTGTACCACCACACCCGGCTAATTTTTGTATTTTTAGTAGAGACGGGATTTCGCCATGTTGGCCAGGCTAGTCTCAAACTTCTGGCCTCAAGTGATCTGCCCACCTCAGCCCCGCAAAGTGCTGGGATTACAGGCCTGAGCCACCACACCAGGCCTAAAAGTAGTAAAACAATTATATTTCCCTTTTCTAAAACACATCTCCCTTGAAGGTCTCCTTCTTCCACCTGTTAAAAGTTGACCAGTTTTCATTAGGGAAATGCAAGTCAAAACCACAATGAGATTCCACTTCATACTCACTAGAATAAGTACAGCAAAAAAGATAATAATAAACATTGGTGAGGGTGTGAAGAAACTGCAACCCTTATTCATTGCTAGTGCAAATGTAAAATGATGCAGACACTTTGGAAAAACAATCTGGCAAGTCCTCAAGAAGTTAAACTATATGACCTAGCAATTTCACCTCTAGATATATGCTCAAGAGAATTAAAAACACATTAACACAAAAACTTACATGTGAATATTTACAGTAGCATTATTCATAATAGCCAAAAAGTAGAAACAACTCAAATGTCTATCAGCTAGTGAATAACGAAAATGTAGTAGGACCATACAGTGGAATATACTCAGCAATAAAATGGAATGAAGTGATGACACATGCGACAACATAGAGAAACACTGAGACATTACACTAAGTGAAATAAGTTAGTCACAAGACTATAAATTCTATAATTCCATTTATATGAAATGTCCAGAATAGACAAATCTATAGAAACAGAAAGTGGATTCATGGTTGCTTAAAGCTGGTGTGGTGGATGGGGTAAAGGGGAGTGACCGTTAAGGGGCACAGGGATCTCTTCTAGGAGTGATGAAAATCTAAACTTTTTGTTGTGATAATTGCAGAACTCTGAATATCTTAATAACCACTAAATTGTATCCTTTAAATGGTTTTATGGCATGTGAATTATATCTCAAAGATATTTAGAAGTCAACCAACTGAATTATTCATCATTGTGATCATAAAAGACGAGATTGTTTGTGACCATTGTCTCTAATTACAATTCCACATTTTCTATAACGCATATGGGACAGGAATTGAATGATTATTCCAAGTTTTCCTTGTAAACACAGAAGAAAATGCAGATTATGCAGAGTCAATATGTCAGTAGGAAAATAAATTAGGATGAGCTTTATGGAAAGTCTCTCTCTCACACATATATATATGAGAAATTTTATATATATATAAAATGTATATAAATATA
>NW_012101676.1:29824-34566 GCF_000951045.1 Mandrillus leucophaeus | reverse complement strand
AGAGACGGGGTTTCACCGTGTCAGCCAGGATGGTCTCGATCTCCTGACCTCGTGATCCGCCCGCCTCGGCCTCCCAAAGTGCTGGGATTACAGGCGTGAGCCACCGTGCCCGGCAGAAATAGGCATTTTCAAGTGACTGGAGATCATTCATTACATAATTAAAGTAAAAGTCTGCAGGGTGTAATATTTTAAAGCACATTACAATTATGACATTTATGAAATAATTCCAAAATCAGAACTACTTTTTCAACAATTTAAAAAATCTCCAATAAAAAGGGGAATCGTGAATTTTGCTTTATTTATACACATTTTTTTTAAACCCCAGCACTGTCGAGTACTAGTGTTTGTGTTGGTAATACGGTTTAGTGGGAAAAACACAGAGGTTTATTGCAACTGTTGACCACCTGGGTGAGAAAAAAGTCACTATATGTGTAAAGTATCGTGTAAAGAACAACGTTAAATAGCTTGATTCTAAGAGAATCTGTTTAGGTTTACATGGTATTTTATTGACAAGCACATATATTGTATGTGACGAAAGCATATCACGTATAAATTAGTATATGTATTATGAGCTCAAACTGTCAACTTAGGTTCTTATTCTTAAGCGCTGCTGTCTCTGTTCACAACATAAATAGTGCTACTTTCATTATCTCAGGAGAGCCTTGGGGTTGTACATGGGACTAAAAGGGACACGCGATAAGAGTTCCTAGGAATAAACCATAAACAGGCCCGGGAGCTACGCTAACGCCAAACGCCGAGCATGGAGACACTCAGCACCCACTCCGCGCCTTGGAGGCGGCCGTCCACGCCGTCAGTGCCTGGCGGTTTCCGCGGGCCGCACCCTCCACTCGCCACGCCCCTCCTCCCGCGGCGCACCCCGCGCACCGGGCCCTGACAGCCCGCCTCACGCACCGCTTTCCTCTCCGTCCAGCGCTCGCTGCAGCCGGGCCGTCTCGCAGTCCAGCGTGCTGGCCAGAGACCGCAGCTTCCCACAGAAGCTCCGGATAGGGTCCATGCTGAGCACACCCGGGAAGGACTCCAGGCGTACGCGGACAACACCCCTCAGCTCACAGGCTCCCGCCACTAGTTTGAATCGGCGCCGGACGCGTCCTCGGCTCTGCGCAGACGCAGTCCTCTCTCGCGAGAGCTGAAGTCTCTCGCCGAGGCGCCAGGAGACCCCGCGAGACGGGTGCGCTTACGCCGCAGCGTCTGCCGGCAGCCGCGGAGTCCTGAGGAACCGACCGGTGAGTACCTGTGCGAATTCAGTCCTGTAGGAAGCGCCTTGTTCGCCTGCTGGCCTTAGCTGGGCTCTCCGCTTCTCTGGAGGGGAGGCGGTGCGGGAACTCCCGTAGGCGTGAGCTGGAGCGCGCGCCCGCTGCTCTCTCCAGGTCAGGCCGCGCCAGTTCGCGTCCGCAAAGCCCGTCCCTCTCTTCCGCAGGCACCATGTTCCTGACTGCGCTCCTCTGCCGCAACCGCATTCCCGGCCGTCAGTGGATCGGGAAGCACCGGCGGCCGCGGTTCGTGTCGTTGCGCGCCAAGCAGAACATGATCCGCCGCCTGGAGATCGAGGCGGAGAACCACTACTGGCTGAGCATGCCCTACATGACCCGGGAGCAGGAGCGCGGCCACGCCGCGGTGCGCAGGAGGGAGGCCTTCGAGGCCTTAAAGGCGGCCGCCACCTCCAAGTTTCCCCCGCATAGATTCATTGCGGACCAGCTCGACCATCTCAATGTCACCAAGAAATGGTCCTAACCCTGAGTCGTCACCCTTGGATTTTATGGATCACGGGGCTGCCCTTCTTTACCTGGTTCTGGAACTGAAAAACTGTAGCTACTGTGAAAATGAGCCTTTGGACCAGTGTTTATTAAAACAAACAAACATGAATAGTCTGCATATAGAATATCTAGGGCTGTAAACCCTCCAATACTTAAAAGTGTAATCGCTGTCCTGTCGTTTCTTTAGTCTGATAGGAAGATAGGGATTTCCTCAGTCACATGATATTTTGAAGGAAAGCTGCAATAAAACCACAGACTATGATTTGAGGTCTTTGCTTAAGTGTGAGATACTTGATGGGGGTTTATCATGCAACATTAGTTTGCTTACCTTAAGAATTGCCCAAAAATAAAAGGAAATATGAGCTTTTTAGTTAAACATACTCCCACAAACATTTTCTGGGATTTTACTACTAAAAGTGGACATTTAAGCGACGTCAAAGAGGCCGGGTGCGGTGGCTCACGCCTGTAATCCCAACACTTTGGGAGGCCAAGGCGAGCAGATCACTTGAGGTCAGGAGTTCAAGACCAGCCTGGCCAAGGTGGTAAAACCCTGTCTCTACTAATACAAAAAAAAAAAAAAATTAGCTGGGCATGTTGGTGCAGGCTTGTAATCCCAGCTACTCGGGAGGCTGAGTTGGGAAGATTGCCTGAATGAACCTCATGCCTCAGAGGCAGAGGTTGCAGTGAGGTGGAGGTTGCAGTGAGCCAAGATCATGCTAGTGCACTCCAGCCTGGGAGACTGCATCTGAAAAAAGGAAAATAAACGAAGTAAAGATATTTATCAGAACTGTTACAGGAAGGTGTATTTTGTAGCTGTTTAAGGCGGGGTGCTGTAGTGCCTGCATGTAGTCCCAGGTATTTGGGAAGATTGCTTGAGTCCAACTTGGGCAACATTGCGAGACCCTATCTAAAATATGATAATAATAATAATATATGGCCAGTCGGGTGGCTCACGCTTGTAATCCCAGCACTTTGGGAGGCTGAGGCGGGCAGATCACTTGAGGCCAGGAGTTCAAGACAGGCCCAGCCAACATGGTGAAACCCTGTCTCTACTGAAAATACGCAGAATTAGCCGGATGTGGTGGCGAGGCCTGAGAATTACTTGAACCCGGGAGGTGGAGGTTGCAGTGAGACAAGATTGTGCCATTGCACCCCAGCCTGGGTGACAGAGCGAGACACTGTCTCAAAAAGTAAATTAATAAGTGATTATAATAATATCTCTGAGCTTTTTATACCTGGAAATAGTGGCAGCTGATACTGTTGAGGAGAAAGGTGGAGAAAGATTGCCAGGGGGACCTGCTTAAGCGTTACTGCTACTATTACTCTAGTCTATGTATGAGTCAGAAACCTTGGAATTTGGAATTTGTAAAATGGTAATGGTTAACTTGAATCTCAGAGGACAGTTGAGAAGCAAAAGGATGCCAAAATAAAACCACAAGTATGAAGAAATTAAAGGCAACAAATGAGAAGATAGGCATTGTAATGTACAATTATCATCTTTAAGTTTTAAAATAATCTTGTAAAATAGATATCCCCACACTACAGATGTGAAACTGAAGCTCAGAAATGTCAGCAACTTCCCATAAACAGTAAATGTATAACATAGGACTAGGCTTACTAAAGACCATGCTTGTTTTAACATAGCACTCTGGGTGCTGCAAATAAAATACAGCCATTGGCCAAGGCAGTGTCATTGAAACATGTAACTTTTCTCTTTGAAAACCTATAACTGTTAGCATCATAGCCATCATAGTCCTTGATCTTTTTTGTCAACAGAGGCTAATTGGCCACCCAGAGATGTTCATAATTACACATGTAACAAAACATCAATGCCAACCTGGGCGTTATGCACAGTCCCTGTCTCATATCTGTAATAGAGGTCCTGGGGCTCTGTTTTATCCAATTGTTGACTGAGGGAAAGTGCCATTTTTCAACCTTGCCTGAGTAGGCAGGAAAAGTTTCATAAGTGATCCTTGAACAGATTCATAGTTTGCCTGGCCAGCAAGTGGGTGGCAGGAATTATAGGCAGAGGGAATGATCTTGTGATTGTTTAAGAAGTTGATAGTATTTTAGTATTGTTACAGGGTAGGATATTTGAGAATGGGGAAGAAAAGAGAGAAAAGGCTGAAGAAGTAGGCAGGAACTAGAACACGAAAGGTCTTGCATGACACTATTAGAAGTGTAGCTTTTATAAAAACGTATCAGCAATGTGGAGCCATTGAAAATTCTTAATTAGTGGAATAATGAAAAACACGATGAAGCCACGCATGGTGGTGCA
Organism: Mandrillus leucophaeus; assembly: GCF_000951045.1. Classification (NCBI taxonomy): domain Eukaryota; kingdom Metazoa; phylum Chordata; class Mammalia; order Primates; family Cercopithecidae; genus Mandrillus; species Mandrillus leucophaeus. Next base: position 30,513 of record NW_012101676.1, on the reverse strand, counting down.
CCTGTAATCCTACCTAATTGGGAGGCCTAGGCAGGAGGGTTGCTTGAGCCCAGGAGTTTGAGGCTGCAGTGAACTGTGACTGTACCATCGCACTGCAGCCTGGGCAACAGAACAAGATCCCATCTCTTTAAAAAGGAAAGAAAGAAAAAAAAGAAATGCATTGGTAATGGTACCAAAACAGATGTATAGACCAATGGAACAGAACAGAGGCCTCAGAAATAATGTCACATGTCTACAACCATCTGATCTTTGACAAACCTGACAAAAACAAGCAATAGGGAGAGGATTCCCTGTTTAGTAAATGGTGTTGGGAAAACTGGCTAGCTATGTTCAGAAAACTGGACCCCTTCCTTACACCTTATACAAAAATTAACTCAAGATGGATTAAAGGCCGGGCACGGTGGCTGACGCCTGTAATCCCAGCACTTTGGGAGGCCGAGGCAGGCAGATCACAGGGTCAGGAGTTTGAGACCATCCTGGCTAACACAGTGAAACCCTGTCTCTACTAAAAATACAAAAACAAAATTAGCTGGTTGTGGTGGCAGGCACCTGTAGTGCCAGCTACTCAGGAGGCTGAGGCGGGAGAATGGCATGAACCTGGAAGGCAGAGCTTGCAGTGAGCCAAGATCGCGCCACTACACTCCAACTCCAGCCTGGGCGACAGAGCGAGACTCCATCTCAAAAAAAAA
>NW_012101676.1:21711-29189 GCF_000951045.1 Mandrillus leucophaeus | reverse complement strand
TATAAAGACACATGCACACGTATGTTTATTGCAGCACTATTCACAATCGCAAAGACTTGGAACCCACCCAAATGGCCATCAATGATAGACTGGATAAAGGAGATGTGGCACATATATACCATGGAATACTATGCAGCCATGAAAAGGATGAGTTCATGTCCTTTGCAGGGACATGGATGAAGCTGGAAACCATCATTCTCAGCAAACTAACACAGGAACAGTAAACCAAACACCACATATTCTTACTTGTAAGTGGGAGTTGAACGATGAGAACACATGAACACAGGGAGGGGAACATCACACATTGGGGCCTGTCAGGGGGTAGGGGCCTAGGGGAGGGATAGCATTGGGAGAAATACCTAATGTAGATGACGGGTTGATGGGTGCAGCCAACCACCATGGCACATGTATACCTATGTAACAAACCTGCACGTTCTGCACATGTATCGCAGAACTTAAAGTATAATAATAATAAAGACGGCTGGGTGTAGTGGCTCATGTCTGCAATCCTAGCACTTTGGGAGGTCAATGCAGGCAGATCACCTGAGGTTGGGAGTTGAAGACCAGCCTGACCAACATGGAGAAACCCCATCTCTACTAAAAATACAAAAAAATTAGCCAGGCTTGGTGGTGCATGCCTGTAATCCCAGCTACTCAGGAGGCTGAGGCAGGAGAATCGCTTGAACCCAGGAGGCGGAGGTTGCGGTAAGCTGAGATCACGCCACTGCACTCCAGTCTGCGAAACTCCGTCTCAAAAAAAAAAGAAAAAAAATGTATGATGGAAGTGGCTTGGTGGAGGTAGAGACTGGGAATAGAACATATGGCTAGTGTGGTAATCCAGCTAAGTATTGAATTTGGATGGTAGAAGCTCAAGGGGGTTAAAAGGTAGAATTAACATAAGTTTGTGACCAATCAGATGACTTCTAATTTTCTGGCTTGGAGGGTGTTTTATGATTTATATGGGATAATGCAAGTAGCTTCAGTGACTGTCTCTCCAATATATTCATTGGAAAGTTCCCTGAGATGAACCCTACCATTTACTTTTCTTTGTTTGAAACCAAGCTTGCTGCTGGAAAAAAATCACTTAAGTAGGGTTATTACTTTCTGTTGAAATTCATGATCACAATCACTCAGAACTCAACACTTCCCGGCAATCTTTATTTTTAAATTTTTTATTAAAGAAAAAAATTTTTTGAGACCAAGTCTCACTATGTTGCCCAGGCTGAAGTGCAATGGCAATTTACAAGCACAATAATAGCTTGCTATAATCTTGAACTCCTGGACTCAAGCAATCCTCCTGCCTCAGCCTCCCAAGTAGCTGAGACTACAGGCCCACTACCACGCCTGGTTAATTTTTTTTATTTTAATTTTTTTGTGGAGACAGGATCTAGTTATGTTGCCCAGGCTGGTCTCAAACCCCTGATCCTCCTGCCTTGGCCTCCCACAGTGCTGAAAGTGGATGCCGGCAGGCACTGTTCTTATTACCACTCAGCAAACACCACACAAATACACCCGGGTGTGTCTGCCCTCTAGTGGATGCTGGCAGGCACTGTTCCTGTTACCACTCAGCAAGCGCCACACACAGGGGTGTGTCTGCCCTCTAGTGGATCCTGGCAGGAACTGGGAGCAAATGTGACCATAAAAAAATGATTGATTTAAAAAATACCTATTATCTCCAGAGGGAATTTAATTCGAACAGGAAGCTTTTTTTTTTTCTTTTTTCAAATGGGCTGATGGGTAAAAATAATACAAGACTGGAGATGTTGGAAAAAAGTACACTGCGTTTGCCTTTTGGCATCTGTGATGACTGAGTCCTTCCTCAGCGCTGCCACAGGGAGCACATTCACACACATGTCACACAAATACCAGGGTTAGGTAAAAAACGCAAGTGTTACCTGGAGGAAGCCACAAAGGCTATGAGACCAAGTCTTCACCTGGAAGACACTTGACAGTTCAGAAGCTGAGATCCTGTGAGGTGTCTCGGAGAGCTCAGCTGTGACCCTGCACTGTATGGAAGGGTGGGCAGTGGGGCCCAGGCAGGTGAAGAGAATTGTCCACTGTTGAGCATCATCAGCCTAAAACCCACATGCAATGCTGTTGCTGCAAAACCACCGACTGTTGAAGCCATAAACCACAGAAACAGACTCCCTTTATGGTCCTCACTGTGCAACTGGTGACTTTTCAGAAGATGAAGATTAAACATATTAATCATAAATTCAAAGTATCAGAAGAAATACTAGGAGATTCTCTAACCTCTGCTACCATGACTTTTTTTTTTTTTTTGCAAGATTCGTGAATTATTGTAAATAAACTCACAGAGGCCAAAGTGCTCACCTGAAGTCATCCAGAAAGAAGAAGACTGTTAATCCCCACGTCTGAGACATCTGTGTTTTCTTCGGATAATACAAAAATTAAAGATAAGGAGGAGAGAGAGAGAGAGACAGAAAGAGACAGAGAGACAGAGAGTTGGAGCTAAGAGGAAACACTTCCACGTTTTGCCCCCCAAAATTCCCAGTGACCATTACCATTGCCAGCGGGTGAAATCCAAGGCCCTGGCTCCAGGATCCTGCTCTTTCCTTTGGTGACTCCTGTTCAGATTTCACGTAGAAACAACATGGAACTTGTTACACTTCTCTGGACAAGTCATTACGCTCATACTTTGGGCTCACAGGCTCCACTTCCCTGGACACCCCTTCACCCTAAGCTTCAAGTAATTCAGCTTCACCCTTCAGAGAAGAGCTCAGCTGTCACTTCTTCTAAGGATCCTCCCAGGCCACCTCTCCAGCAGAAGGGCCCCCACCTTGCTGTTTGCACATCTGTCCCTCGAGGTGCTGTTGTCCTCTGTGGAGGGTGGGACCCCAGGAACTAGAGCCCCTCTCATGCTGGGCAATCAGTAAGTGTGTGCTGAGTGTATACAAGTGCGGCAAGCTTGCACAGCCTTACAATGTGTACTCTCATGTCTGGAATAGATCCCCATTTTCATTCTTGGTAAAATGAGTAAGTGGGGCTGGGTGACCCATACTCTCTTTTCAACTCAGAAGTCCACATTGAGCCTGACATCAAATAGCTTCCCAGCCAGTGCCAGGCCAGGACCCAGGTTGTTCAATGTGCCTGTGTCCCCCATAGAGTGGGGAAAACATGGAGAAATGGGACCAGCTCTGCTGCCTGCTGCCCAGTGCCCGTCAGCAACTCCAGGCTCACAGAGCCAAGGCAAAGGCACCTGCAGGAGATCTTGGTTATTCATTAGCTGTGATTGGGCTGGGAGGGGAGTATGTTCACTTTTAATTTTCCAGGGAGTAGCATGAGACAGTAAAGTTTGAAATGTGGTGTTTTTGTGTCTTGGCCAAAAAAAAAAAAAGAGAGAAAAAAAGGCCTTTTTACTTTCTCATCCTTGGAGCCACTGGCATTAGCTATGGGCCTGATAGTTTAAGAAAACTTGAACTATGTGAACCAGTATTCTTCAAAGTAATATTTTGATAAACAGTGTAATTTTTTTTTTTTTTTTTTTTTTGAGACAGAGTCTTGCTCTGTCGCCCAGGCTGGAGTGCAGTGGCGCAGTCTCCACTCACTGCAAGCTCTACTTCCTGGGTTCACGCCATTCTCTTGCCTCAGGCTAGGACTACAGTGCCCGCCACCACGGCTGGCTAATTTTTTTTGTATTTTTAGTAGAGACGGGGTTTCACCGTGTTAGCCATGATGGTCTCGATCTCCTGACCTTGTGATCCGCCCGTCTCGGCCTCCCAAAGTGCTGGGATTACAGGCTTGAGCCACCGTGCCTGGCCAATAGTGTCATTCTTTATTACAGCAAAACCATTGCTTAAGTGGGCAAAACTCTAGAGGACAGGAAAACACACTCTTGAAAAAAGGTGGTGATGCCCTGAAATTCAGCAAACTGCACAACAAACGTGTTGTTCTACCCCAGGTCAGAGTGTGTCAGTCATCACTCGATGCTACTCACAGACCACCAACTTCAGAATACCTGCGTGTAAAGGCCTGTACAAAAGTCATAACATAATAATGTAAATAATTTTACAGTATTATTAATAATAAATTATTATTTATATTACACTATTACATAATGTAAAGACTATTAAAACATGTTTGTCTTCAAAGAATGGCCTTGGTTTCTGTGGGCAGTGTCTCCTCATGGAAAGGTAGTGCATTCCTGCTAAATCATGGACAAAAGGGGCCTCCAGGAGCTGCAGGCTGCGGCAGCAGCTTCTTATCTACGTCCTTCACTGCATGATACTGTTGTTGACTTTGAAAGCTTCTTTCGGTCTAGTTTTATCAACAGAGCTAGTATTTCATGAGGATCTACTACATACCAGCTTCCAGAAAGCTAAATGCCTTTTGTTTGTTACTATTCACTAAATACAAATCACAACTCTCTTCTCATTACTCACACAACAAAATTTAGCTGAGGGAGATTGAGTGACTGTCCCAGGGTCACACAGTTACTAAGAGTAGAGTCGTGTTTAGATTCATGTGGGAATGCTGAACACAGAAATGAACCAGTGAAAATATCATACATTCCAAAAGCCTACTCAAGCCATTTGTTCTTATTTTAAGGAAAATCTTTATGCTAATTTTAAACTCCAAATATGTATGAAAGGCAGAGATCTACAGATTTGATTCTGATGTAAGAAATGATGCTCACCAGCTGGTTACTGCTACCACCCCACAACCCTGAGCATACTGGACAAATGTCTAAGCCTCGTGGTTAGTGGGGACAATGCTGGTGGAGTCTGAAGTTGTCATGCAGTGACTCACGCAAGCTTAGGCAGATTTGGTGATATATGACACAGAGATGCAAAGAAATGCCACAGTTGACACACAGGATGGCTCTGGGAGATGCAGAAGGAGCATGTCACCCAAAATAGAGCCAGACAGGCATCCTTAAGGAAGGAGCAAAGGGGCTGCATCTTAAAGAATGAAGAAGAGATCTGTCATGAGAGATGGGACAGGAAGTTCTTGAGAGGCAGAGGGAGAGCATGAGAATGTCGGGAAGGGAGGAGAGATTCTCGCACATCTGGGAAGCTGACAATCCATCAGCATGGCCAGAAGGAAAATAAGGAGGAGGAGCAGAAATAATAGATGAGGCTGGATATAGAAGCAGGGCTGAAGCTGTGTCGATTGTGGTAAAGAGCTGTGATTTTATCCAGAAGGCAATAGGTAGCATTTTAAACAGAGATTTTTTAAAACAAGAGTCAGCAAATATTTTCTGCAAAGGGCTAAATGTTAAATATTTTAAGTTTTCCAAGCCTTACGGTCTCTCTCTCTCAATGACTCAGCTCTTCCATTGTACCATGACAGCAGCCAGAGACGTCATATAACACATGTACGTGGCTGTGTCCCATTACAACTTTACTTACAAACGCAGACTGCGTCAGACATGGCCCGTCCATGGTAGCTTGCCACACCCTGTTTTAGAAAGCTCAGGTTTGTGATACGATGGAGAATGCCTACGAGAGCTCTTGTTTTAAATGATAGAGTGAACATACACTGCAATTCTATCCTGCTTGACCCCAGCTCTTGATAGTGAAAGGTAGAAAAGATAGATAGTAAATAGATAGATGATAGGCAAGTAGATAGATGACAGATAAAGAAAATACATAGCTGTTCCAGAAAACAGAAAGGGATAACTTCATGAACCAAAAACAAAGTAATATACTTTAGAAAGGAAGCAGGCCGGAAAACCCACAGTTGCAAAGTGAATAGAATTTCCAATTGCCTCTTGTAGTCCCTTCCTGGAAGTAGTCACAGCTGACTTCCTCCTCTGTTTTTTGTTTGTTTGTTGTTTGCTTTTTTGTGGGGTTTTCGTTGTTGTTTGCTTTTTTTTTTTTAAATCCCTTTCCCTGCTTTTTTGTCACAGCAGCCTTTGTCACTTCAAACACTGCAAGTGTTCTTTAAAAAAAATTATATCAACCTTTCAATTAAAATGCAACATGTCTGCAACCTGGTATCTAGAGAGGTGAGATGGACAAAGGAGCCCTTGTTACTGCACATTTTCTTGCCCCAGCCTTCACCTTGCACACAGCAACAGACAATGCACAAAGCCACTTCCTTATGGACTTAAATTCTGATCCTTTTATGACCGGCCTTTCCATCCTTCACCTTCCCCTCTCCCATGCTGTGAATGATTGTATTGGACATTTTTGTTTTAATCTCAGTGACAGGGGAACACAGGTAGCTCTAATATAACTGTGACCCAGATGCTTCTGTTTCTAGCATGTATGTATTTTGTAGCAAATATTTACATCCATCACTTTTCACTGTCTTTTGAAAATAATTAGGCAATATCTCATCTGAGGTAGAACGTTTCTAGTGGTTGTGTTCTAAGGTTAAAAAACTAATCTGTTCTCTTTCCACTGCATTCCAGGAACAGTAAGAGGACCTTTTGCTTGAATAATTTTTATCCACACTACAGAGTGGGTAATGAGCAGATTATGTAAAAACAATTCTGCTTCACTTCAGTAACAGCCTCCTCAACTCATTTTTTCTCAACAAACTTATTTTTCCTGCAGAAGAATCCCAGGCTTCTTAGAGAACCCAGTGACTTTTTGCACCTTCAATCGGTGAAATCATCGTGTTTTCTTCTGCCGTATCCATAGTTCAAACAAAGATGAGGCAAAGCTAGACTCATTCCTGAAGGAACCCAAGAAATTCCTCCTTTCTCTCTCTGGAATGAAATGAATTCTCTAGATCATCAGTTCTAACCTTCAAAAACCAAACCTGTTTGTGAGATCTCCTTTAAATACTACTGTAGACCCCAGTGTTTATTCATCAAATTTTTGAATATTTGTTTTATTTGGAATCAATTTATTTGTAAGTTTAGTATTTGTATTAATATAAGGGAGAAATGTTTAAATCTGTCTATGTCATATGTGCCTCTGGCTTATTGCCCAATTAATTTTAGCCTCAGGCTAAATTTTGGTTTCTGTCTTTAATTTTTGTCAGAACAGATATAAGTGATCTCAAAACATCTGCTTTTATTGTAGCAACTCATGCTGCCATCTCCATTCCTCTCTCTCTTCTTGCAGTCTGGGTGGAGATTCTTTAATATGAACATTTCAACCACCTTCACTCGCCCATGTCCACTATCAGCACATTCAAACTTATCCAGCCAAGGCTGTCATCCTAGGCCAGGGATTTTTTAGGAATCTATTTTGCTGTGATGCGGCTGGCACCCCTTTGACTCACTGTATCACCCCAGGGTTCTTTTCATTTTAGGAGCCCAAGAGGGCAGAAAAAGAAATAGGTGAGTAATTAAATCCTCTGAGTCAGGAGCGTCTCTCCTTGTGCTAAGCAATGTTGTAGAATATCATATTTAGTAAGCTCCTAGCAGATGAGCCACGTGACTGCTAAGCACACACGCCTGCTTGCTGCTGTGAGCTCAGACACCATCATCATTAGTCCTTTCCACCTCTGGAGGGAATTATAAAGGCCACTTAATAACCTGTAAATCATAGAGAGTTAAA
>NW_012101676.1:19342-20418 GCF_000951045.1 Mandrillus leucophaeus | reverse complement strand
GTAAGACTAGAGATAGATCGTAAACATAATAACAGGGATTATGCTCAGAGTCAGGGCCAGAAGTATGGTTTGAGGGTCATGGTTGGGGTCAACATCAATGTCAGGGTCAAAGTAAGGGTCAGAATTAGGGACTAGGGTAGGGCTCAGGGTTTAGGTTCAGGGTCAAAGTCTTGGGACAGGGTTAAGGTTAGGATTAGAGCCAGAGCTTTGTTCTCCTTGGGACCCACCCGAGAGTGGGTCACCATGGCTTTGGAGCACCTAGTAGCGTGTCCACCTTGAAGACCAGAGTTTCGATGACCTTAAGACTGACCTGGGGAGACGTGACTGCAGGCCATTGAGGAAGGTGAGGCAAAAGCTTCCTGTCTGCTCCCCCTGTGCTGAGGAGGGAGCTTTGCTATGGGCTTTACTTTCACATGTGACATTCTACAAGTCTTGTTTTACAAAAGCCTCCCTGCCTTGAGGCTTTGGCTGCTCATCGCTGTTCATCATCACAGCGTGCCATAACATATGGTAAGATTTGGGCTTGTTTCTGGGGAGAGGTCTTGATACAGAGAAAGGAGCAATGCTTAGAGCCACCATCAGGACAGTTGGGATGAAAGCTGGGGATGGGCAGAGGCTGGAGGAAACATGCACCCCGCTGTAAACACTTTTATTCATGTTTTAATTAGTAATTTTTCTTACAGTGTTAAAGTAGTAAAAAATAGTATTGAAAAATTGAAAAGTAGCCATATTAAGACTTGCAACATTATTTAAGTTTAAATATATTATTTGTGTCTCATCAACATTTTTTTATTTTGTTGAGAAAGTCTAAGGTTAATTGGCAGCATATTTGTAATAGTAGATAGAATAATGTCTGTTTTATAAACATTGACATCCTACATTACACGTGTGAATCCTGAAAATCTGAGACAGCTCTCAGATTTTTTAGAAAGTGTATTTTGCGGCCGGGCGCAGTGGCTCAAGCCTGTAATCCCAGCACTTTGGGAGGCCGAGACGAGCGGATCATGAGGTCAGGAGACCGAGACCATCCTGGCTAACACGGTGAAACCCCGTCTCTACTAAAAAAAATACAAAAA
>NW_012101676.1:15857-19292 GCF_000951045.1 Mandrillus leucophaeus | reverse complement strand
GGTGGCAGGGGCTCAGCTTGGTTGTATACATTTTAGGGAGACATGACACATCAATCAATATGTGTAAGATGTACATTGGTTCAGTCCAGAAAATTCAGAAGGCCAGACAGGGGGTTTCCAGGTCATAGGTTGGTAAGAGACAAATGGTTTCATCCTTTTGCGTTGCTGATTACTCTCTCCAAATGAGGCAATCAAACATGCCTTTATCTCAGTGAGCAGACGGGTGATTTTGGATAGAATGGGAGGCAGATTTGCCCTCAGCAGTTCCCAGCTTGACTTTTCCCTTTAGTTTAGTGATTTTGGGTCCCCAAGATGGATTTTCCCTTCACAGGGTCTAACATGTTTTCGTATGAGCATTAATTATTCATTGTGCATTTTATTATACAAATAAGGCACAGATTTTTTAAAAATCATCAACTTCGTGGCTAGCTATATAGACATAATTACACAGAAGCTCAACTAAATTTGCAAACATTCCAGAGTTTGGGTTTCCAATAATTCTTTGTGATTCTTTAAAAGGGAAAAGTATTTTTTTCCCACAAAACATAGCAACATCTAAAATCACCTGTAGAATGTCCTGCCATTTTTGTTTCTCTAGTTTCCTCATTTTCTGCAAAGCCTCACTGAGGAAATTGATTTTGAATATCCTTTTACACTCTTCTGTTTTAAAAAGCATTGTGGTAAAACATTGAATCATCATGGTCATAAGTTCTCTCCACATTCTTTCTTTCTTTGAATATTTTTTCCCAGTGCCTAATATTTGATTCTGTTGTATTATAGCTAAAAGGTAGGCATGGGCACAAAATAAAGACAAGAAGTCTTTGGAATAAGTGATCCCATCACAATGAATCAATTTTACATTAGAACATGTTTTTACAAAGTCACTCTTTTGAAAATATTTAGCCATGAATTGAAACAGAGTCTGTAAGGTTATTTTTTTTACAGGTCTAAGGCAAACAGCATTTTAGAGAATGAACCCAGGACATAACCACAGCACAAGAAAAAAAGATGATAATTAAGTTTACACATATGTGTGACTACTGTAACAGAAAACATGTAAAGAGCATTTATTTTGATTTATATATCAGTCTGCACTGTTTAATTTTTTGTATCATAAATGCTCTTATTAAAAAAAGGACTAGTTAACAGTGCCAATTACTAGAAATTCATGGTATAAATAATTAAACAAAGAAGTGTTCAAAAAATATAACAGTGTTTTAAATAAAGTTTTATTTTAAATCATTTTTTTACTCACACAGAAATTGACAGAAAAAAAAAATGCAGAGATTTCCCATGTAGCTGCAACCTAGTTTTGGCTCTTATTAACATCTTCTATCTGTGTGTCTCACATGGCTTATTAATATCTTATATAATTTGTCATAGTTAATGAACCCATACTGATAGACTATTATTAACTAAAGTTCATATTTCATCTGGATTCCCTTGGTTCTGTCTTACTCTGACCCAGGATCCCATCCAGGATCCCGCATGACACGTAGTCATCACATCCCTGTGGGCTCTTCCTGGCTGTGACAGTGTGTCAGGCTTTCCATGTCATGCTGACCTTGATAGTACTGAGGAGGATTGGTCAGGAATTTTGTAGAATGTCCCCCATTGTCACTGCATGTTCTCAAGGTGAACTGTCACCTTTGATGTTCACTTGGATCATTTGGCAGAGCTACTGTTTGTCAGGTTTCTCCACTTTGAAGTTATTTTTCCTCCTTGCCCATACTGCATGTGTTCTTTTGGAGCAAGTCACTGCGGAGCCCACACTTACGGAGTGAGGAGTTGGCCCCACCTTCTTGATGGCTGAGTGTCTACATAAATTATTTGGAATTCTTTTGCAAAGGAGATTTCTATGCAACTCCATTTGCTTATTCACCTGTGTATACAAATACAGACAGCTAGATAATTACTTTCAGCTTTAGTTATTATTCAACACTACAATTCATTCCTGTGTTGGCCATCAGTAGCTGTTTTTATTGGCTATTATTTTTCATTGATATATATATATTTTTTTAGTACTTACTTACTTTCTGATACTTTAAGATTATCCTGGCTCCTATATTTACTGTCCCAGTTCTAGTATCAGACATTTCTTCAAAGAGCCTGATTCCTTTCAGAATGATAGGAAAACTTACATCTGGCTGCCGAATGAGCACATTGTTGAATGAGCACTTGTCCCTCATTAGCAATGCTAGGACGTTTATGTGTGTGTCTAACTTACCTATACACACCTAATTATAAAGTTTTCTATGTAGAACTGTGTGTATCTATATTAAACTAAACATAAGTTTACGTTGATGTCTCCATCTCTGATCTACTATCACATGAATCATTCTAGCCTTCTCCCCTTGCTAATTTGTAACCTCCCACTTCAACAGTGAGAGACCTGGTTCCTACCATCTGCGACTTATGTAAGTCATTGTTTTATTCCAGATATACATAGTGTGGTTTTACAATTGTTCACAATTGCTTCTGTTGGAAAGAACTTTATAAAATGGAATCCAGTGATGAAGTATAGTTCATTTGCCTTCAGCATACGGATTCTATTCATTTTCAAAGTGACTTAGGTCAACACCATTTTCCCTACACCTTCAGTGAGTTTTTTCCTACATTTGTGTCTTAGTCTGTTTTATGCTCCTGTAACAGAATACCTGAGGCTGGGTAATTTGCAAGTAAAAAAGGTCCTTTTGGCTCACAATGCTGGTGGCTGGAATGTCTGAGATTGGGCAGTTGCATCTGGTGGAGTCTCAGTCTTTTTCACCTCATGGTGGAAAGTGGAACGGGAGCAAGGGGTGCACCAGAGATCACATAGCAAGAGCGAAAGCAAGAAGGAAGCCAAGCAACCCAGACTCTTGTTAACTACCTACTCCTGCAGGAATTAATCCATTCCTGTGAGAGTAGAACTCACTCACCCCCATGGAGGACATTAACCTATTCATGAGGGATCTGTCCCCATGACCCAAACACGTTCCACTGGGCCCCACCGCCCCACACTGCCACATTGGGGGTCAAATTTCAACACGAGTTTTTGCAGGGACAAACCACATCCAAACCATAGTAATTTGTAGCATAGTTAAATTCTTTTTCACATGATATATTCTGTCCTTGGATACTCCACATCCTGAGTAATTTTATTTAATTTGAATAGAGTTTGATTTATCCATTTGGTTGTAAAATTCTGCATATTTTGACCAATGCATAGTGGCAGGTACCCACTATTAAAGTATCATACGGAATGCTTCAAACCCCCACCCCATGGAGCCAATGGCTTCCCATCTGTGTAGTTTGCTTTCTGCAGTCTCATTAAATGAGGTCACACTGTGTGTATTCTCCTCAGACTGTCTTCTTCCACTTAGCAATGTGCATACAAGATTCACTCATGTCTTTGTGTGAGTTGATAGCTTGTTCCTTTCTATGGCTAAATAGTAT
>NW_012101676.1:13787-15807 GCF_000951045.1 Mandrillus leucophaeus | reverse complement strand
GTTTTACAATTGTTCACAATTGCTTCTGTTGGAAAGAACTTTATAAAATGGAATCCAGTGATGAAGTATAGTTCATTTGCCTTCAGCATACGGATTCTATTCATTTTCAAAGTGACTTAGGTCAACACCATTTTCCCTACACCTTCAGTGAGTTTTTTCCTACATTTGTGTCTTAGTCTGTTTTATGCTCCTGTAACAGAATACCTGAGGCTGGGTAATTTGCAAGTAAAAAAGGTCCTTTTGGCTCACAATGCTGGTGGCTGGAATGTCTGAGATTGGGCAGTTGCATCTGGTGGAGTCTCAGTCTTTTTCACCTCATGGTGGAAAGTGGAACGGGAGCAAGGGGTGCACCAGAGATCACATAGCAAGAGCGAAAGCAAGAAGGAAGCCAAGCAACCCAGACTCTTGTTAACTACCTACTCCTGCAGGAATTAATCCATTCCTGTGAGAGTAGAACTCACTCACCCCCATGGAGGACATTAACCTATTCATGAGGGATCTGTCCCCATGACCCAAACACGTTCCACTGGGCCCCACCGCCCCACACTGCCACATTGGGGGTCAAATTTCAACACGAGTTTTTGCAGGGACAAACCACATCCAAACCATAGTAATTTGTAGCATAGTTAAATTCTTTTTCACATGATATATTCTGTCCTTGGATACTCCACATCCTGAGTAATTTTATTTAATTTGAATAGAGTTTGATTTACCCATTTGGTTGTAAAATTCTGCATATTTTGACCAATGCATAGTGGCAGGTACCCACTATTAAAGTATCATACGGAATGCTTCAAACCCCCACCCCATGGAGCCAATGGCTTCCCATCTGTGTAGTTTGCTTTCTGCAGTCTCATTAAATGAGGTCACACTGTGTGTATTCTCCTCAGACTGTCTTCTTCCACTTAGCAATGTGCATACAAGATTCACTCGTGTCTTTGTGTGAGTTGATAGCTTGTTCCTTTCTATGGCTAAATAGTATTCCATTGCATGAATGTACCACAGTTTGGTTATGCATTTTGGGGAGAAAAACCTACCTCTTCTAACTTTGTTCCAGGGTTGGAGACCTTCAAATTAACTGACAATAGATACATTAGTAGGAGAGACAATACTTGGCTTCTTATTCCACAAGTATCATTGTGGGACAAAATTCATCAGATGGCAGGATCCAGTTTACAAAGAGGTAAAAATAGCCCCAAAACAATTAACAAGACTAGAATCTGATAACCCACAATAGCTATAGCTTTCCTTAAAAAAATTTTTTTTTTGAGACAGGGTCTGGCTCTGTCGCCCAGGCTGGAGTGCAAAGGTGCAACAATCTCCGCTCACTGTAACCTCTACCTCCTTGGTGCAAGTGATCCTCCCTCCTCAGCCTCCTCATTAGCTGGGACTACAGTCACATGTCATGGTGCCGATCTAATTTTTGTATTTTTGGTAGAGACGGGGTTTCAACATGTTGCCCAGGCTGATCTTGAACTCCTGGCCTCCCAAAGTGCTGGAATTATAGGCATGTGCCACCATGCCCGGCCAAGCTATAGTTTTCCATTGTTTTGGAAATAGTTATAAATTTCTCTGTAGTACCCATCATTTTTGATCATAATCAAAGTAAGACTATTCTTGTTTTAAAAATAAGTCTAGTTTTGTTAGATTTTTGCTTGATTATTTACGTAAGTGCAGCAAGAACAGGAGATGACCACATAGGTGTTTTCAAGTTTCTTTGCTGGAAGTTTTCATACAGAATCTCAGATTTGATTTTTAAAGGCCTTATTCAGGCTAAAAGCCAAGCTAAGAACATACTATCAAATTTCAGCTGCAGTCCTTATAGCTTTGTGTGAATTCCTCTCTTCTTGAAGCCCCCAAAATATCCCTAAATTCCTGGGCCTACCAGGAAATGACCTTCTTTACTAACCTGTAAGGCTGTGAACCCTGTAATCTAAGTATCAGCCTGGCTTTTCTCAGAGTGCTGTTGGGAATGAAGTTTCTGGTGTTCCAAAAAACAAAACAACAAAAAGAATTAACA
>NW_012101676.1:12595-13296 GCF_000951045.1 Mandrillus leucophaeus | reverse complement strand
CCTTTGGTCATTATGAATAGAGCTTCTGTAAATAATTGCATGGTAGCTTTTATTTAGAAATAACATCAAAGTAGTTGTCAAAATATTTAGGAATGTGATTTTTGGATTGCAAGGTGAGACTTGTTTAGCTTTGGAAAAAACTGCCCAACTTGTAATAGGGGAGGAAAAAGAATTTTCTATGTTTTCGGAATTCTTAGGTGGGACCCTCTGTAACAAATGACAGATTAAAATGAGGAAAACAGGAAAGTTTAAAAATATGTATACCTTATGGATACATGGAAGGTACTCAGGGAAAAATGAGTAAATCTGCAACAGGTGGCTTTCGATTCAAGCATAAATACTATCTTCAACGTAAAGAAAGAAGATTTGAGGTGCAGTAGTGGGGAGTTAACCACCAAAAGCACAGTAGACAAGGGTAAGGTTTGTTATACAGACTTAAGTCCATGCATTCTCCATTGATAAGACTCTTTAGTGATTTAGTTATCCTTCTCCTCTTGGTGCTGAGAGAGAGAGAGGTAGTTTTTAAGTGGGGATTTCCTTTATAGATGTAAATTTTCCTTACACCAGGGTAACTTCTACTCTGTTTTCAGAACTTCCTTGGTCAGCATTTTTTTTCCAAAATAATCAGCTTGGAATAATTCTTAAGCCAAAGGGACATATTTTTGGGTGGCATATTCTGGTTTCCTACCATTATATTTTGG
>NW_012101676.1:7550-12545 GCF_000951045.1 Mandrillus leucophaeus | reverse complement strand
TTACACAATTGGCTATTAGTTTAAAACTTTCTTAATTAGGTAAGGGGAATAGAACAACGAAAGAAAAGGAAGTTGCCAGGGATAGTTAAGGAAGCATCTCCATATAAGGAATGGCATACACTATGGGCTGGGGCTTGTCTAGTTCTGTCCAGACATGCCGGAGCAAGCTAGGACAACTGATTTGGAACACACCTACACACACACACATACATAAAAATAGTGGATAGCAATCTTATAGTAAGAAATTGTGACTTTTTACAATCTTTGAAGAACTTTCCCATTTCTCACAGTGCTTTGTAAGCATTGTCTCCATAAAAGTCAGCCTTACTTACTTAAAATTGCTGGTCGTAACTGATCTTAGGTACACTTCCAAAATATGATATTCCAGTAAAAACCTTGATAATATAACCAAATTTTCCAATTATGTCCTGTTATAAGGTGAACAGATTCTTACTGGACTTTTGGTAATACCTGTATCATCATGAAAATAAGAGTATTCAGTAAGAATTTCAAAATTCTGGAGAGATTAGGCAGGGGAAAAAAGATAAATGCTTCATTTCTGTTTACAAAAGTATAACCTACAAAATTGTTTTAAGTTACAGTTAGATTAAGAGAAAGAGATTTCTTAAATTCAGAAACTAGAACATTAAAGAACCAGCAATGCTCTAAAAAGCTATAAAATTATAATCAATTTTCATCAGTTCATTCAGTGCCATGTAATCAGTTCCAGTCTTGCTGGATCTTGGGTTAGCAGTCTCATGAACCCACCAATTTCTCCACCAGGCTTCTGGAGATCTTCACTGAGTCAAGTATATGGTCTTAAAGTTATTTAAGCAATATCATCAGAAGTCTTTAACCAGAGTACTTGTCATACTCTTTTCCATGAGTCTCAGAGGGAGTCCTGTATCGGAGATGAACATTCTGACCTGTAGCTGATCGCAGGAGCTTTCAAGAAAGCATCAGGGGGAAAAAATATCTAAATGACAAAGATTATGAAATGGCTGTGATTATACCACAATTGAAAAGGATATTCGATTTTTTCTGTGGCATACAACATTTATTTATTTATTTAGAAATGGAGTCTCGCTCTGTCACCCAGGCTGGAGTACAGTGTTGCGATCTCGGCTCACTGCAAGCTCCTCCTCCCGGGTTCACGCCATTCTCCTGCCTCAGCCTCTGGAGTAGCTGTGATTACAGGTGCCTGCCACCACGCCCAGCTAATTTTTAGTATTTTTAGTAGAGAAGGGGTTTCACCGTGTCAGTCAGGATGGTCTTGATCTCCTGACCTTGTGATCCACCCGCCTCGGCCTCCCAAAGTGCTGGGATTACAGGCATGAGCCACTGCACCCGGCACAACATTTAAAATAATAATTGGAATTATGAGTCATAACTCTATACTGGCACATAGCATGGATAAGGAGGACATTGACAAATTTCCAGGAATTTTATATAATTTCTGAAAACGTAACATTTTACCCATACAAATATAACACAGGGAAGGTTAGATATCCGTTTTTATTTGTATCTTTTGTATGGTTTTCCTTATAAAAAATGCATCCTACTTTACTTGCGAAACATGCCCTACTTTTCTTGCATGCTTTGCATAGAGTCGTTTCTAGTTATTCTATTACTTCTAGTAGTTTTATTTACACATATTGATTATAATTTTAATACTTAGTAATCTTTTATTTTCCAGAGAAAACTAGGAAGTAAACAGTTATAAACTGTCATATATTAGTATTCTATAGTAGGTTAGAAAATGTATGAGTATACCATCTCCCAACATCTACAGGGATGTGTTTCCTCATAGTACAATTTCTCATTGTGGCAGACAAAACCATGTTTATTAAAGGGCCAAAATATCTTTAGTCTTTCTGTAAAAATAAGAAGCCAAAAGTATATAAACTTGAATTATTTATGTTCAGTAATCAATGTTTTAGTATTGTATCTTATTTATAAATGGTCTAGATATTTAATGCAAATATTTTACTTAGCTTAACTTTACGGTTAAAAATTACCAAAAGTATTTTGGAAGCTACTATTAAGCAGGTTTACAGTAAACAAATTATTTTTGAAATAATGTTTTTCGCTTTTCACAAGATGGCACCAAAAGTGAAGAAGGAAGCTCCTACCCCTCCTAAAGCCAAAGCCGAAGCGAAGGCTTTAAAGGCCAAGAAGGCAGTGTTGAAAGGTGTCCACAGCAACACACAGAAAAGAAGATCCGCATGTCACTCACCTTGAGGTGGCCCAAGACACTGCGACTCCGGAGGCAGCCCAAATATCCTCGGAAGAGCACCCCCAGGAGAAACAAGCTTGACCACTACGCTAGCATCAAGTTTCTGCTGACCACTGAGTCGGCCATGAAGAAGATAGAAGAAAACAACATGCTTGTGTTCATTGTGGATGTTAAAGCCAACAAGCACCAGATCAAACAGGCTGTGAAGAAGCTCTGGGACATGGATGTGGCCACAGTCAACATCCTGATTTGACCTGATAAAGAGAAGAAGGCTGTCTCTTATACACATCTAGATGTGTATAAGAGACAGATACTGAGCCATGCTACGCTTTCCTAGTTCTCCAACTTGGAGACAGGCTATCGTGGAACTTCTCAGCCTCCATAATTATGTGAACCAATTCCCCTAATGAGTCTTCTCTCATCTATCTATCTACATATATCACATTGATTCTGCCTTTCTGGAGAACCCTGACTAATGTGATTACAATAATACAAAATTCACTAGTTTATACAGAAGACTTGGATTTTGTCTCTGCCCCATTTTATATTTGTATTATAACTGTGTTTCTGGAAAATGGAACACATTTTTATCTTCTTCATATGAGGGCTAAAGCTTTTTTATCGCTAATACTTTTGGAGATTTGTAACAGTTTCTTTTGTTTTGACATACAATCTTACGGAGGCAGAGAAATAATTTTTTTCTGTTTTATTTTTCAGCCCCAGGTGTTTGCTTTTGCAGATTCTTGAGCATGTTGAGAGCCTCCAAGGCATGGAGCAGGGTGCCTAAAGTTTCAGTGATTATAAGGAGTTGAGAGACTCAAATGGGAAAGGAAAGGTCTAAAAGGAGGCAATTTGGAAGATAAAAATTTTCTCAAAGGAGCCATTAAAGTTCTAAATAATTCTTATTCTTAGTAAAGTCATGCAAACAGGAAAGGAAGCAGACAGAATTAGTTCCATAACGGTGGAACACATAGTCAGCAGAGGTTTGAGAAGGGAGAATTTATTCAACTTTGAAGTTCCCATGAAAGGAGCAAGATCAAGATCGCAGAGACACCATGAAACAGAAAGCCAGGAATAACTTCCAACCCAAGAGGAGAACAGAGAGGCCTCAAAACCAAAGCTAGGATAAGAAACTTGTAGCCCAAGAGTTACCTTCCAGACAAAGAAGCCTGAGATTCCAACCCAGCTTCACAGAGGACTCACTCAAAATGTTACTAAAACTGTAGGCTTTTCAATGACTTAGCCATGCATGCAAAAGGCATTCCCTAAGGTGGCACAGAAGATGGAGCCCCCATATCCAAAGATAGCTAAGGAGAAAGAAAGACCCCTGTTGGCAGAGCCAGTAGGCAAAGGCAACAGAAAAGGAGACAAAAATCCTAATGGGATGAGATCCTTTCAGATTTAGGCTTATACAAACTCCTGAGAATTGGCAGGTTGACAGCGATAAATGGGGTACCAACATTTCTACTCACTGGGTTACAAGTTCTTCAGCATCCAAAATGATTAACAAAATGACAATTTCTAGGGCTTTTGTGGGAGAGTATGGAAGGTCTTTTTGAACGTTTTAATGCTGTCAACGGAAGAATGATGACATTCATAAATTTGGAAAGGAGACATTTCTTTATTTTTATGTTTTTTTTTTTTTGAGATGGAGTTTCACTCTTATTGCCCAGGCTGGAGTGCAATGGTGTGATCTTGGCTCACTGCAACCTCCACCTTCTGGGTTCAAGCGATTCTCCTGCCTCATCCTCCCAATTAGCTGGGATTACAGATGCCCACCACCAAGCCTGGCTAATTTTTTATATTTTTAGTAGAGACAGGGTTTCATCATGTTGGCCAGGCTGGTCTCAAACTCCTGACCTCAGTTGATCCACCCGCCTTGGCCTCCAAAAGTGCTGGGATTACAGGCATGAGCCACCACACCCAGTGAGAGATTTATTCCCTATAAAGGGTTGCAGCCTGCAGGATTCTCCTTCTGACAGGCTGGGAAGCATAGCCTCCAGCCAAAAGCCTGAAACAGATGCTTCAAGGGCGATGTAAAGGAAATAGTAATTTATGCTGAGTGGAATTGGCAAAAACATATATTTAATAAACTCTAGGAGGAGTCATGAATATTTATGAGAGGAGAAATGCATGCTTGTGCAATTGAGTTTCTTGTTTCTTCATGGGTCCCATGTACAAAAGATGGCAGTGTTAGCACGATCCCAGGGTAGAGTTTTCAGCCCTCTGACATTAAAAGGTGAAGCAGAGGACATGAAAACTCACTCTGTGCATCCTCTGTACGCAGGCCAGAAACTCTCCGTCATGGGTGGTCTCTTATCAGGCAAGAAAGGAGAGGTTGATATCAGTGGTGGAGCCTTTGAAAGGGCTGGTTTCTGTTTAATCCTTAGGGAAGAAAGCCTCATCATGGTTAGCAAATGAGGGGGTGTAACGAGGTGTATCTGACCCGCATCATCCCATCCTGGCCAAGCTGAGAACTCAATTTTGAAAGTTACTCTGGGGTTCCCTCAGCCAAGAATTGGTCTGTTCAGTCAGTTGGGAGCTTAGGATTTCATTTTCATTTATCAATGCTAATGGGAAAGAGTACACTGTCTTCATGGCAGCTGAATTTGCAGGAAACTCTTTGGATGGAGTTAATGGCAGCCGTATTTTTTCTGGGCCCTCTGCTTTAATTGGATAAAGTAAGTTCTGGTAAGATTTCTTCCTTTATCTTCAGTATCTCAAATGTTTTCATTTAAATAATCTTTATAAGAACTCTT
>NW_012101676.1:4652-6785 GCF_000951045.1 Mandrillus leucophaeus | reverse complement strand
TGCGGTTTTCAGTTATCTACTATGTTGAGCATGTTTTTGTATGTTTACTTGCCATCTGTAGATCATCTTTGGTGAGGTGTCTGTTCAGATCTGTGTGCATTTTTAATTGGGCTGTTTAACTTATTGTTCAGTTTTAAGAATTTTGTATATATTTTGAATACAAATTCTTTCTCAGATCTGTATTTTGCAAATATTTCCTTTCAATATGTGGCTTGTCTTTTTGTTCCCTTCACAAGGTATTTTCCAGAGTATAAACTTTAAACATTAATAAGTCCACATTGTCATGTCTTCTGTGTATATCAACCTTTTGTGTCATTTATTGAAATTCATGACCAAACCCAAAGGCACATAGTTTTTCTTCTGTAGTTTCTTCTAGAAATTGTACAGTTTTGCATTTTTAGTGTAAGGATGATTTTGAGTGATTATTTGTGTAAGTTGTAAAATTTTCATCTACATGCATATCATTTGCTATGATTTCCAATTCATTGTTCCCTCACTATTTTTGGGAAAGACACAGGATAGTGGGCTCTGTTACAGTAGACAGACAGCTAGACATGAACAGGAGGGGGAGCTCCTGGAAAAGGGAAAGTCTGGGAAGGCTCACCTGGAGGGACCACCAAAAATTCACATATTAGTAGCATCTCTAATGCTGGAGTGGATGGGCACTTGTCAATTGTGGGTAGGAGGGAGAAGAGGTACTTACGCAGAAAGAAAGACCCTACAACTCCTCTTAAGATGCCCCAGTCATCATCCACTCTACAGTAAAAATGTCACAATATTGCTAGCTACATGCTGATAAGGACAAAGGGGACATTCTTAAGAGAAACCTGGCACCATAAATACAGATTAGGGCAGAGAAAGACATTCAAAAGAGATAGGTGCAGTAGGTACATATGTGACCGCTGTCAGCCTGCTTGGGATGGCGGGAAGGAGCCCGGTGCCAGAGTGGATTCAGATCAATCACCACACATGTGTCTCAACCAACAGTGAGGAGGTCCCATAAGCCTAAGTGGGGACCTAAGGCAGTAGCAGGAAAACCAAAGAAAACAGGGGCAGACCTGAGACAGAGGCAGGACTGTGAAGTCCAAAATAAAATTCCCTGCACAGGACTCTTAGGCTGCTTTCCTGCACAATCAGCCTCCCTATTTTTCTACAATAAGCTCTTCACACTGTATTTTTGTCAATGAAGTTATCTGTCATCTTTGTACTGTCTCTTGGTGAAACTCTTTCTTCCAAGTTAGAAAAGAACTGGGACATCAGCTCTCCCCAGTAATAGCTCCCTTTCAGTTTGAATTTCCAGAACTGATAGCACTTAATAACTGGCGCTCTGACTTTAAGTGGTGCACGAGGCGGCCAGTAGGGGGCGCCAGCCGTCACACCTGGAGCAAGAGGGTCCTGCATAGTCCCCATCTGTCTGCAGGTGGTGTGCTGCCACGACACTGCCAGCAAGAGGGCCCGGCAGTGTCCCTCAGCACCAGCAGAGGGCGTACGATGAGTATACCGTGAGCAAGAGGATCCTGCAGTGTCCTTAGCTGCCACCAGGTGGCGCAAGGGCGCCACACCATGAGCAAGAGAAGCCTGCAGTGTCCTGGTTGGCAGCAGGGGGCGTGCTGCCACCACACTGTGAGCAAGAGGATCCCGTAGTGCCCCAGCGGCCAGAAGGGGGCGTGCCCCCACTACAAGGCAAGCAAGAGGGCCCGGCAGTGTCCCCAGCTGCCAGTTGGGGAGCCAGCCGCCACTTCACTTGGAGCAAGAGGGCCGGGCAGTGTCCCCAGCTGCCAGCATCGGGGGTGCTGCTACTACACTGTGACCCAGAGAGCCCTGCAATGTCCCCAACTGCTAGCAGGCAGCGTGCCGTCACTATACTGCAAGAGGGCCCTGCAGCGTCCCGTCGCCAGCAGGGGGCGCTGGCCACCACTGTAAGAAAGAGGGTCCTGCAGTTGCTCTAGTCGCCAGCAGGGGGCGCAGTGGCACAGCACTGTGAGCAAGAGGGCCCTGTAGTGCGCGACTGCAAGCAGAGGGCACCCGAGGCCGGCTTTTCAGATTACTTATGTTCCACCCGTCTCTGCGCGGCTCCCCCGGCGCCCAGCGTCTTTGCGTCTGCACCGCGCCCCATCAAGCCCACGCGGCGTG
>NW_012101676.1:2274-2816 GCF_000951045.1 Mandrillus leucophaeus | reverse complement strand
CCTGCGCCAGCTTGCGACACTACGCCAGCGCCGGCGCTGTCTCTTTGTGAGGGCGGAGCTGCGTTCTCCTCAGCCCAGAGCCGGAGAGCATCGCAAGGGCGGAGCTGTGTTCCCGTCTGCACAGACCTCGGGGGTACCGTGAAGGCGGAGCAGCGTTCTACTCAGCCCAGACCCAGGCGTAGGGGGCACCGCCAGGGCGGAGCTGCTTTCTGCTCAGCACAGACCCGGGAGACGCCGCCAAGGCGGAGCAGCCTTCTCCTCAGCACAGAGGTTGGCGGCACCGCCTCGCTTTGGGAGAACTTGGGGCCGCATCCACTGTGAATAAAATCTCTTGTTGGTAGCCCTGAATAATGAGGTCAGAGACTAATTAGTATGGTTCAGTGCAGAAAGCGGGAAACCAAAATCACCTCTGAATCCGGCGCACCGAGGTTCTCCCCAACCAAGGGTTAGGGTTTTAGGGTTAGGGTTAGGGTGTTAGGGTTAGGGTCAGCGTAGGGTCAGGGTAGGGTTAGGGTTAGGGTTAGGGTGTTAGGGTTAGGGTT
>NW_012101675.1:113671-113982 GCF_000951045.1 Mandrillus leucophaeus | reverse complement strand
ATATTTAATACTACTCAGATCAAATAGCAAGACAACAAATTTCCAAGTAGACTATAGAAAAATACTTTCTTAATGCATCAATGGCAGTCCTTTCTCCCTCTCACTCAGCAAGGTAAGAACCAAGTAGTGCATTTCTTGAAAGTCTCAGGAATTAAGGATTTAAGTTACAGTAACGGGTAAGGTTTTGGCCTTAAGCTAAACACAGGAGTTAACTAGAAGTCTACAAAAGGAACAATTTAACACTTGCCCACAGCTCTACCTATTTCTAGAATGTTAGTCCATCAAGAACATACATGCAGGGCAAAAGATAG
>NW_012101675.1:113180-113491 GCF_000951045.1 Mandrillus leucophaeus | reverse complement strand
ATATTTAATACTACTCAGATCAAATAGCAAGACAACAAATTTCCAAGTAGACTATAGAAAAATACTTTCTTAATGCATCAATGGCAGTCCTTTCTTCCTCTCACTCAGCAAGGTAAGAACCAAGTGGTGCATTTCTTGAAAGTCTCAGGAATTAAGGATTTAAGTTACAGTAACGGGTAAGGTTTTGGCCTTAAGCTAAACACAGGAGTTAACTAAAAGTCTACAAAAGGAACAATTTAACACTTGCCCACAGCTCTACCTATTTCTAGAATGTTAGTCCATCAAGAACATACATGCAGGGCAAAAGATAG
>NW_012101675.1:111320-113072 GCF_000951045.1 Mandrillus leucophaeus | reverse complement strand
TTAAAATCATTTCAAAGGAAGCTAGCACATACTTACTCCATAATTAGTGGCTCATCTTGAAAAGTCCTATTGAGTATGGTCATATTGTTAGGATCTGCAAAAAGATATATAGCAGTCTTTTTATATTACTTTTGATATCTACACTTAGGAAAAAATATTCTTCTACTCTTTTCAAGATTTATCTCTAATTTATTCCAACTATTATTATTAAAGAGATACTATAAATCTAGTTCAAATGAACAAGCTTGCAAAGACAAAATATTGGGAAGTACATTCTACAGTGAAGACTAGCATTACAATAACTTCCTTTTGAGGTATGCATCTAAATATTTGCTAGCTGAGTCTTTGTCTTTACACAATTTAGTACTAGAGAGGCTGACAGTTAACAAGGATTTTGTGTAAAGAAGGCCATATATGCAAAACTTCCTGGCTCTAAAATGCACATGCTTATATACAAGCTTTGTACATGGTACTCCTTCTGTAAATATTTATTGATTTAATGAATATAATGTATTGAGGTTACTGTTTACGTTCCCAAATGGTGCAGACAACACGACTGA
This sequence comes from Mandrillus leucophaeus, assembly GCF_000951045.1. Taxonomy (NCBI): domain Eukaryota; kingdom Metazoa; phylum Chordata; class Mammalia; order Primates; family Cercopithecidae; genus Mandrillus; species Mandrillus leucophaeus. The sequence goes on along the minus strand of NW_012101675.1, from coordinate 112,512 downwards.
AATTTGACTCCAGGAACAAAGTTGCCTATTTAGGTATAACTAATTGGCTTTTCAGATATGGCTTGATGATTTGTGACTAGGGAAGGTAGACTGACTCTCCAACTATACTTCAACTTTGTTGTGCTTTCCTGTGCTGAGGAGACTAGAAACCAAAAATAGCATTTTCCAGATATCGTTGCATCTGAGATGCTGAATAAAAGTTAAGCCTTGCCAATCAGATACACTGTGAGTCTTAAAGGCATGAATGAGGCAAAGGCTGTTTCTCTGCTATTTCTATCTGTGTATGCTCACTGAATTTGGGAGTATCAAGAGACCAGGTGCAGCATTCATTTTGCTAGGAGAAATCACTGCAGGCACAGCAAGCATCATTCTGGCAGCAGTTGTGTAACTAGCCACTTCTGATAGTGGAAAGAGGCAGAAGCTTTTCTGATGATACTGGGATTGCTCCTGAAAGCTTATTATTTAGCCATCCCAATAATTCTGTGAGCCATTAAAACCCTTTAATAAATCTCTGTCCTCTTTAAGCTAGTAAGAGTGAAGTTTGTTAGTGAAGTGACCCCTGCCCAGTTCAGGGTTGAAAAAGAAAAATCAGGAAATAAACTTTGAAAAAAGTTTTTACAATTATTGACACCCAAGAACAGTATTTTTGAACTGATTTCAGAACAATATTTTGTTACATTTACCTTCATATTCAATGATAAATATTAAAAATTTTAAAACAAATTCACCTAACGTTTGATTTTGTCCCCAGAAGATAACAGCTCCTAATTCACTCTTGGCATAATTTTTGGGAAGATATGTCAGAAGGACATCCATTTGAGAATCTCCATCATAATCCCCAGGGACTACACTTGTTATCAATGCACTGTGATTCCTAAAAGAAACAAGCATTTACAAATATCAGACAAGTTGTAATGGAAAAGGACAACTCTGTATTTCTACCATAAAAAAATATTTTCAATGAAAAACTTAAAACCTCACATAACTGACCGATTGCCTTCTCTTTCCTATCTTTTCACCCCAGATGTATTTAGACCTCTTTGGTCTACAAAAGAGTTCAGAATGAATGCAGAAGAGTCTCAAGAAACAAGAGAAAACTGAAATATGTCAAGAGAAAACGTGTTTATTATGTTCAAGCAATGGCTAGTATAGTCCTTCTATATAGTTCCTTTGTCAAGGACACTAAGACATT
>NW_012101675.1:108449-110024 GCF_000951045.1 Mandrillus leucophaeus | reverse complement strand
GCTTTATTCTCTCATCCAATGGTTGAATTATGTCAAAAAAAAAAAAAAAAAAAAAAAAGGACTTAGAATTTAGAAGAGAAAGTTGAGAAAACCTCCTGCAAAGGAAAACAAAACAAAACAAAATGATAAAAATAAGAAACAGATAAGATAAAGGAACAAAGGAGGAACCCAGGAAGACTAATAATCAATTGATAGGCATTCCTAAAAGAGACAAACAAAAAAATTTTTCAAAGAAATATTTAATAATGCAAGAGTTTCAAAATGCCCCCAAGGATAGAGGTCTCTAGCTGGAAAGGGCCCACATAATGCCTAGCATAATAAGTAAAGAATAATCATTCCTGTAATTGCAGCACTTTGGGAGGCGAAGGTGGGTGGACAGCTCCAGCCCAGGATTATGTGGTTACAGTGAGCTATGATCATGTGACTGCACTCCTTTGTCACCTGGGTGACAAAGACCCTGTCTTTATCAAAAAAGAAAAACAGATCTATACCAAAGCACATCATTATGAAATCAGAACAAAATGGAAAAAGAAGAGACTCCAATAGCTTCCAAAATTAAAACAATTTACATTTAAAAGATTAGGAGAAATAATAGGATTGAATTTTAAAACAGCAACCCATGAAGCTAGAACACAATAAGCTAATTACAGTGTTAAGAGCGGGTAGAGGCTGGGCGTGGTGGCTCAAGCCTGTAATCCTAGCATTTTGGGAGGCCGTGGCGGGTAGATTGCCTGAGCTCAGGAGTTTGAGACCAGCCTGGGCAACACAGTGAAATCCCGTCTCTACTAAAATACAAAAAAATTAGCCAGGCGTGGCACTGTGCACCTGTAGTCCCAGCTACTCAGGAGGCTGAGGCAGGAGAACTGCTAGAACCAGGGAGGCAGAGGTTGCAGTGAGCTGAGATTGCGCCACTGCACTCCAGCCTGGGAGACAGAGCGAGACTCTGTCTCTAAAAAAAAATAAAAAATAAAAAGTGGGTAGAAAAAGGTTTTAGACATAACAGGACTTATCATGCATCCTTTCTCAGGAATTTCCTGGAGGACACACCCCCGTGAAGTAAACGAGGAAATTTCTTTTTTTAAATGGGGAAATTCCCCATAGAGTAAGTCTGCAAAAGGCCTGGAGAATGAATCCAGACTGGATAGCAATGCAGAGGATCCAATGGGAAAAAGAAAAATGCATGATAGGTATATGGTAGATATGACAGAATATCTGCAAATAAATTAAGGATATGTACATAGAAAACTATGCAATCTATTTTTTAAAAAGCAATCATTTATCCCAGCAGGGCAAGCTGCACAAAAAATTAAATACTGTCCCAGCACGTTGGGAGGCCAAGGTGGGTGGATCACCTGAGGTCAGGAGTTTGAGACCAGCCTGGCCAATATGGTGAAATCCAGTCTTTACTAAAAATACAAAAAATTAGCCAGGAATGGTGGCGGGTGCCTGTAATCCCAGCTACTTAGGAGACTGTGGCGGGAGAATCGCTTGAACCCGGGAGGCGAAGGTTGCAGTGAGCTGAGATGATGCCACTGCACTCCAGCCAGGGCAACAGAGTAAGACTCCGTCTCAAAA
>NW_012101675.1:74681-108399 GCF_000951045.1 Mandrillus leucophaeus | reverse complement strand
AAAAAAAAAAAAAAAAATACTGTACATTATTTGGTTTTGAAGTACATAGACACTACATGGTTAAAATGTAAACAATGATTACTGATTCAACAAAAAATTATGATTTAACTACACTGGGACAATGTAGATAAATTAAGTTAATAAAAAACAAGAAATGAATAACAATGATAATTCAAGAAATTAGTGTAAAATTTTATTTTAAAATATGGTAATAAACACTAGAAGAATCAGCTACAGGTTTTAAAAGTGGTTGCATCTGAGAGAGAAATATCGGTGTGGGGGAGTATAAGGGTGAAGAACAGATTATTTTTCCTTTGAAAAATATTCTAAATTAAAACACAAACAAGAGTTTCTAAGTTTTGAAAGTACATTGCATTCATTAAAAATTTAATTGGAATATTTGTTTTAACTTATCAGAACATATGCCATTTACATCCTTTAAATTTCCTTAATTTCTAATCAGAAAAAAAATCACCTCTATGCAGTTAGTCCACTTCTCATATACACTCATCAACTTCAGTTTCTTCCCCACTCCAAGCATGCTGACATTCACTACCCAGGAACACTTCTCAAGGGAAATAAGTTCCTGTTTATCCATTTATAACTTTCCCCTCAAAGTTCTTGTTCAAGGCCATTTTTTTTTAACATGAGTTTGAGTTTACTTAAAATACTGTAGAGTCTGAGAACTAATTAGTCCACACAGGGACTTTTTAAAAACAGTTTCCTAAGTAGTCTTGTAATCTTCTATCAACCAATTCATTCTGGACCTAGTTTACAAGGAAATCAATTTAAAATACTGTTTTCATCATCTCTCCTTTGCACAAGGACCTGATGATTCCCCTCTTCTAATGGGACTGCGTTCAAAGTCTTTTTGATATTTCTGAAGGCTACCAGTCTCATGAAAGCTTCTTATCTCATGTTCTTAGTCCTTAACTCCCTGAAGTGTACCTTCCACTTTTGTCAGGCAGATCTTTCTACCTCCTATTCACAACATGCTGTTGTTACTTTTATCTCTTATAAATGCTCTGTCCCCAAAGTTGAAAGTCTTCATCTAACTTTTTACTTATACTAAGGTCAAGCTCAAGTTCCACGACTCTGGAAGCTGCCCCTTTGGCCTGCACTGACCCATCTCTTCTTGCTTGAATTCAGACTGTCACAAATGCTTGCTCCAAATGTAGTTTGTAGTTTCAAATGAATGTAGTTTCAAAACTGTGTTGGGTCACTATCATGGAGGTAGAGGTGTGGGAGTGGTCACTGTTTCATGTAATGCCAACCACAGAAAAGAAAAATAACTATTACTTGAACATTTAAAAGATTCAGATAACCAAACTTGAATTCTTTCCAAGTCAACCTTAAAAACTCACCATCTATCAGTCAATTAAACAAAAAAAATTAGAACACTGACTTTTTCCCCACTGCAAAATGGGCCACTCTTCCATAAAACACAACACATGGCTAACACAATGAGACTACTGTGAGTAACTGCTCCCTCAAGATGAGGCACAGAACGAGACACATTCAAGAAGGGGTATGAGATTGCAAGGAAATAAAGGGTGTTTATATAGAAACAAACCTGGATCTACTTAAATTTATTTCTTTAAAGTCATTTTTAAACTTTGGTATTTTCACTATTTTTCCAAAAAAATCACTTCCTACTCATATCTCACAACTAGTGGTTTTGCATCCCAACATTACAGGTAAGGCTGACTTTAAAGACAATCCAATCAGCTACGGCATATCCATTATTACATTAGTGACTAATGTTTTATCAAAATAATCATATTTGTACTTACTTGAAAGATACCTTTACTTTAGGTTTAAAATAGGGTGCATTCTGGTCTGCCAAAAAGACGATTAAGTCGTTTCCTAAAGGAAACAAATATATGATATTAGAAAAATGTTTCTTGGTAAGATACCCCATCAGTGGTTATAAGAAGGTTTCTGGGCACTGTTTTCAACAAGAAAACTTTTATTCTACTCCAGTTCATCTGCCCTCTCAAGGATAGTTCCACTAGGCCAATGGAGAGGCCTAACATTGTATCACAAGTTCAATGTTCAAAGTAGCAGAGGAATAGAAAGGATGAACATGGGAAAAAGCAGCTGATCAAGAGAAACTGAAGCCAGTGGATTCTGCAAGGAGTCAGATTGGTTGACTTAAAAGAACCATATAAAGAAGATGCCTTATAACTATACTACATGTCAAGACTTGTCTTCCCCGAATCTAGCAATGCTGCCTCTTGTAAGGCTGTTTGGTTCATTACACAGATGCATCACACCAAAGATGCAGGGACTCCCATTGTAGATATCTGACAAGGACATAATTAAGCATGTGAGCATAAAACGCTGAATCCTCCAAGACCCTTCTCCTATTGGGCCATCCTCTAGAGGCTGACACATTCTTGGAGCTCAATTAGCACTCATTGAGACAGACTTTTGGAATTGTTTAATCAAACACAGGCCATCTTTAAAGTCAATGCTACTCTCTGTATCCAGTTTGGACAGAGTGGCAACAAGTTTTTGGCAGTACATTGCAAAATGAGGAGTCAAAAAGATTGGGAAAATATTCAGGGTCCGTAAGAGGCTCCTGCATCCTGGCAAGGGCCCCAAGAAGTCTGGTTCAGGATCCTGTCAGACAAGCTCTGAGTAGCTCTTCCTTCCTTCCTTCCTTCGTGGCATTGATCTTTAAGCAGCACCTGCTTCTGTAGGTACTCAAGAACGCTAAGACCCCCTAATGCCCACTGTCAGCATTAAGATTTATAAAAAAGTTAGTTTAATGATGGTCAAAGGAAATAATTTCCAAGAACAAGTTAGCAAAGAAAGTAGAGATTTGGAACACTAAAGTGATGACCAAGGTGAGGAAAGTGTACACGAAAGAACAGGCAGCTCAAGAGAGAAATTTCTGTAGTTTGAGACTGCTTTCCCAAGGAGGCATTGGTTTTATCAGTGGTCCCTGCAAAATGCTTGTGTGAGCTGTTGAGTGTTTACGCCCTTGGAAGGGTACATTTGCTTCAAAGAAAGCTGTGGCCTTGACAAAGGGGGGGCGGGGGGCGAATTAGGTAGGTGGGGAGGCAAGGAGAAGCCCCCTATGAGAAGACATTGTCAAGCTGCACCTTTTCCTGTTCATCAACGGGGAAGGAAGACGGAAGCAAAATAGAATGGAATGAGAGGGCCTTAGGAGCGAACGTTGAGGCAAGCTACAAAGATTCCTAAGAATCAGGAAGCACTTTGGAAGGCAAGTGATTCCACAGGGAGGAAAGGGAAGGGTGACTGGGAGAAGGCTGCAGACTTCTTAGGAAAAAAACGGGGTGCTGTCAGGGGGTAGGTCAAACTGTAGGGTGGCTGGGTCAGAACTTGGGGTTGGAAAGGGTGGTGCAAAAGGGCAAACTGTCAATAATGCTAAAGGGAAGGCCACAGGGCTGGGAGAGAAAGGCCAGGAAATGCTAAAGGACCGGTCACTGGGCAATGGGTTTAGGGAACATCGGGAGGGGCACACGGACAGCGAACAGAGGGAGGGCCCGGCAAGCACTGACTTTCCCGCAGCACGAAGAGGTCCGTCTGCTTGTCGGAGTTGAGGTCCCCGAAAGCCGCAAGGGTGCCCCAGGCCTCGGCCCCAAAGAGCTCGGCCGTGACGTTGTGCAGCGCCCGCGCTGGGACCGGCCCGACTCCCAGCAGTGCAAGCCCCGTGAGGAGCGGCGACAGGAGCGCCCAGGAGCTCGGCAGCCGGCCCGCCGCCGCCATGGCAGCCCCTCGGCCCCCGCCCGCCGGCCCAGCGCCGCGCTTGACGGCAGCCGTAAAGCACCGCGTTACCGGCCGAGAGAGTGACTAGCAGCCCCGGGACGCGTAAGAGCCGCTGCCGGATCCTTTTTCTCTCTCCCACTAGGGCTGCCCTTCCGACGCTAAAAAGACAGTGGAGCTAGGGTGAAAGCCGCCTTCACGCTCACTTCCGGCAGGCGCGCCTCCCGACAGTGTCGTGCGGGGGGCGTGGCCGAGCAGGCATTGCTGACAGGCGGCCCCGGGGGCGGTGGCCAAGGCGGCGGCGGGAGCGCGATGGCGGGGGCGGCGGGGCTCACGGCCGAAGTGAGCTGGAAGGTCTTGGAGCGAAGAGCTCGGACCAAGCGCTCAGGTTTGGCTGGCTGGGGCGCCGCCCCCCTCCCCGAGTACCTGGGGTGGTGCTTCTCCTCAAGCACCTTGGTGGGAGGCAGGTGGGGGCCCTGGGAATGAACCTGTGCCCCGAGTTCTCCCTTAGAAACAGTTGGCGGCCCTGACCTTGCTTCTGATATCTTCATCCACCTCTAAAAATTAGGTGGCGGTGCCTACTCCATTGTGTGTGTGCCCCCGACTCTATTCAACTTATGATCCCCACTCGGAAAGTAGGCAGCGGTCCGGACTTCCCTTAGAGTCTTCTAACTTAAAAATCTGGCGGCGGCACATTCCTGGGAAAGGGAATGTGTCCTCCCTGTGAATGTTCTCCCCAAAAGTCAGATAGCTTAATCAGATCAAGTCAGATGTAACTACGATCGGGCTGCAGAAAGCCGGCGTCTGCTCCTTGCCTTATGTCTTATATCCCTTTTACATTCCCACAGGTTCTAAGCAGTAGACCTGTCATCTGTCTAGCAGAAATTGAAGGAGACTGGGCCTCAGATCTTGAAGTGCATAGTTAGGGCTCAGAAGGAAAAGGGGCTCCTTAAGTGGTTCCAGGTTGTGTGGTTACCAAGCCAGAAAGCGTAGAGGTCAGAAGGTGCCTTGCAGGCAGTTTTAACAGTTTCAAGTGTCCCGAACTGACTTGTTCAAACTGCAAGTCATGACTTGTGGCATTATCAGCACTTGTGGCTGATGACTCCTCTAAAAGCTGGGATTAAAACTTCCCGTATTCCTGGCTGGCTGGATATAATCTTGAGCAAAAAGCATGTACTTAAACAGGAAAGGTGGAAGGCAGAATACAGGTTTTCAACTAAGGAGCTTCCCTTTTAGAGAACTGCATCATTGCGGGGGCGGTAGTGTGAAAGGCCTTAGCTAGGAAAATTAACTTTGCACTTGCATTGATATTAAGAAATTATTTTCGGCCGGATGCGGTGGCTCATGCCTGTAGTCCCAGCACTTTGGGAGGCCGAGGTGGGCGGATCACCTCAGGTCAGGAGTTCGAGACCAGCCTGGCCAATCTGGTAAAACCCCATCTCTACTAAAAATACAAAGCTTAGCTGGGCGTGGTGGCGGGCACCTGTAACGCCAACTACTCGGGAGTCTGAGGCAGGAGAATTGCTTGAACCTGGGAGGCAGAGGCTGCAGTGAGTGGAGGTCACACCACTGCACTCCAGCCTGGGTGACAGAGGGAGACTCCATTTCAAAAAAAAAAAAAAAAGGAAAAAAAGAAATTATTTTCTCAGCTAATATGTCCCCCTTATGTTTTGGGCTTTTCCCATTTATGAAGTTCTTAGTTGTCTGTTGTGCACTTTTTTTTTTTTTTTTAATTTGGAGAAAGTAAATCTAATTTCTGAAAATCTAATTTCAGAAATCATACACCCAACATTCTGTTTTTTATACCTTACAAAAAGTTGAGCTTTATTTACTCAGAGTTATAGTAAAATTACCAACTGTGAAGTATGAGGTAATTTTTTCAAAAAGTAGTCCTTAGTACTACTAAAAATCAATAAAGTGACTTGGAATAGTTAGATGTATTTGTTTCACACTTTTTCTTAAATTGTTTTTGAGTCATATAGAAATACTGAGTTGGCTACTAACAATGTGGCTATCTGGATATAAAAGTGTTATTGGATTGGTTATATCTAAACAGAGAGTAACTGGAGTTTTCTTACAGGGACCTGAGTACTGCCCCCAACACATATTTTTGCAAGATTTCTCTTTTCCTTTCATAAGCGCATAGAGTTTATTTTCTTCGTTAGTCTTTGTTTCCTCTGAAATGCATGTCGTTAACAGTAAGCTTTGAAAACCTTACTTCTCTTTTCTTAGCTGAGAAAAAAAATTTTAGTGTTAACTGTTGTTGAATGCAGTTATGTAAATCCACTTTTATATGCAAAGTGCATAGTATCAATGTTGAATGTTCCTGTATGTTTACATCCTAGTAGTAAAAAGAGATACCACTTGAATTCATTACTCCAAATTAGTAGTTAAATTTGAGGTTTCAGATTCTTATAAGTATATGAAGTACAGATGATAAAGTTAGTAACTCGAGTTAAAAACTTCCTGTGTCATTAAAAGCAGTCAACTTGATTCTGTTTGTTACTTTTAGAAGAATATATAAATGGAGCTTTGTTAGAAACCGACTAACCTGCCTGGAGCATAGAGTCCTCCTCACAGAGTTCTGAGCATTGTTACATAGTAGCATAATTACTTCACTGCACAATAGAGGATACTACTTTTATGTAATATTTAATAAGTGGATATTATATAGTTCCTGTCTCATCCATATGAGCAAGTGTAATTTATCAAAGCAAAGAAAATCACATATTCAAGTCATAAAAGAGAAAATAAAATTATAATGATCCTCAGTTACTGCCTTTGTTGCGCACTGCATCATGTTAATAACTGCTCACACTGCTTTCAATTAATTTAACACTGATTGCTTCTAACCTTTACTAAACAGTTTTAAAATTGCTGTAGCTTAGCCTGCGACGCTTATGATTAGAGCCAACAATTTGAAATGGCCTGCTCACCTGATGCAGTCGTCTCTTCGTCTTCTACTTTCTTAAGGTCTGGTAAGTGTTGTAGACCCCAAAAGGGTCACTTGGTAATTTTAAATACCTTTGTTTCTGACGGTTGATTTCACTATAAGATATCATTATGTCTTTATTTCTTGTTTGGTGGGCCCAGGCCTGAGTACCAGGCTGGTGTTAGGTTTAACTTTACATTGTGTTTTGAATGTGGCCTATTGTGTTCTTCTCATGTGGGGTTTGAAAAGGACAGAAAGTGGAGTGCCAGCCCTGATACTTGCAAGCTGTTTGAGCAGAGGCAGTTCCTCAGTGTCTGGGAGCTCCCATTGTCAAATGTGCACATAGTGTATTTTTTTAAATGATTTTTGTCTTCTTGCCACAAAGGAAGTAACTTTTACAAATTAGGAATCTTTGGTCAACATCCCACTTATCTATTCTTCATCAGCTTACTGTGAAGCAGGTTATTAATATATACGTTTTCATAGACAGGAAGTGACTTACCCCAGGGAATATTTTAAGGACATGTGCTTTGGCCTTTATCCTGTGCCATCCTGGTGTAAGGGCTGGAACAGATGTTGGCACAATGGCTCTTTGACTGTTGTGTTGATGCACCCCTTTGAGAGCTGGATGAAAGCTATGGAATTGCTCTCCAGATGTGTGCACAGGATTTTGAAAACAATCTGAGTGATTCATGGACCCAGACATGATTACCTATGCATTCCCATTAGGAACTAGGTCTTTGGATGTATTCAGTCTCACTTTAGGGAAGAAGACACACATTTCGTTAGGTGGCCACATAGCTGAAATGAAAACCGAAACATTTAGAGCACTTTTCTGTAGTTATGGCTTAACTTGAGCCATTTAAAACCTATTATGTGCTAGAAAACCCGGAGAAGGCTGCTGGTAAGAGGCTACTTTTTCTATAATGCCTTTTAAGCAGAATATTTCAAGCCTCAGGACTCACGAACAGGCAAATGTGAGATGAGCACCCCCAAACACAGTGAAAACTCCTTGGCTTCACCATAGCCTTTCAGAAGTGTTTCTCCCTCTTCATTCATTTTCATTTATATTTCAAGTCCTGTTCTGGCAAGATAGAGGAGGAAAATCTTGAAGAAAATAAATAAGAAATAGCTTAAGGAAGAATCAAACAGGAGAAAACAAAAGCTCTTTAAGGAACTAAAATGATTTCTATCTCTGGGTGTCATCTGCTAAATGAGAAAATATTATATGTAACAATGCCAATTGATTTCTGATTCTTTGAACTAAAAGAACAGGAGGACATATATCTCTAGACTCTGCTTTCTTTCATTATAAGCACCGAGCTCTGTTTTCCATCTTGGCTCTTCTACTAAGAATTAAAGTGGTTTTAAGCACTAGCAGAGTCATTCAGTAGTAACGGGGAAATAGAATGTTTAAAGACAGCTTTTATGCATCAACAGTCCTGAAAATTTCTAAACCCAAGAATTGTGCTTTAACATTACATAGAGTGTTTGAAGGCATATACAAGAAGCTTTTCCAGTACTGTATCATCAAATTTAAATAGAATGCACCAAGAAACAGACTAGAAAAATATCAAACTTTAGTGTTATAATCCGTTTTAAAGAATGAATCTTTATAAATTACTTTCAGTGTTGGCACTTTTTTGGGAGTTCATCTAACCAAAACTTACTAAAACTATAAAGACACACTTAAAATTTGTATCTGTTAAAATAATAAGTACCATTCCTGCTGGTGTTTAGGCTTAACTTTGCATTGTGTTTTGAATGTGGTCTGTCGTGTTTGCATTTAAGTACTCTGAGTGGTTTGCATTTATAATTTCTTATTTAGAAATACTCCATTTATATTGGAAATGATTTGCTTTCCCCTATTGTAGTTCTTTAGACATTATCTTTTAGGCATATGTTTTATTGTGCGATTTCATTTGACAATTATTTTAAAGCATGTCCTTGCTTCACAGCTGAGCTTTTCATTGGTACTTTGGCCAGAAACTATCCAGTACTGCCAAACGTGAAAGCCAGTAGTATCTTGATTTTGAAAAATTCATTTTCAATGTACCTGCATTGTTTTATGTATTTTAACACTTCATATTCCTTTTGGATATGTTTCTTCTTTTGGTTTTTTTCTTTGTTTCTCCTCTTTATGGAATTTAGCGTGAGTCCTATATTTCTGTGTGTGCATGCTTGAGCTGTGCTCTGACTGCTAATGTACTAGTATTTGCTGCGGTTGAAAGAAATTTGTTTTGACTGCTTAAACTGAAAGAGGGATCTAGATATTCAGGTTTTTCTTTAAAGACCTTTGAAGTAAAATGTACAAGACCATGAATTTATAAAGAAATTCAACAGCCAAAATAAGTTAAATAATTATTAGAGAAGGAATGTAACATTCAATACCTTAGATTGCTTCCATTTCTCATGTGGCCACTACGGTTATATTAAGTTAGTTAGCAGAGTTGGTCAGCTGTAGCAATCACCTTGGCAATACAGTTCAATTACTTGGAATAATGGTTATAGCATATTGTGATGTGGTAAGAAACAGCTTGGCACTTTTGCTTTTATTCTTAAATGACAAAGATAATTTAAGAGATTATTCTTTTTTATAATGCCTCATGAGCTTATCTACCTTGGCTCCCTAAGTTTATCAGGCAGCTGATAAGTGAGCTTCAACATAGTACTTGAGTCTTTTCATTTACTTGTTTCTCTTTATGTTCTTTGATTAACTTTCTTTTGTTAATTTAATTTGATGGGCAAATCAGTACCTGTTAAAATTTTATTGTATATTCTGGGCAAAACAAAACTTTGAATTGTATATGCCTGACATTGTTTTTTTAAGGAATTTATATAGCAGCCTTGTTTTCAGTTAACTAATCTAACCATCAACTAATCAAAAAGATGATTCTTGTGATTGGAAGAGAACATAGGCCCAAGTCTCCTGGACTCTTGTGGGTTGTGGCCTCCTTTAAGAGCCGAATGAAAGGGTGTACATTTGGTGTTCACCTACACCTGGGTCTGATTCAGGCTTTATTGTTTACTACCTGTATGATCCTGAGGAAGCTATATCTTTTTGAGATTCAGCTTCCCGCTTTGTAAAAATGATGTTAATAAAACCTACCTGGAGAGATTATTGTGAAGATCAAACAAGATGTTATATGCAAAACACCTGATATTTAGTAACTGCTCAATAAATTTTAGTTATCTTTCCTAAAAATATGTCTTTTACAATATTGCTGATGTGTATTAAAGACTAATGACTTATATACAACAAATACGATTTCTTATCTCTCTCTCTCATTTTGATATGTATGCTCAAAATAGCCATTTTAAGAAAATCTGTCATGCTTAAATACAACTAGCTTGAATCAGATTACTCAGAATTTAATATTAATAGAGCTGTGTTATTTAATATGGCCCATTCCATTTTGTAAATTTAGCTCTTATTTTACTCTATGTCCATCTTATTTTTGTCAGTAATCACTATAACTCTAAAGAAATTGTTTCTGACAGTTTCCATGGAAACTCCTATTAGATAGCAGGTAGAGCAATTGTTATTTTATGTGTACTTAAAAGATATTTTTGTCTCAGATATGCACTGGGCTCCCTTCATGTAAGATGGAATTCTCAGAAGCACTCCTTGATTGTATCCTACTTGGAACTCTGACCTCTTACTAGTACCTGCCCTGTAATCTTATAAGATTTAGGAAATAGAGGCCATATCATATGACTTAACTCCCTTGGCATGAATCTCATTGACCCTCAGGCTTACTCTCTTTCTGTGTCATATTGCCCAGCAAAAATGATGCTTCACATTTCATAAGTGAAGTGGTTTCATGAAGAGCGCAGCAGCTTGTCTCACTGCTTTAGATTATCACCAATACTCACATTGTGCATTCTAAAAGCTATTTTCCTCATGCTGTTTTATCTGCAGTGTCTTATGAAATCAGAGAAAGAGTAAGAGGAACTCCCTAGAATTCCTGATTCTGATCCGGGTACCTATGCACATTTCCAAATGGATATATGATGGGCATTTCAAATGTAACCGGAACAAAACAGAACTCTTATTTTCTACTCTTATTCTTATCCCAATCATGTTCCTCCTTAAATATACTTTATTTCATTAAACTAAACCATTATTCTTCCAGTTACTCAAGCTAAAAATACAGAGGTTATTCCTCTCTTTCCTGCAACCTTTTTATTCAGTTAATCTGTAAAACCTTTCTACTCTACCTCTAAAACACATACCAAATCTGTTTTTCTCCAGCTGTACTCCTACCTCCCTAGTCCACTTTTATCTCTGGTCTACACTACAGAAATAGCCTGATTTCCTGTCTCCTCATTCCTACCTCACTACAGTCTGTTCTCTGCCCAGCAGTGAGATGGGTCTTTAAAAATGTAAGTCAGCTCATGTTACTTTCCTGCTTAAAGCCCTCCCATTGCATCTGTCATTATCTTAGCATAAAATCTACATTCCCAGGCTCACACCTATAATCCCAGCACTGTGGGAGGCCGAGGTGGGTGGGTTACCTGAGGTCACAAGTTTGAGATCAGCCTGGCCAACATGGTGAAACCTTATCTCTACTAATAATACAAAAAATTAGCCAGGTATGGTGGCGTGTGCCTGTAATCTCAGCTACTCAGGAAGCTGAGGCAGGAGAATCGCTTGAACCCAGGAGGCGGAGGTTGCAGTGAGCTGAGATTGCACCATTGCATTCCAGCCTGGGCAACAAGATGAAACTCTGTTTCAAAAAATAAAATAAAATAAAATAACTAACTAACTAAATAATAAATTCTACATTCCCTTCCCTTGAATGACAAAGTCCCAGGTGACATGGCTTTTGCCTGCCCCTCTGACCTCTCACAGAATGCTCCTCTTCTTCTCCACTGCTATCTTTGGGTCCATAAGATGCAATCTCATTTGCACTTTAGGGTCTCTGTAGTATAGCTATTTAGGCTCTCTGTAATAGCTATTTTCTCTGCCTGGAAAGCTCTCTGTACTGCTCTTTAGGTAGATTGTTCCTTCTGGTTGAGTTTTAGGTTATCGTCTTAAATGTAGCCTCCTTAGAAAGGCTTTTTCTGCCCACCCAATCTTAAGTAGCCCCCAGACACATCACTCTTAATTTTAATTCTCTGTAGTGTCCTTATTATTAGGTAATTTTTCCCCCTTCTTAGTTTTCCTGTTCATCTTCATCCACTAGAATATAAGCTATATAAAAGCAGGGACTTACTTGTTTTGTTCACAGCTGTATCCCTAGAGTCCAGAAGAGTTCTTGGAACATAAAAAGTGTTCAGTAAATCATATAGTATATATCACACTGGAGACTGTCCTTCTTTTGAGAGACAGTGTCATAATGTGGTTATTATATGGATGTTAGACTCATACAACTAGGCTCAAATGCTGGTATTGATACTTACAAATTGTGTGAGCTCAGTAGCAAAGACATAGAATCAACCTAGGTGCCCCAACAACAGTGGGTTGGACAAAGAAAATGTGGTACATATATACCAGGGAATAATTCGCAGCTGTGGAAAGAATTAAATCACGTCCTTTGCAGCAACATGAATACAGCTGGAGGCCATTATCCTAAGTGAATTAACACAAAAACAGGAAACCAAATACTAATGCATGTTCTCCTAAGTGGGAGCTAAACATTGGGTACTCATGGACATAAACATGGCAACAGTAGAAACTGGGGACTGCTAGAGGGGAGATTGAGGAAGAGCGGCAGTGGTTGAAAAACTAACTGTCGAGTTCTTTGTTCATTGCCTGAATGATGGGATCATTCATACCCCAAACCTCAGCATCACGTGATACCCAGGTAACAAACTTGCACGTGTACCCCTAAATCTAAAACAAAATTTGAAATTATTAGAAATAAATAAACAAAATGTTTTCCCCCCAAATCCAAACAAATTGTGTCAACTGTTTTGCAGTTAATTTTTTGTACTATGGAATGGAGATAATAGTATGTTCCTCATAAGTTATTTTGTGAAGATGAAGTAATATCTAGGAAGTACCTAGTGGTGGTGGTAGTAGTACTAATGATAATAATGATTTTTCATGCTATGATGATAGTGACAACTTTTTAAGCAGCTAATCTTTATTGATTACTTAATGTGTTACAGGTAGTGCTTTACATTTAAATCTCACCGAAGTCCTCTTTTGTAGGTGTTATTACTGTCCCCTTTTGAAAAACTCAAAGCACAGGAAAGTAAAGTAACTTACTTAAAGTCACCCAGACAAACTCTGACAGACCCTATTCTCCTAGCCACTGCTGCCTTCCTTCTCTTCTTCATCTACAGTGCCTAGTACTCCATAACTAAACAACGGTGGTTACTATTGATGTTTTCTGTTCTTCTTTCATTCATTTCTAATTAACTGATGTTTATTGGACCTCTCTGATGTAGGAAGTTTGTAATAAATAATACTGGTTGAGAGAGCTAATAGCCTGATGGAATTTATACAGAGCTCAAGGAGACCAGTGCTTTTGTATACATTCACTATGTCTCTCTCCTGGACTCCTCCCGTTGTTTCCTACTGAACTTTGCTACTAGAGCCATCACCTCTCCTTGTACTATCTCCCTAGTCAATGCACACTGTTGTTGCCTGGGTGATTTTTCTAAAATGAACTAACCCTTAAGTGGTTGCTTATCTCCACTCATCAGCTCTCTATCTCCTGCAGGGTTGAGATAGGGACTTCAAGGAAAGGGAACTTAAAGTGATCTTTAACTCCTAGAAATAGGAGTCAGTGGAGAAGTTGGGGTAAGGAGGGCTCTAGGCTGAGGATCGTGGGGCTAGATAGAGCTGGGTATTTAAAGCCTACTGAAAAGGCCATTATGGGTAAAGCATTGTGAATGACAGGAATGGGTGAGAGGAGGGGCTGAGATGGGCAGGGCCTTGGGAGCCTTGAAGATGTTTGAATTTTATTATAAATGCAAGGGAACGTGAACATTTGAAGCAGTGGAGTTGTAAGGCTAGATTGGTATTTTATAATAATTCTCTGTTATGTAAAAATAGACTGGAAGGTGACAAAAAGGCAGGGAGCAACCTCATGGCAGAAGCTGTGTGTCGTATATCTCTATGTTTGACACACGGCACCATGCTGGGTGCTTAGGGACACTCTTGAGTATATCATCATTCTGGATTCAGAAGATGTGGCCACCTTGATTATGCATTAGAACCTACATATCTCTGACTCAATAAACTCACTTTTGGAGGAATATTCCTGTGGCCCATTTCCTGTTAAGTGAGAATAAACTAACTTTAGACAGTGAGTTTATTGAGTCAGAGATATAAATGGTAGGTAGGTTCTAATGCATAATTTAGGTGCATATATACAAATATAGAATGTATATGTGCGACAAGGTCAGGAGATCAAGACTATCCTGGCTAACACAGTGAAACCCCGTCTCCACTAAAAATGCAAAAAAATTAGCTGGGCATGCTGGCAGGCGCCTGTAGTTCCAGCTACTTGCGAGGCTGAGACAGGAGAATGGCATGAACCCAGGAGGCGGAGCTTGCAGTGAGCTGAGATTGCGTCACTGCACTCCAGCCTGGGTGACAGAGCGAGACTCCATCTCCAAAAAAAATAAAAGAGTATATGTATGAAATATATGTGTGTGTATATATAGTAAAATCTTAGATACAGTTAGTTTTATGTCATTATGCTATTTTGTTTTCACATTTTAAAATGGCATATTGACCATTCTATTCCGAGGAATAGTCTGCAAAGCTACACAAGGTCCTTGATTCTTTGCTTGATTCAGGCAGAAGGATGCATTTAGACATTAATTTACCTCTTAAAAGATAATAGACTTGTGGAAAATATATGCAGTTAGGACATATCTTTTATTATTTTGGGACACATCTATTTTCAAATCCCTGTTTAGAAAACAACTGCTCAGTGTGGTGGCTCATGCCTGTAATCCTAGCACTTAAAAAGACCAAGGCAGGTGGACTGCTTGAGCCCAGTTTGAGACTACATGACAAAACCATCTCTACAAAAAATACAAAAATTAGCCAGGTGTTGTGGTGCCTGGGATGGCTGGTTGGAGGTTGTGGCGGGAGGGATAGCTTGAGCCTGAAAGGTTGAGGCTGCAATGAGCTGAGATCGCACCACTGCATTCCATCCTGGGTGACAGAATGAGACCCTGTCTCAAAAGTAAATAAAAAGAAAGCAAGTAATAGAAAATTGCAACTGCTTATATTACGTATTTAGTCTTGAAAATGCTTTCTGATGGTTCATTGTAGCTTCTAGGATTTTCTTTTTTTTTTTTTTTTTTTGAGACAGGGTCTTGCTCTCTCACCCAAGCTGGAGTGGAGTACAGTGGCACTATCACAGTTCACTGCAGCCTCGGTCTCCTGTGCTCAAGCATTCCCTTCTGCTGGGCCTATAGGTGTGCACCACCATGCCTGGCTAATTTTTTTTTTTTTTTTCTGTAGAGACAATTCCTCACTATTTTGCCCAGGCTGGTCTGGAACTCCCAGGCTCAAGCACTCCTCCCGACTCTGCCTCACAAAGTGCTGGGATTATAGGCATGAGCCACTGCACCTGGCCTCTATAATGTATTTTGAATACATTCATACTTGTTTTCATTTTTTTTCACATTAGGCCTTGGTTGCCTTGATTCGAAGTAGTTTTTAAAAGATGAAAAAGTTGTTGCTGTTTTTTATTTTGTTATTTGTTACCTTTTTTTTATAGACTTTATTAGTTTTACCAACAATCACATGATTATTAGTCCATGAAAATTTATTCTTTATATTTAACTTCTTGGTTTTATAGCTTTCTTCTCTTTCAGTTCATATTTCACAAATTTTCTTGAGGATGTGGGTTTGTGTAGATGAATGGATGTGACCTAAACATTAAGTGATTTCCAACAGCCTTAATGAGAATTTTTTAAATGTTATTTTTAATTGGCAAGTAGTAATTGTAGATATTTACAGGGTACAATATAATGTTTCGATATATGCTTACAGTGTTGGATAATTAAATCACACTAATTAACAAATCTGGCCCCTCACATACTTACTATTTTTTCATAATGAAAACATTTAAAATCTACTCTTTTAGCAATTTTGAAATATATAATGCTTTATGATTATAGCCACCATTCTGTGCAGTAGGTCACTGAAGCTTTTGCCTCCTATCTAACTGAAATTTTGTACCCTTTGGTCAACATTTGAGAATCTTGTGTAATAATTGAAATTTGTCATTTTTATACATTCTGATGTATGTCCTATATGCTCTTTTTTCAAAATATATATCATTGATTTTTCATTTGTCATATAAAATCTTTAAAAGTTTATTGTTTTACTCCCTTTGTTATCAATAGCCTCACAGTGTTTACATGGCCTTCCTTTTTGGCCATTTAAGATTCAAGTCTTGTAGCTCAGGACTGAAATAGGCACCCGACATAGAGATGAACACTTATGCTGTTATTTGGATTATAGATCAAGTCTTATTGCTAAAGCTGTGGATGGAGACTAGGAAGGACAGACACAGAGTCTGAGATTGGGCTATTGAGCTGTGGATAGTTCCTCTTCATACATACTTTAGCTTCCTGGTATGTTTTGAAAATATGCTCATCAGGTGCTTAACTTGTATTCTTTATTATATTTCTGTCTTCCTCCAATAGTTGAACCAGTGAAGAATTTTCTATATATTAAAAAAATGTGGTACATTTACTTTGTATATTCACTTTGGTTACATTAACTTTGTCAGCTTGCTTGTAAATATCTGATGATTGATTGGTTATAAATCAACAATATGTCAAAAAGAATTCGCTTGTTGTGACTTCGGTCAGTGGACTATTTCCTTTCTTTCTTTTTTTTTGAGATGGAGTTTTGCTCTTGTTGCTCAGGCTAGAGTGCAATGACGCAATCTCAGCTCACTGCAACCTCCACCTCCCAGGTTCAAGCGATTCTCCTGCCTCAGCCTCCCAAGTAGCTGGGATTACAGGCATGCGCCACTACGTCCAGCCAATTTTGTATTTTTAGTAGAGGCAGGGTTTCACCACATTGGCCAGGCTGGTCTTGAACTCCTGACCTCAGGTGATCCACCTGCCTCGGCCTTCCAAAGTGCTGGGATTACAGGTGTGAGCCACTGCGACCTGGCTGTTCAGTTCTGGGGTTTTCTGCTTACAGGACAGCTTATTGCTTACTTTTTATAATTCACATCTAAACTTTTAATGGCTTCTGATTTAGGATTATTTCAGTCTCATCTTTTTTTCCCTGCCTCCTAAATATGTTTTGTCGTGAATTTCCATCTTTGTAACTAAATGGGAGTCAGGCAAGTCTAACTCTTCAAAAATTAAGGACAAGAGACTAAACCTTTAAATTTACTGTGATCTTTGATTTTAAATATTTTGATTTAAGTGTTTACTGATACATTTTGAAGATGGAAGTTGGGACATCTCAAGTTCTAGCATGCTTTTTCTTTCTTTTTCTATCTCGGTAACTTGACCACAGATCTCGATGTCTTAATAGAGGCAGCCTTATTACTTCCTCTGTCCTTAAGCAAAAACAATATGTTTAATAAGTTTTGAGTAACAGAACCTTCTATGGCTAAATGATTCCGAAATGGGCATCACTCCTAGGCTTTGGCCAACTTGATGCTATAGATTTGATTAGGGGACTTCATCTGGAAATTCGTAGTGAGAAACCTGGATGGACCTCTAGAGAAAATATACTGTGTATCATAAGATTTTGCTAAATGTAGGAAATAGAACCATGCCCCATTTGGTGACATTTTTCTTATCAAATTCCCATGCTTCCAAATAACATTTAAAAATACATCTTATTTTTAAAATAACTATTAAAAAAATCTTAATTAAACAGCTTTATTTGGTATTGGGGTAAGCATTGATAGAGAGTGTTAATCATTTCTATTGATGTTCTTCCTGCTTTGACAGTTTTCCTGTTCAAATGGAGCCCCTTTTAACTGTGGCTTATATAAACATGTTGATTTTATTTTTAGAGTCAGGATCTTCCTCTGTCTTCCAGGCTGGAATGCAGTCGTGCGGTCATAGCTCATTGCAGCCTTGAACTTCTGGGCTCAAGTGATCATCTTGCTTCAGCCTCCTGAGTAACTGGGACTACAGGCATGTGCCATTACGCCCAGCTAATTTTTTTTTTTCTTTTTTTGGAGACAGGGTCTTGCTGTGTTGCCCAAGCTGGTCTCAAGCTGCTGTCCTCAAGCAATCCTTTTTTCTCAGCCTCCCAAAGTGCTGAGATTATATGAGTGAGCCTTGATTTTAAAATGTAAGGCCTTAACTTTCATTAGTGTTAAGCAGATTTTATGTAGTCCACTGATAAAGTAGTTTTCATGATAAATATCATTAATATAGAGGCTTTTAAAATAAAAGCGTGTTTTCTTAACTTATGTATTTCTGAGGGAAATTATTTTTGTTTTGTGGAATCTTTTTATATGAATTTCTCTGTGTACCCATTCAGAGATCCTCTTGGTTGGTTATCTGTTTTTCGTGGAAATACACAATAAAGCCCAATTAATTTGTTAATACCCACTTTATCCCAATTCTTAATAGGCTTGTAGCTTTGATAATAATCATTTACTCAATGACCTCAAGGATAAAAAGATCTATCAGGATATAAGGTTTTAATTATTATAATTTGAAGAAATAAAAAAACTATTTAAGGGTTAGAATTTATCAATGCACTCTTTCTCCTGCTCTATTTCATTCTTATTATATTGATACTTGTACCTAAGACCTATACCAAATTTAAGTCCTTCTTAGGTTTTTAAATTCTACTATTTAAATATTTCTTGAATATTTCCTTCCTTGTGCATTACTGGTGTCACTGTCTTAATTGAAGGCCCTAGAATGATTGTTTTTACCCAAACTAGACTTTTATGCCTAGGGCTTACTCCCTGTCTTACAGTCCTTTGCTCTGCCAACAGATATATCTTTTAGAGTTTGGATCATATGATGCCCCTGTGACTCTTCAGTATCTAAGTGATAAAATGCACACCTGGAATCTGCTGTTCAGCATCCTCTCTATTAGACTTCTGGATACCTGTCCAGCCTCCTGTCTTCCTCACATTCTCTGCTGCAATGTTATTAATGTACCTGGCAGTTCAAAAGTGGGTCACTCTCTTTCTGGCTTCTGTACCTTTATCATGAAGTTCCCTCTGTAAGCTTGGTGCACTCCATAATCTTTTATTCTGCTTCAGTGATCTCTTGTTTTTACATATTTTCTGACAACTCCCTTCTCTGCATTTCAGGTTTCAATTAATTGCTCTGCTGGTTCCCATGACATTTTATACAGGCTTCTTTTAGCTCTGATGTCACTACATTGCTATTAGATAATTATATATCTTTCTTCTTTACTAGGCTGTGAAATCCTTCAGGTCACCAACAAGATCTGTTGCAACTTTGTATAGCCCCTGATGCAAGGCTTGGTGCTAGGGACTCAATGTTGAATAAGAATACAAGTTGAATGAATTAATTAATCATGTTAGAAGAATTAGTACAGTTTTGGTTCAGAATGAACTTTCTAGCACTATGTGTTGTCTAATAATTTAACCTTTTTACTTGGTGAATAAGATTCAATTTATTTATTTTCCTGCAAGTTTTGAATAAGAACATATTTTCATAGTAAAAAAAATCTTCTACTTGTCAACTCCAGACAGGTTCAAAATTCAGGCTCATAAAATAAATGTAATAAATAAAATAGTGACCTAGGTTTATAATAGCTTTATGACATGGTGAGGGCACTTTTGATTTTTCTCTTAAACTGTGGGCAGCATCTCCAAGGCCAAAGTATGTGGCTCTGATTGCTTTTGCCCCTTGTATACAAACTTTGAGCCATCTGTGTGTACTGATTTTTTCTTTCCCTGAGGAGAAAATGGAAGACATCACATAGATTATTCATCTACATTGTAATCCAAATGTAAGTCATCAGTAGCATGTTTATTCCTTCATGCATAGGGTGAGTCAGTGCTATTTAATGGGCCTTGTGTGTCATAGTGTAAACTTTACCAAAGATACCGAGGAATTTGAACTTAACCATTTAAATTTCAGGAATATGGTAAAGAAAAAGAAAATGATATACTTTTAAATAAAATAGAGAAAAACTTCCTAAATCTTGCCATCTAGAGTAAGTTTCAGAATAAGAAGTGATATACCATCTATTTCTGGAAAAGTCTTGAACATAATGCTAAATAATGCACTAGAGAAAAAATCTATGTTTTTACCTTAGACTTCTTTAGAGCCAAGTCTAGCAATTATCATGTATTTAATTTACACGATGAGAGTTCCTTTTTATTCTTGTGAACTGCAGTTGTCTTCAACTAATATGGTATTGAAATGGAAATAGAAAGAAGTGAAATCTAGGTAAAGGATAGATGGGTCAAGTAACGTGACAACTGAAATGGTTCATTTACGTGGCTGACATGGACAGAGTGCAGTGATCCAATACCAGAATTGCTTAGAAACCCCTTCATATTTTGGGGAAAATTGTCATTAAAGCAGTATTTCTGATTTAAATGTTACCTTGGAAGCAGGTTATATATTACTGTGAACTTTTTTTTTTCTTTGCTTTACCTGAGAAAAAGAAACAAAGCATATTTCAGTGTTTAAATCCTAGGTCTTCCACTTGCTACCAGTGTGACCTTGGTTAAGTTACTAAACCCCATTAAAAAAAAATCTTTAGAATGGTAATAATAGTACCATTATTATTAGGAGAGTTATTGTGAGGATTAAATGAAATCATACATAAAAAGCTCTCAACACAGTACTTTGTGTGTGGTAAATGCTCTGATATTGTTAGTTCTTATTAGGATGCTGATAATCATACTATAATGATACTATTCTTAACCTTTTAGAGCTCTTCGGTTAAAATTAAATTTATGTGTTTGTATTCATTCTGGCATGTTGCATATTGACAGCACCCACTAAGCATGGTGTTCTGGGTACACTGGTGAATTATAGTAGCATAAAGCAATGTCCTTGTCCAGAACAGACAGACCAAAATAATGAATGTATTTTAAAAATATCAGATCCCTGAATAGAGTCTGGAGATCTTGTTTTTGGTGTTGGTTTTATGCTTAAAAAGCACTGCATCCTTGAGCAAGTTGTGAATTTCTCCCATGAAATAAGGGACTTAGACCAGAAGCTTGTTAATATTTTTTTCTGTTTCAAAATATTATGGCACTCAATCATTGACTGTCAGGGGAGTTAGGGGAAAGTACTTATATGGTTTTAGGGCTGAGGCTGCATGATTTCAAGGTAGATCTTACAAGATGGAGAACTGGTTGTGATTGTGAGAATTGAGTTGATGAGATAATAGCTTTGGATTTGTCAGTACAGTGATGCAAAGATCTTAAAAGCAAGCTTTGATGAACAAGATGTTAGTTTTGATATTTAAGCTGTTTTAGTTGGTTCATGGTCTTACTTTCTAGGGATTGTAGAGCTAGATTTTCCTAAGACAACAAAGCTGCTGTCTAATTTTGATCTCTGGCATCTTCAACATCTTACCCTCTCTTGTTCTCTCCCCTCTTCTCTCTCATTTTTTTTTCTTTTTCTTTTTTTCTTTTTTACATGATAGTAGTACTATCACTGTAGAGCCCTGGATCTACTTAAATGCAGATCCGATTCAGCAGGTCTGGGATAGGGCCTGAGAAACTGCTATTCTAACAAACTCCCAGTGAGGCCCTTGCTGCCTGTGGATGGCCTGCACTTTGAAGAGCAGAAGTCTATCTACAGCACCATATTTGTTGAGCAGCCGTCCTTTGTGCCATCCTTATCTCTTCTCTGTCTTCTAATTCAGATTGCAGATCTTGGGCTCTGAATTAAGCATCCTGCTGTTCCAAACTTGAACTTAATCTTTGAATAAATATGTCATTATCTGCGTCCCTGATTCCCACTGGGCATAAACCCACAGTTCCTGGGTGTGATCCATGGCTGTTTTTGCAGCTTCCTTTCACTGGTATGGCACTTTGCTTCTGTCAATTTTCTGGTGTACTCCAGGTTCTGACTTCTGGCCTGGATTTACCTGGCCCAGATCCTTTCACTTGTCTGAGCCCATTTCAGGGCTTCCATGTTGAAGCCATCGCTGTACATTGCTGTAAACGTTAAAATTTCCAACTGTTGCTCTTGGAAATGAGTATATATATATATGTCTGTATCTCCTGTCTCATCTGTTTATCATACATAATTGGTAATTGGTGATCCCTTCTGTGTCCTGAGGATCATGTAGTCCTTTCAGTAGGGAGCTCTGCTTCAGGATATAATGACTGCCTCCATTTTCAAACAGTTGCCTAACCAATTGAATGGATATGAGAGGTATAACTGGTTAGCACTGGAAGTTAAGCTGATTTCCACTGAGTCCAATTTATTGTTCCACATTTGTATCTTTGAGAAACTGATGTGCTAATTGCTTAAAGGTCTTTGTGGAGGCTCTTACTGGTGCTGGTGGGATTTGGTTCCTTTCAGCCTCTTTCATATTTCATGCAGCTTATCATTTAAAAGAGAACAATACTATTAAACACTGGCTTTAAAAGTTCTTTTTTTCCTAGGTATCCTTGTAAGATTCAACAGTATTATGGAATGACCATAAAAATAGGGGTAGGTGCTTCAAGAAATATAATTTTCTTTGAAAAGTAGACGAAACAGCAAGCAGTCTTCAAACTAACTACAAAAAACTGACAAGTTCAAGGCTGATTTCCATTATAGTTTCATGTTACAGAAATAGTTTAGTTTCATTTGCTGTAGTATAAGCTGAGTACCTTAAATATCCATTGTCATAACTCCAGTTTTCATTTCAATTTTTTGCTACAATGAAATTCTTATAACTAAATTATAATGCAAATTAAAGTACTGCAAAATTTTAATAGATGTAATGTTCACCCGTAGTCACGTTCTTTCAGTTTCGTATTACATAAAAAACTAATAGTCCATAAAAATATTATAAAGTTAAGCTACACTTAGAATAGACATGAAAAAATTTTGAGCCAAACTAGATGGTCTGAATAGCCTATTGAATGATGAATTAGAACTTAAAGAATGCCTATTATAGCTTTCCAGTTCTGTAATTTTAAATGTATTTATTAGAAAGTAGATTAATTTACATTTTGATGTCTTCATTATAGTGTGGGTGTGGAAACTTCATACTTATTCTATACTTCTCTATGAGATATTTGATTCCACTCCCAAGGGTCCTGAGTTTGCTTTGTCTCCCACAGAGACAGCTTGCTTTTCTGGGATGTTTGACAACTGGCTTTAGTTAGGCATGACGGTTGTTAGTGACTTTTGGTGGAATTAAGGTTAGCTCTGAATAGTCATGCTTCAGAAATAATCATTCATTTTGGTTATAAAATTTTTCTTGAAGACTTATTAGCATCACTCCTGTGTAGCCCAGGGTCAGATTTTATTGGAGCTTTTATCCCTCATCTAATGTAATTAATGTTCTTCCCTCTGGCATGGTTAGAAAAAGTGGTAATCTTGTTTTTCTGCAGCTCCTGCTCATAATCACTGAACTACCTGTAGCAGCCCAAGGCTGCTTTAACTTCACATTATTTCACTTAGTTGTCTTTTTCTGTTTCTTAAAAATTACTGATTATTTAATTTGCTGATTTAAAAATCATTATGTGGGTCATCCATTTTTGCATTGATCAAGAGGATTCTGACATTAACCTGGCAAAGCCAATTAATCCAGAAATCATTGTTTTCCCACTTTGTGCCCCAGTCCTGTCCTAAGTGTTGAGGTAGATGACAAAATTTAAGGCAAAGAGATGACAATTCATATTTAATATGCACTGTGTGTTGCTTTACTTAAAATATTTCACTTAAGCCTCACAATATCCCTGTGAGGTTATATAATTTTCTCCACTTTTCAGATGAGAAGACCTAGCTCAGAGAGAACCCAGGTCTTGAAAGTTACAAAATGATACAGCTGTGATTACAGTCCAGTTCTTCCTCTTTTCAAAATGTCATTTCCGTGACGTTTTTAGCTATGAAGACGTTCTCCCCTCCAGCAGTTTGTTGATACTCTGAGGGCTGGGGTAGGGGAAGGCCGTTTCTCTCTTTTACTTGATTTAACATTGGGTTTAACCTTATTCACTAAAGAATGAAAGTTGGCTTGTGAAAAATGTGGCTTGAATTCCATATGAGAAAATTTGGTCAGTTAATGATTATACTGTAGGTAGGTCTTTGCAAGGCACTTACTCACATGGATTCTCAGGACAGCATTGGAGCAAATCACTGAAGTCTAAGGGTTGTACGTAAGTATAGTGTGGGAAAGGCTAATGCCATCTCTTCCCTGTTTCACTTAGCCAATGAACAAAACTTCACTGTGTTTCGATTGGAAGAAAATTAACTAGCATTCATTACCTGCAAACTCTATACTGTCCTTGAGAAGTATGTCTAGTTTTATTCTGGTTTTTATTTACAGTCTGCTTACTTTGCTAATTTATAGTTTATTGTGATTTTTTTCTGTTAACATTCAAGACTTCCCATACTCATTTTAATTATACAGATTATAATTTCTATACAATTCCTAGTTGTAGTAATAACATTCATATTAAATGTACTGCTGAATTTTGCCAAGACAAGAATATAGAACAGGCTTCATCAAAGTGTAAATGAAAAATGGAAATAGTTTGGGTCTGTTTTTCAAAATGCTGAATGACTTGAAAGTATTTCTGTAGGGCTTGTGTGGAATAACTAATGTATGACAATAAAATGCCTAATATCACATCTTTATCACTATAATAACAAGATATGATACAATTACATTTTTTTTTTTTTTTTGAGACAGGGTCTGACTTTATCACCCAGGCTAGAGTGCAGTGGCAGTGATCTCCACTCACTGCAACCTCTGTCTCCCGGGCTCAAGCGATTCTCCCACCTCAGCTTCCCATGTAACTGGGATTGCAGGCACACACCACCATGCCTGACTAAATTTTGTAGTTTTGGGAATGACGGGGTTTCGCCATGTTGTCCAGGCTGGTCTTGAGCTCCTGGGTTCACATGACTCACCCGCTTTGGCCTCCCAAATTACTGGGATTACAGGTGTGAACCACCAAGCCTGGCCTATTAAGTAAATTCTTTTTTTCTTTTTTCTTTTTTTTTATTTTTGGGACAGAGTCTTGCTCCATCACCCTGCCTGGAGTGCAGTGGCATGATCTTGGCTCATTGCAACCTCCACCACCTGGGTTCAAGCGATTCTCATGCCTCAGCCTCCTGAGTAGCTGGGATTACAGGCGCCCACCACCACACCCAGCTAAGCTTTAAATTTTTAACAGAGATGGAGTTTCACCACGTTAGCCAGGCTGGTCTCAAACTCCTGACCTCAAGTGATCCACCCACCTCGGCCTCCCAAAGTACTGTATTACAGGCATGAGCCACCGCACCTGCTTCTTTCTGTAAAGATTTAGAGTAGTATATAGTGAAGTTCTTTTCCCCTCCATATAATTCAATTAATATAGTGAACTAAGACTCTGTCATTTAAGCCTTAGAAGTTTGGAATTTTAAATTTTTACTTGTAGTACAAGTATGAAATAATGATGCTGAGTTTCTCTTGAGAAATCTTATTATATGTTCAGATTAGTAGTATTCTCTATAAAGTGATCCACTTGTAAGGCTACATACGTTTATTCTAGTGGTGTTGCCATTGCTCAAATCGTTTTTTAATCATCTCTTTTTATTTCATTCCCATCTCCCTTTATAAGCAATAGAATAACAGAACATAAGAGAATAGAATAGAACACACTCAACATAAGAGAACAATTAATTACTTTATAGTTACAGTTAAGGTTATTGATGAGTGAGTCTTCACTTCATCTGCACTGATTCATCACCTTATTCATTGTGGCTGAGTCACAGTAACTTTTGGCAAGGTTTAGACATCAGTATAGTGATTTCATTTTGTTCAGTAAATACTTATTAAGCACTCACTATGTGCCAGGCACTGTTGGCACTGGGGTTACTTCAGTGAATAAAACAATTGCCATTTATAACATTAAATAACCACTTCTAAATGCATTTGTTTCCTAAAATGGAGTTCCAAAAACTTTGTAGAAAGATTAGAATTGTTGGAATACAGCTCTGACCTCACAGAAGTCATACAAAATCATAGTATATTATGGAAGGTACTATAAATAAGAAAGGAAAATGAAATATCTAATTGAGTGATTGCTATTCATAAGGTCAACACATGAAACATCAACCAGGTTTAATATCCTGAAATAGATTTTATAGGCCATGCTCCTTCTCTAAAGGTCACTGGAAGAACTTAATACCTTTTTATTAAAAATAAAATGGGAATGGTGGAATGGCCTTTTCACATCTTATTTGGATAAGTTGAATAGGCAAATTTTACTTCCTTTTTATGAAGTTGTGTTATTTCATATTTGCCATTTCATATTTTACATGTGAAATATGTTTCTTACCCACCTTGCTATCCATCATGGAGAAACGTAGACTCGAAATCTTAAGGGTTCAAATGAAGTATAATAATAAATAGGAGTTGTGAAGTAAAAGTACATACATATGTATGTATACATATACAAATAATTTTGGAGCAATCTCCTGTTTAAAGCAGAAAGTGAAAGCAAGGATTAAAGGCTCAATGCTTCTCAGTGAAGCATTTTTTTTGGTGAGCTTTTATGGTATAAGGAAAAGTACACATGTACAGTTTTTCTACACAGAGCCCTGTTTTAAAATCAGACTGCCATTGAATAACTTCTGTGTGCCTCTATGTGGTATGACAAAGGTGTGATACCAGTCTCACAGCTTTGTCAGGATGATGGGATGGAATAACGTATATAAACTATCTTGTGCAATGCTTAAGTAGTTAGGCATTCAAATTTCCTTTTTCCATTTAAAAAATTGCACAAGTAGTAAATGCATATAATATTTTCATATAGTATTTTTACAATCAGAACTATAAAGAATAAAAATCACACTCCTTTCCCTAGTGGTAATCATTTTTAACAATGTGGTGTGTATCCTTCTAGGCTTTTAAAAGTACTTAGCTATTTATATATGCATATACATTTCAAACGTTATACATATGTAGTTATTGTTGCTTAGCTTTGCAACACCTAGGATCATGCTAAACATGTTTTCTTCTGTAACATTACTTTTCCACACTGTTTAGTCTTTCATAATACTTACAGAACTACCTTATTCCTTAAACTGTTTTAAGATACTTCATTGAATGAAGGTTTCATAATTTATTTATTTATTACTCTTTTGAGGGCATGTTTATTCCATAATGTTTTAAATTTCTATGTATGGTGGAACTGTGCAGAGAATAAATCATGGTTTAAGTTTTGTTTCTTTTGTTCTCAAGGAGGTATCAGTCATCTTGAAGATGCTCACAGTGCTGAATCTATGTATAACATATTCAAATCTTTTTAACTATGGAAGTTAAGATGCATCCATTCTAAAGTGAGGAAGACAAATTTTCCAACTTGTCTAATCATGGAAATCTTGCTCAGGAGGTGGAACTACATTATTATATCAGAGAATGTGTATGGGACAGTAGCAGGAGATAGGGTAGCCTGTGAGAATAAATTTGTAAACTGGTCATCAAAAGTTTCCTGAAACACTGCTTCTGGGTCAGGGTTTCATACATAGCAGAGCAACTCCCTCACTACTTTCTTTGGTTGGTTCATATTTATTTATCTAGAGATAAGGTCTCACTCCGTCACCAGGCTGGAGTCCAGGTGCATGATCTTCGCTCACTGCAACCTCTGTCTCCTAGCCTCAAGCAATCCTCCCACCTCAGCTTCCTGAGTAGCTGGGACTACAGGCGTGTACCAGCACACCTGGCTGATTTTTAAATTTTTTTGTAGAGATGGGGTTTCACCATGTTGCCAAGGCTGATCTGGAACTCCTGGGCTCAAATGATCCTCCTGCCTTGGCCTCCCAAAGTGCTGGGATTACAGGCATGAGCCACTGTGCCTGGTGCCTCACCACTTTCTGTTGAAAGTCAGGGTTGACACAAGATTAAAAACAAAAAGTAGTAAAAAGAAAAAAAGAGTTCCCTGAAACATATTTTTTCAGCTTCTCTCCTTTTTCTTCCTTCCTACTAAACATTTACTGTCACCTACCATGTACTAGATATTGTCCCTGTTATTGATCGTCTTCCAATGTAGTATAGAAAATAACACATTAATCAAATGCCAAAAATAAAATGTATTGTGATCACTTTTGATAAACAAGCACTGTGATTAAGGTTGCAGAAGATAGAACAATTAACTCTGCTGTGGGAATTAAAGAAGGCCTCCCCTGATAATGTGGATCACTCAGTTCAGTTCATAAATATTTACTGAGAACCTCCTATGTGCCAGCATTAGAGATCCAAAGTTGAGGATGTATTGGAATGACTTGTCCTTTCGCTAGTTTGTATCAGTGAAGGAGTAAACGGGAATTTTAAGAAGAAGAAAATATTGCCTGAAGATGATGTACTTTATATTTCAAAACTGCTTGAAAATGTATTGTATCTTGTATACATGAGTCGTAGGACAAACATATAGACTGTTGTTCTATGGGAATGCTTGCTGTCTCAGCAGCTCAAATATTAATGTATTAATAATTTACTTAATAAGCCACAGATGTAGTTTTGCTGATAGACTGTGTGTTCATATACAAGCCTCTTTCCTCTGCTCTCCCATGCCTACCCTGTCTGCAACTTTCCTGCCTTCCTCATCTTCCTGTGTGCATGTATGAGTACCCGGAATATACAAACCTCCTGGAACTATGGGACTCTTTGACCCTCTATGATAACAGATCTTCAGATTATGCTTAGTTCTTGATTATCTTTTTGGGGAACATCTCAGCCCAGGGATTTGGATTATACACTGCTTCTTTGTACATACTTTCTTCTTTGTTTGTTAACTTCTGCAATGCAGTCTTCAAAAATTGTACACCTCAGCTTTCAGAGATTTATTCCTGATTCTGAAAAATTTCTACTCTTTACATGTCCCATAACTGGAAGATTATCTAATTACAATTAGCTAAGGCAGGGGGAGAATCTGAAGTTGGAAATTAGAACTGGTAAATTTCAAGTTGCTCAGTTCCCAAAAGTAGAGAATCATTAATGAAACACAAATGGTAAACACTGATTCCTTCCCTGGGGTAAGATTCTGTTTTCACAGATTTGGTGTATTTTTCTGCTAGAACCCAAAACCCAAAGAAATCTGAAAGTATGTTGTTTGTGTAATATTTTTAACTTTCAGTATCAGTATCCAGTAGGCAGTGCTATATAAAATGTTTTTTAAATCAATATATTGCTTCAGGCAATAAGGATTTTTGCAGACATTAATGCGACTATCCATAAAGCTCTGTTATCTAAGGTATTTGTAAACATCATATCATCATATGCCTGTGATAGGTTTGAAATCGTGCCTTAAAACATTATGTCTATGAGAAAACATACATAGGTCAAATGTTATATTATTAGATACTAGAGTTTATATATATATATATATATTTTTTTTTTCTTTCCAACTTTTATTTCAGGTTGAGGGAGTACATGTGCAGATTTGTTACATGGGTAGATTGTGTGTTGCAGCAGGGGTTTGGTGTATAGATTATTTCATCATCCAGGTAATGACTATAGTACCCAATAGGTAGTTTTTCGATCTTCACCCTACCCTACCCCTCCACCCTCAAAGAGGCCTCCGTGCCTATTGTTCCATTCTTTGTGTCCACAGGTATTCAATATTTAACTTCCACTTATAAACGAGCGTATGTGGTATTTAGTTTTCTGTCTTTGCATTAATTTGCTTAGAATAACAGCCTCCAGCTCCATCTATGTTGCTACAAAGGACTTGATTTCTTTTTTTTTATGGCTGCATGGTATTTCATGGTATATAGGTACCACCTTTTGAATGAATCCAATGTTGATGGGCTCCTGGGTTGAGTCCATGACCCTGCTATTGTGAATAGTGCTGCAGTGAACATACACATGCATGTGTCTTTATGGTAGAATGATTTATATTCCTTTGAGTATAGACTCAGTGATGGGATTGCTGGATCGAATAATAGTTCTAAGTTCTTTGGGAAAGCTCCAACCTGTTTTCCACAGTGACTGAAATAATTTATATTCCCACCAGCGGTGTATAAATGTTCCCTTTTTTTCTGCAGCTTTGCCGGCATCTGTCACTTTTTTGACTTTTTAATAATAGCCCCTCTCACTGGTGTGAGATGGTATCTCATTGTGATTCTGAATTGCATTTCTGTAATAATTTGTAAGGTTGAGCATTTATTCATATGCTTGTTGGCTGCATGTGTGTCTTCTTTGAAGAAGTGTCTGTTCATGTCCTGTGCCCATTTTTTAATAGGGTTGTGTAGCTTTTGCTTATTTATTTGTTTAAATTGCTTATAGATTCTGAATATTAGACCTTTGTTGGATGCACAGTTTGCAAATATTTTTTCCCATTCTCTACATTGTCTGTTTGCTCTATTGATGGTTTCTTTTGTTGGGCAGAAGCTCTTTAGTTTAATTAGGTTCCAATTGTCAATTTTTATTTTTGTTTTTGTGGCAATTGCATTTGGAATCTTTGTTATAAATCTTTGCCATGGCCTATGTCCAGAATGACATTTCCTAGTTTTTCTTCTAGGGTTTTTATGGTTTTAGGTTTTACATTTAAGTCTTTAATCCACTATGAGTTGATTTTTATACATGGTAAAAGAAAGGGATCCAGTTTCAATCTTTTGCATATGGCTAGCCAATTATCCCAGTACCATTTATTGAATAGGGAATCCTTTCCCCAATGCTTGTTTTCTTCAATGTTGTCAAAGATCGGGTGGTTGTAGGTGTTTAGCTTTATTTCTGGTTTCTCTAGCCTGTTTCATTGGTCTGTGTGTCTGTTTTTATACCAGTACCATGCTGTTTTCATTACTGTAGCTGCCTTATGGTGTTTTTGAAGTCAGGTAGTATGATGCCTCTAGCTTTGTTCTTTTCTTAGCATTGCTTTGGCTCTCCTTGGTTCCATATGAATTAAAAATTTTTTTTTTCTAATTCTGTGTAAAATGTCATTGGTAGTTTGATAGGAATATCATTGAATTTGTAAATTGCTTTGGGTAGTATGGCTGTTTTTTTATTTGTATTTGTATTTTTTTTTGAGATGGAGTCTTGCTGTGTCACCCAGGCTGGAGTGCAGTGGCATAATCTTGGCTCACTGCAACCTCCACCTTCCAGGTTCAAGCGATTTTCCTGGTCAGCCTCCCAAGTAGCTGGGACTGCCGGCGCGTGCCACCACACCTGGCTAATTTTTTGTATTTTTAGTAGAGATGGGGTTTCACCATATTAGCCAGGATGGTCTCGATCTCCTGACCTCGTGAGAACTCCAATGAGTTTAGAATTTAATGACAAATGTATGATATGTTTTGAAACATAATTTATCTTCCTCCAGTACTCATTTTTGTTAAAAAAAAAAAAAATCATGATAGGACTGAGTTGTTTGCAAAATAGACTTTAGTCTTATACTTGTCTTGATTATTTGCATTAAGTACAGCAAGAATAGCTATTTCTACATAGGCTTTTTAGATTGGTTTTGATGGAGCTCTGTTCCACAAGGAATCTCAGATAAGACCTTTTAAAGCTGAGCCCAGCCATGGGTTTGTATCCTCAAATACCTGTGAGTTGGGTGACCCTCTCCTCTTAAGGTCCCAAGATAAACTTGGAGCTCGTAGGCCTGTTAGAAAGTGACATTCTTTACCAACCACAGGTCAGGAGCACTGTACAAGAACTGCGTAGGCAATGGTATGAGGCCAGTTTTTACCATGGGGCTTTTATTAGCTATGCAAGTTGAGCTTGACTCTTTAAAGGGAAGCATACCCTTCCAGTGAAATCTTGGTAAAACAACCAGTTTCTCCAACTGCGTCCTGCTGCAAAAGAAAAATGGATTCTTATTGCACTGATGCAGAAAACTATATTGCCATAAGTTAAGAATACTCACAGATAGTTTCCAAGTTCTCGAGGAATCAGGCAGAGAGAAACAAACAGGTCCAAATTTTATTCACAGGAATATACCTTACTCAATTATTAAAGACTGTAAATAATTTTTAAAAAGTTTCCTTAACACTGAAAAACAAAACAAGGATCAGCAATATTTCAACTAAAAGTCAAAAATGATTGCTTCAGCTTTCTGAATTCAGTCCATTTAGTTCTTGATTTCTTGAAATTCATGAACATTTCAGCTCTTCATGAGTCCTGTACATTTTTTCTTTATTCCAATGTTACAATCTACAAAGTTATCAGAAACCTGTATTTGAGAGCACCTGTCAAAGTTCTATCACTTATTGTAAACCATCCTTTGAAAAGAATTAAAGGAAGACAACAATTGTCTGTGAACAGCAAAATGTCCAGGGTAGTTACAGTTGGAAACGTAATTGTCAAAGAAGTTTGGTCATCTCTGTGGTTTACACTAACTTAACCTTACTTATGATTGCTAACATATATTTAGATATTAGAATTTTAGAAATTCCATATAGTTTTGGAACAAATATTAGTATTATTCACCAAAATATAACCTTAAGAAGATTGAACATCATTTTGGCAATCCCATGTAACTAAACATGTCACATGATCCTGTTTACCTCTTTTCTGGAGGTTCCAGGGGCGCTCTAAAGCCTCCCAAAAGCCAGGTGTCAGGAAAGGCAATTTTGAGGCTCAAGTTTGATTTGGGGAAGCCTGTTAAATATGTTAGAGGATTAAAACACTTGATGTTATGAAATTGATTTCCAGATTACCATAAATTATTTATTTTGCCAAAATGAAGACTCAGAAATTTTAATGAAGCAAAATCCTTTTATAACCCTTTCCAAATTTTGCCAAAGGTCAGATCAGTGCCCCAAGAGTACCCTGTTGTGCTTTCATTCCAATGCTCAACCCGCAGAGAAACCACATAATAACCCCCGGAACCTAGTCAATATGTTCACACAGAAAGCCTCTTCTGCAAGAATCATTTCCATGATTCTTCCACCACTTGTTTGAACCTTCAGCTTTATCTTATCTAATTCAAAACAATCCTTTAACCCTAGCCAATAATTTACATTTTCCTATCTTATAATAATCTTTCATTGAAAACACATTTATTGTTCTTATACACCTAGCATGTAAATCTATTTCCAGTAGTTTCAATTATGTGTTTTAATGATAACTCCTAGCAATTTGAACTTTAATGTAAACCCTGGCAAGTTGTTTTAATTGTGTGCCAGATACAGCCAAGGTCCTTCCAGCATAATTAAGGATGTGGTTAATTCTATGTGTCTGTAAGGGGACAGACATATAGTTCTATATGTCCCCTTACAGACATATAGAACTATTCCTATATGTCAGTTGCCTTACCAGTTGTGGAGCAGGGAAGTCAAATGGTTCTTAAAACCCAAAAGGCAGTTTGTAACCTGAAAACATTTAGTGAGCCTAGTATCTAACCTGCATAATTTAGTCCTCCTATTTACATGTTGATGACATCTGCATTTTACTAATAATTTTTAAGGCTGTTGTTATTTCTCGAAGATTAAAGCCACATGAACTAAAAGGTACCATAGCTTTTATCTTCCCTTTAAAAAATATTTAATCCAAGCCCTTTTCTTCCTTTAGGCCAATTATTTAGAGCTCTTTTTATAGACATCACACTCAACACATATATAGCTACACAGACAGGTAGACAGAAGAAGATTCAGTAGTTGCAAGACCTTTCATTTGCCAGTCTTTACATTTCTCTCATAATGTGAAGTAATTTCTGATCCTCCCCAAAGTAAAAAATGCTAGATAACACAATGTGAAACAGAACAGAACCCTAAATTCTGAGAGGGATTTATCCGCTTCCAGTTCCTGTGGTTTCATGAGGAAAACAGAGGTGTTTTGCAAAATGGGATATCTGGCGCCCCTGTTTCTCCCAAGGAGTCCCAGGCTGTTAGAGCTTGAATAGCTGGTTTTAATTAAACTGACTTTAGCCATAGCACTCTTTAATAAGGTCCTTTTAAAATTTCTTAATACCTAACTTTAGCCAGGCCAAATGACTGATATTTCTGGCTTTCAAACTTTACTAAAGGCTCAGAGAAAGGAAAATCCAAGGCAGT